>NC_080453.1:6677565-7040713 GCF_028018845.1 Melospiza georgiana | reverse complement strand
AAAGCTCATCCAGTCCCACCCCCTGCTAATGCTTTAGGATTTTAGCTTTTCTATTTTTTTATATATTTGTAGTCCTGCAGTTCTTTAGTGTATAACTCCGAATTCCACACACAGTGTGAGCTGCTGCTTTCCCATTTTGGGCAGACACACAATTCCTCTCCAGGCCTGGCAATCAAGGACACCTCACTGCCTCAAGCCTTGAGAAATGTGAACAAAAGTGAGTTGGGGGAGCAAATTTGGGGTAAATTGAATTAATTAACCCCCAACATGCAAATGGATCAAAATTATAAAAGTGTGAAACCCTGTGAGCCATTGTCCATTTTGGGTGCAGCCCCTGGGGGCCTTTGTCTGCCCTAAATGTCCCTGAAGGCTTTCAATAAATAGAACTGATTTTTATTGCCTGTAATTTTGTCTGGCCTCTGTTTTTAGGTGGCCCCAAAGGCATTTCTGCCATGGCAGGGATGCAGCTGCAGGCAGATGTTGCTCTCTGATGGTCCTGGCCCCTCATGGTGGAGGCTGCAGAGTTGAGCTGGGGCTCACCTCTGCTGGACCTTGCCTCGCAGGGTAAATTTGGATTCTCAGTTTGGGTTTTGTTGTTTATTTTTTTCCCTTTCTTCCCTCCTCCTGTCGATTGCACGATGCATAACCTCAGCTGTGACAGGCTGGTGATTATTTATTGTCATTTGCAGTGACTGGGGGACAAGCACAGGCCATGTACAGCCATTAAAGGCTTTTTTGGAGAACCCAGGAAGCAAAGTGGCCCCGTTCCCTTGGCTGCAGGGAGCAGCAGGGCCTTGTGCTCACCGTGGCCATGTTCAGGGCTCCTCTGCAGCCTCCCTATTGAGTCATTTGTCTCCCCAAATACCCACCAGCTTCACTGCAGATTTGTGAGTTCTCTTCATTATTAGTGTCATTAATTTTTATTTAGGCACAATTGATGGCCTTGTCCGTGGAATGTGATCTGAAATTGTGTCTGGAGAATGCTCTGAGGGGCTGGTGGGAATGGGGAACCCAGGGGTTGGGGCCACAGGGCCACATTTATTTGAGAAAGGTGCTCGTGCAACCTGGAGGTGACAGAAGAGTTTGTGGGTGGGATTTGGGCCATCTAAATATTGCTCCAAGAGATATAAAGCTTCCTGAAGAGCAGTTTATTGTTGTCCTGTCCTTTTTCTGAGGGTCTTGTGAGGAGAATCACCACCCAGACAGTGCGGAGCAGTCAGATTTCACAGGCAAAGAACAAAATCCAAATGTCTTGGGTGATTTTTGTCCTGTTCTCCCTGGAGAGAAGTCACGTTGCTGTTGCAGGTGTTGCTGGTCCAAGAGGGGACCTCTCCCTGCTGAGCCCAGCTGGGGCAGAGCTGTGGGCAGCAGAGCTGAGGGCAGGCACCTGCATGTGCTCATCTGCATCCTTCCCTTGCCAAAAATCAGCATTTCCTCTGATGCCTTAAGTTTTAGCTTTCAGATTTTCCAGATTCTGTATTGGCTTGTGACTCTGAACTTTGTATAAAGTGTTTTAGCGAGTTCTCCTCACAGCTCAGTCCCAGAGAACGATCAGTTTCCAGCCCCAGAACCAAGGACACCGCTGCAGCCTCAGCCCCAAAAAGTGCAAACAGCAGGGAATGGAGGGGAGCAAACTGGGAGGGTGGGACTGCAGCTGGAATTGGACAGTTAACCCCATATGGAAATGGACCAAAACTTATAAAAGTGTGAAAACTCTTGATTTGGGTCCATCTTGGATCCATCCTCGGCCCGTCTTGGGTGTAGCCCTGGCTGGGCTCCTAAAAATATCTATTAAAAGAGATTTACAGGTGGATCCTGTAAATATCTTTTAATAAATCCCCACTTTATTCCTTTAATTCTGTCCAGCCTCTGCTCCAGCTTCCTCTCAAGGCATCACAACCTTCTTGTAAATCTGAGGGTTCCTAGAGGTGAGGACATAGCTGTGGCTCCTGTCCTTACTGGGACAGCCCTGGAGAAGGAGAAGGAGAAGGAGAAGGAGAAGGAGAAGGAGAAGGAGAAGGAGAAGGAGAAGGAGAAGGAGAAGGAGAAGGAGGGGGAGAAGAAGGAGAAGGAGAAGAACGAGAAGAAGAAGGAGAAGAAGAAGAAGAAGAAGAAGAAGAAGAAGAAGAAGAAGAAGAAGAAGAAGAAGAAGAAGAAGGAGGAGGAGGAGGAGGAGGAGGAGGAGGAGAAGAAGAAGAAGAAGAAAAAGAAGAAGAGGAAGAGGAAGAGGAAGAGGAAGAGGAAGAGGAAGAGGAAGAGGAAGAAGAAGAAGAAGAAGAAGAAGAAGAAGAAGAAGAAGAAGAAGAAGAAGAAGAAGAAGAAGAAGAAGAAGGAGGAGGAGGAGGAGGAGGAGGAGGAGGAGAAGAAGAAGAAGAAGAAAAAGAAGAAGAGGAAGAGGAAGAGGAAGAGGAAGAGGAAGAGGAAGAGGAAGAGGAAGAGGAAGAAGAAGAAGAAGAAGAAGTAGTTAATATTGCAGCTGGACTCTGCTGGATACGTCTTATAGGTGATCATTTCAGAGGACAAGGATGAGGACAAGGAGGATGAAGATGATGATGAAGATGAAGATGATGATGATGGTGATTCAGAGCCTGCAGTTGTGTGGAGCCATCCCTGTGCTGGCAACCTTGTCTGCAGCTTGGTTTTGGTGTTCTGGTTAGTTGGTTTTTTTGGTTTGTTTTTTTTTTTTAATCCACTCTTCCAGTTAAACTCTTCATTTTGCTGCCACTTGCTGGGCCTGCCAGCTGCTAACAACCACCAAGGGACTCCAGGCAGCTTTGCAGGCTGCCTCAGAGTGCCTCAGGCAAAGCCTGAAACGCATAAAACATGAAAATAACCTTTTGTGTTCGCTTGCAGCCTCACACCCTTCATCCTCCCTGGGGTGGGGAGTGATTGGTGAGCCTCACAGCCAGCAAGTGGAGGTGGCTCTGGGTTACAGGGTGCTGGGATTCAGGCTGGGGCTCTATTTTTATTATTTTTATTTTTGATTTTTTTTATTATTTTTATTATTTTTATTTTTGAATTTTTATTTTTTAAATCTCTTAAAATTTTTAAAATTATTTTCAGGGAATGTTGCAGTTTGGGATTCTGGGATTCCCCATTTTTTGCTGGTATTCCCCATTTTTTGCTGTATTTCCCCATTTTTTGCTGGATTTCCCCATTTTTTGCTGGGTTTCCCCATTTTTTGCTGGGTTTCCCCATTTTTTGCTGGATTTCCCCGTTTTTTGCTGGGTTTCCCCATTTTTTTTGCTGGGATTCCCAGTAGAGCAACCTCAGCCTGTGAGCAGCATCTCCAGGCTCTGCTGGTGCAAGGTTTGCTTGGAGCAAACCAACAAGATGATCTTTAAGCTCCTTTTGAACCCAAACCAGTCTGGGATTCCCCATTTTTGCTGGGTTTCCCCATTTTTTGCTGGGTTTCCCCATTTTTTCCTCGGTTTCCCCATTTTTTGCTGGGATTCCTTGTATTTTTTCTGCGTTTCCCCATTTTTTGCTATGTTACCCCATTTTTGCTGGGTTTCCCCATTTTTTTGCCTGGATTCCCCATTTTTTTTTCTGGTTTCCCCATTTTTTGCTGGGATTCCCCATTTTTAACTGGGTTTCCCCGAAGGGCAGAGCATCCTCAGCCTGTGAGCAGCATCTCCTGCTGGTGCAGAGTTTGCTTGGAGCTCCCTGAGATTCTTTGACATTGGCTCTGAGGTTGTTAAATCCTGCCGGTCAGGTTTATCCTTCCTTAATCCTGAGTTATTCAAATGTTCTGCTCTGTCTTTCACGTGAAACAAACAGACAAACAAAACCCCTTAGGAAGCAAAGCCCTGATTTTTGCTGATTAGACCCAGCCCTGCTGGAACCTCATCCTAAAATCCATCAGAGTGCATCTTCTGGGCTCCCCTGGAGAACTGCGGCATTTCCAGGGCTGAATTGAGGAATATTTGCATTGGAGTGGAGCTCACAAGGAGCCCAGGTCAGCTGTGAGAGGCCAGCTCAGCTCGGGTGGGTGTGAAGAGGTTGGAGAAGAGGCTGTCAGGAGCATTAGAGCAGCGAGGGGAAAGAGCAGCTCTGCTGGGGTGTGTTTGCTGCTGTGTGTTATTAGCAGTTAAAACACTGCTGAGCTGCTGACAACTTTGGAGTGTTTAGCCAGGGATGAAAAGAAGTGATGTGACTTGAAGGGAGGGGAAAAAAAAAAAAAAAAAAAAAAAAAAAAAAAAGAAGAATTTCAGGATAAAAAAAGATTTCTTCCTTCCACACACAACCTGAGAATGTCAGCAGGCAGATAAATGTTCCTTTCTCCCTGGCTTTGTGGGGGACAGCAGAAAACTTGGGCACAAACTCCTGAATTCCTTTGCACGCTTTGCTTTCTGCTTCGGTTAGAGCTTGCCAGAAAGTGTGTTTTGCTTTCTCCTGATTTAATTCAAGAGCTCTCAGTGCCTTTTCCAAGCTCTGTGTTGCAAGACCTTCCCAAACTGGGCAAAGGAGCCCTGAGACCTCACAGTGAGATCCAGAGAAGTCCTTCCATGTGCTTGCTCCTTCTCTGCCCCCAGGAATTTTGAAATGTGATGAGACAAAGGCTATTTGTGATCCCTGCCCTTGCTCAGTGAACACAAGGTCTTTTTATTCTTTTCCCTTTCCCAGCTCTCCCATTCCAGGCTGTTCTTTCATGATTAATTTACCTTTTACTCCTTGCATGTGGGTCTGTGACGGTGTTCACAGGGGTCTGAGGATGAGGGAAGAGATGAGGATCTGACTCCATGTTTCCGAAGGCTTGATTTATTATTTTATGATATATATTACATTAAAACTATACTAAAAGAATAGAAGAAAGGATTTCATCAGAAAAGAATGATAAAGGTTTGTGGCTTGGGCTTTCTGTCCAAGCCAGCTGACTGTGATTGGCCATTAATTACAAACATCCAAGATGGGTCAATCACAGATCCACCTGTTGCATTCCACAGCAGCAGATAATCAATGTTTACAATTTGTTCCTGAGGCCTCTCAGCTTTTCAGGGGGAAAAATCTTAAGGAAAGGATTTTCCCTGCGACAGGGTGCACACTTTTTATTGTGTGAAGCTGGCCTCCTTAATTCCCTCAGATGTTCCCATCCTGCTGCTCCTGCCCAGTATAAAATAATCCCACTCCTGTCTCTCCTCAGGATGTGCATCCCTGCCTGATGCTCAGCTTTGTACATTCCCTGCACAGTTCCGTGCCATTATTCCTAGTTAAACTCTCCTGGATCACCCAGAACATGAGGAATGTGCAGCAGCTTCCCAACAGCACAGCATAATTAGCTGCTTCAAAAACTACCTGCAAAGAGTGATGCCCTCATTATGCCGAGCAGAGGAGGCTTTGGTGGGGTGAGGTGTCTCCAGGAAGGAGAAGCATTTCTCTTCAGAGCAAGAGGGAGAGGCCCTCCTGCAGTTCCCTTCATCACTGCATTCCTCAGGAGCCTGAAGGCACCTGGCAGAGCCCCATGATGGAAGGAAACACCTTGGAGCATCCGTTAGGAGCTCGTGGTGATTAAAGCAGAGCCTCGTGGTTCTGCAGGAAAGAAGCCAGGAAATAACCACCAATGTTGGTTTAAAATGCTTCATTTGGTATTTTGCTGCAAAACAGGTGAGTGGGTGTGACGGTGTTCACAGGGGTTTTCAGGTGAGGGAAGAGATGAGAATGTTGATTCTATGTTCAGAAGGCTTGATTAATTATTTTATGATATGCATTACATTAAAACGAAACTAAAGAATAGAAGGAAAAGTTTCATCTCAGAAGGCTGGCTAAGCTAAGAATAGAAAGGAATGAATAATAAAGGTTTGTGGCTCGGACAGAGAGTCCAAGATAAGTGGGCTGGGATTGGCCATTAATTGTAAACATCCAAGATGGGCCAATCACAGATGCACCTGTTGCATCCCACAGCAGCAGATAATCAATGTTTACACTTGGTTCTTGAAGCTTCTCAGCTTCTCAGGAAGAAAAATCCTAATAAAGGATTTTTAATGGAAAGATGTCTGCGACAAGTGGGTGCAGCTTTAGCCAGGCCTGCTGGGGGAGGTGGCTGGGAGCCCATCACATTCCCAGCTGGCCTTGGCTGGAATCCTCCCCTGCCCCCCTGGTCCATCCATTGTTCTTCACCCTCTGCTACAACAAAGCCAGCCGTGGCTTGAGAGCCAGCCTTGATTTGTTCCCACTTTATTCCTGAAACCCAGAGCTGGCCAAGAAGTCTCCAGTGCCTGCCTGGCTGAGCACAACAAGCCTTGATGTTCCTGCGGCGTTTCTGGTCGAGGATCTCCGAGTGCTCTGCAAACAAAACCTCCCTAAGCCTCCTGCGAGCCCTCTGGGCTGGGTATTATGCTCCTGACTTAGCAGATGAGTAAACAAAGGCCCCAGCAGCTCAAGTTTTCCATGCTGAGAGCACTTTGTCAATATTAACCTGATTAATCCTCACGCTTGGGTGCGGAGAGTTGGGTTCCTTCAGAACAGGGGCAGAGCAAAGTCACGGTGGGGATGTCCTGAGTGCCACTCTTTGGGGTCCCCACGCTGAATAATGGGGTGGTGGCACTGAATAATGGGGTGGTGGCAGCTGAGCCACCAGTCAGGGGGTCATGGGCTGATCCCAGAGCTGGAAGGGACCCCAAGGATCATCCACACTGAATAATGGGGTGCTAGAACTGAATATTGGGGTGCTGGGAGCTGAGCCATCAGTCAGAGGGCCATGGGGTGTCCAGAGCTGGAAGGCACCCTCAAGGATGATGCACAATGAGGTCTCCACACTGAATAATGGGGTGCTGGCATTGAATAATGGGGTGCTGGCATTGAATAATGGGGTTCTGGCAGCTGAGCCTCCAGTCAGGGGTCATGGGCTGATCCCAGAGCTGGAAGGGACCCCAAGGATCATCCACACTGAATAATGGGGTGCTGGCAGCTGAATAATGGGGTGCTGGCAGCTGAGCCACCAGTCAGGGGTCATGGGATGTCCAGAGCTGGAAGATACCCCCAGGATCATCCACAATGAGGTCACCAGACTGAATAATAATAATAATAATAATAATAATAATAATAATAATAATGGCAGCTGAGCCACCAGTCAGGGAGTCATGGGCTGATCCCAGAGGTGGAAGGGACCCCAAGGATCATCCACAATGGGGTCACCACACTGAATAATGGGGTGCTGGCACTGAATAACGGGGTGCTGGCAGCTGAGACACCCTTCAGGAGATCATGGGATGTCCAGAGCTGGAAGAGACCCCAAGAAACATCCACAATGATCACCTCTGGTCTCCTCTCCGGAGAAAATCCCAGTCTTTCCACCCAGCAGAGCTGCTCCATCCCTCTGCTCATCCTGGAGCCTCCATGGGCTCTGTCCAGCAGGACTCCGTGTATGTCACCCTGTGTGTGTCACTCTGTGCTCAGGAATGTCCCTTTTTGACCCCCCAGGTGACAGAGCAGGGTCTGCCCTGCTCAGGACAGCCCTGCAGACCCCCTTGAGTGGACGGGCTGATCCCAGGAGCTTTTAAAGCCCAGATGCAGAAGAGCACTGAAACATTTTATTAGCCTTTAACAAGACAGAGTTATATCAAGTTTGTTCAGCATTAATTATACTTTCTGCAGTGTTCTACCTACACCATCAATTATTAATTAATCTCCCTCTGTATTTTTAGCCGTTACCTGTCCCTAATCACCTTGCTGCTATAACTTTCTGGTCTCATGCCAGCGTGTGTTGCCAGACCAGTTGAAGACATTAGCAGCAACGTAATTACCTCGTTAGAGCTCGTGCAGTTTTGCATACCCCACCCCGATGGCATTGGGGATGCACAGGGAAAGGCATTTTCCCTGGAAGTGTTTCTGCTTGTTCCCTCACGCTGAGGATGGAGGGGGACCCACCCTGCTGTCACAGTGCCACAGAGCCCCTGGCACCGTGAGGGGGCTCTGGGACCCAGCTCTGAGTGTGGCACTGCCAGTGGGGCTGGGGACAGGTTTAGGGGGGCAATGGGGAGGTGTCCAGTGCTGGAGGGCACTGGGGGATCTCCCCAGTGCTGTGGGATCTTCCCAGGGCTGATGGGGTCACTGTGGGATCTCCAAGTGCTGATGGGATCATTGTGGGATCTCTCCAGTAGTGATGGGGCCACTGTAGGATCTCCCATTTCTGTGGGATCTCCCCAGTGCTGTGGGACCATTGTGGGATCTCCCAGCACTGATGGGGTCACTGTGGGATCTCCTCATTGCTGTGGGATCTGCCCAGTGCTGAGGGTCATTGTGGGATCTCCCAGCACTGATGGGGTCACTGTGGGATCTTCCTAGTTCTGTGGGATCTTCCAGTGCTGGGGATCATTGTTGGATCTCCCCATTGCTATGGGATCTCTCCAGTACTGATGAGGTCACTGTGGGATCTTCCCATTGCTGTGGGATCTGCCCAGTGCTGGGGGTCACTGTGGGATATCCCCATTGCTATGGGATCTCCCCAGTATTGATGGGGTCACGTTGGGATCTCCCAGTATTGATGGGGTCATTGTTGGATCTACCCAGTATTGATGGAGTCATTGTTGGATCTACCCAGTATTGATGGGGTCATTGTTGGATCTCCCATTGCTGTGGGATGTCCTAGTGTTTCTGGGGTCACTATGGGATCTCCCAGTGCTGGGGATCATTGTAGGATCTCCCAATGCCGTGGTCACTGTGGGATCTCCCCATGGCTGTGGCATCTTCCCAGTGCTGATGGGGTCACTGTGGGATCCCTCCAGTGCTCGGGATCATTGTGGGATCTCCCAGTGCTGTGGGATCTCCCAGTACTGATGAGGCCACTTTGGGATCTCCCCAGTGCTGATGGGGTCACTGTGGGATCTCCCAAGGGCTTGGGGTCATCGTAGGGACTCTCCAGTACTGGTGGGGTCACTGTGGGGTCTCACAGCACTGGGAGATGGGATGGGATCATTATGGGATCTCCCCATTGCTGTGGGATCTCCCAGTGCTACTGGGGTCACTATGGGGTCTCCCCAGGGCTGTGAGATCCCCCTAGTGCTGATGGGATCATTATGGGATCTCCCCAGTACTGATGGAGTCATTGTTGGATCTCCCAGTGCTGGGGGTCACTGTGGGATCTCCCCATTGCTGTGGGATCCCCCCATTGCTGGGACACCCGTGTGGGTCACTCAGGTACCCAGCCCTGCAGCTCCCCTGAGCTCTGGGCACAGCCCTTGGTCCCTTCTGGCCGTTGTGTTCCTGATCCCTCCCCTGCTCCATCAGTGGCTCTGTTTCCATCAGGGCTCTCCTGCTGCCTGCCTTCTGCAGCTGTCACTCTGTCACATCCACGTCACACCACAATGTCAAACAGAGAGAGTGGAGGGGACAGCAGCTCCCTGCTCCTGTTTCAAGGGATTCCAGCTTACCCTGTTTCTGTGCCAAGTCCCCTTTGCCTCCTCCATCCCAATTAGCACATTCTGATGTTGCCTCAAGCCTTCCCTTAAAACCCTCAGGAAAATCAAACACCCAGCTCCTGCTTTGTGCCTCTCCCCACCCAGCCACGCTGCATTTGTGTGCTCAGGCATGTCCAGAGCTGCAGATTTCCAGGCTCTGCATAAAATCCCTGTCAGCCAACAAGGTTCCCAGCCAAGTTTTCCTCCTGTTTTTTACCTGTGTGCGTGCATGAACAAATGTCAGCACAGCTGGGCTGCAGTGGCCACTGGAGGAGAACTGCTGAACTCCTTCCCTTTGCAGCTGGGCACCGCTGGCAGGGTCAGATTGTGCCCTGTGCCATTACAGAGGCAGCTGTGCCACCTCACCCAGCTTTGGGAAGGGCAGGGCTGGGCTGTGAGAGCAAATTCTCCCTTTATTTCCTCATTGGAAAGCACCAAGGGCTGTGCTTGGAGCTATTGTTGTGTCAGTCAGTGTGTAGGAAGGGAGTGGTTTTAGGGGAATAAATGCAAAAGGAGACTTTTTCTTGGAGAAGGGAAGTGAGGAGTGCTGAGGTAATTCAGAGCAGGATTATTTAAAATCAGAGATTTTAACGGTGGAGTGTTTATGTTCCTCAGAGCTGGGCAGATATTTGGGATGCTCTTCTTGGATTCTCATCCTTCATCCACCCAGGAAAGATATTTGTGTGAGGAAGTGGCAGATCAGTGAAAGTGGAGGACCTGACACGAGTCCTTGACCTGCAGGTCTGGAAGCCTCCACTCCAATGAATCACACATTGGATGGGTTTGGATGAGTGGTCAAAAAGCAGAAAGGAGGGAGAGCAAAGCCATTAACTGAACACAACCATGAGGACTTCAGTGTCCCTGCCCTTGGAAAGGGTTGGAACTGGAGGACCTTTAAATTCCCTTCTAAAAAGGGGAGCTTAAAAGGGAATTCTGTCATTCTAAAATCCACCCAGAGCAAATGCAAGGTGTCCAACTCCAGGGGGAAACCTGGGAACATCCAGCATGACAATTAACTGGAATTACTGTGAAATCCATCCCAGGACCATCCCAACAGCTCTGCCCCAAAGCTGACAGCAGGGTCACACTTTCAAGCTCACTTCACATTGTTAAAACTTTGGCCAAATCCAAAAATGATCCCAAGACCTGCCACTGCATTTCCCAGCCCATGGCATCAACAATCCCTACATTTCACCAGCATTCCTGGGTCAGGGCAGTCACTGCCACACTCTTCCTTCTTTGTTTTGGGAAATCTTTCCCAACTTTTTTTTTTTTTTGTGGTTTCCCCATCAAACTCAGCAGTTGTGCCCAGTGAAAGCAGCTGGGCACAGAAGGTACTTGCCCAAATGACACCAGGTGTGTGGATGCCTCTTCAGGAAATTTTCTCTGGTTGTTTTTCATTTGTTTGGTCAGGCTGGCAGTTCTGCCCCCCCAGTCCTCCCTGCTGCAGGCAGGTGCTGCCAGGAGAGCTGGAAGAGAAAACAAAATGAAAAATGCAAAATATGAGGAGCTGGCTCTCAGCTGACACAAAGCAGCCCAGGGTTTTGGACATCAGTGGGATCACAGCTTGCACTGGGCAAAGCCTGGCCTGCTCCTCCTGCAGGGGCTCTGATTGCTGATTTGACTTTGGGGTCTGAGTGCTGCTGCTGCTGCTGCATTGGGTTCATCCCAGCAGCTGAGCCTGGGTTGGAAACAGAGCCTTGCTGCAGAGCCATGCTGCTCTGTTCCCCTCAGAATTTACCAATTTGCCTGTCGGGATCTCTGCCGCTCAGAGTGACCCCAAGAAAAGTTGGAAAGTCTCTTTTCCCAGCCCGGCGCTTGAAGAAGGAGTCAGAGCTCTTCATTTCTCGGTCCCAAGGTTGTTTATTTTATCTTATCTATAAAATTCTCTCTTCTGACATGCCGAGGTCCATCCAGCAGGACAATTCCAGGCACTCTGCCTGCCCCTGGGGCAGTGTTATGTCTTTATACTAAAAACTATGTGTACAATGTTTACAATAACTTCCCAATGCCTATCACCTATGTTAGACAGTGAGCTTCTACTCTAAACCAATCCGAAATGCCACCATCACAGCAGGAGATGGAGGCCAAGGAGAAGAAGGAGGAAGGCTGGACATGCCCAGTTCCCTCCATCTTGCCCCCTGAACCCCCATACCAAAAACCCTAAAATCTAATTTTCCACCCTGTGATAACTTCTAATATTCTACCTAAACTGTTGTGGCTTGCTGATCTTCATACAAGGTTGGTAATTTGCTCCATGGGTCATAATAAAAAACCACAGGGGCATTTTGGGCTCTGAGCCCCCTGGCAGGGTCCTGGCTGCTCAGGACAGACAGAGGGACATCCTGGGTTCTGACATTTGCCAAATTTGTTTGCAGAGCCAGGGTGAGTGCAGACCTGGAGGGATTGCTTGGCAGTTTTACCCTGCCTACCTCTGTTTTTTGGAGCACCTGGCCAGCAGCAGCTCCTCGTGCAGAAATGCTGGAAGTGCCTGGATCTGGCTCCCAGCTCTGCTGTCCCATCTGCTGCTCCCCAGGATGGCAGTGCCAGCTCCATTTCCCACTGAAGGGAAAACATTTCCTCTGCTAAACACAGGAGTGCTCCCCCATCCAGCTCCATTCTGCATTCCTGAGTGCTGCACAGGGCTCCTGCTGCTGGGTTTTGTACAGGTTTTGTACAGGTTTTGTACAGCTGGAGGATTTCCATGTGCCACAGAGGAAATTCCAGCTCAGTGCCAGCTCCAAGGAGCCTGTGAGGACACAGGGATGCCCAGTGCTGGTTTGGATTCTTCCAAATTTACATCTCCATGTGCCACCTATCAAAATATTTCCCCCAAAATACTTTTGGTTTTTGGTTGTTTTGGATTTTTTTTTCAAGTGTGAAATGCCTGAAGCTGGGGATTTTCCAGGGAAAGGGCATTCCCACCCATCATCAAAGTTTGTCATGTTTACTGTGGAACATTGACATCCCTAAATTCTCAGCAGCTGCTCTGTGTTTATTTTTTCTCTCCTGTCAGGAGTTAAATTTGGAGGGCACAAAGCACTCCTGTGAATGGAAATGGTGCAGAAGGCTGGAAGAATAAAGGAGAATAAGGACAAAATTATGTTTATTTTCTCCTGCTCAGAGCTTTAAATTGGCAAAGCCTGACCACTCCTTGCCCAGTTCCTCAATCCTGACAGGTGTTCCCTCAATTCAGAGACATTCCAAGGGAAACAAATGAAAAGCAACCAGAGAAAATTTCCTTTTCCTGAAGAGGCATCCACACAACCTGGTGTCATTTGGGCAAGTACCGTCTGTGCTCAGCTGCTTTCACTGGACAGAACTGCTGAGTTTGATGGGGAAACCAGAAAAAAGTTGGGAAAGATTCCCAAAACAAAGAAGGAAGAGTGTGGCAGTGACTGTCCTGACTCAGGAATGCTGGTGAAATGTAGGGAGTTGTTGAGTCCATGGGCTGGAAAATGCAGTGGCAGCCCTTGGGCTCATTTTTGGATTTGGCCAAAGTTGTTAAATGTGAAGTGAGCTTGAAAGTGTGACCCTGAGAGCCTCAAACCCAGGAGGTTGGGCCAACTTTGAGCTCCCTTCCAACATAAACCACCCTGTGATTCAGTGAAAATGGGAAATTCCACAAAAATGGGAAATTCCACCTGAGGCTCCAGGTATTAAGAGGAGAAGAGAACTGTAATTCCTGAGAACGGGAAGACTGGGAGGTGCAGATTTCCAAGCTCAGCTCTACAGAACCTTTTCATCTCTTTGGCTGGGTTTTGTTCTGCTCTGACCCTGCCTGTTGGGAGCCTCAGAGCTGATTCCCAGGAGATGGGAGCAGTGAGGGGATTGGATATATCGGCATGGGGCAGTCAGGAATCATTCCCTGCATTATAGGGAGAAGCTCTGATTTTAAATCTGAGTGCCAGCCCTGCTTGACCTGGCTCATGCCTTTGCCAAAATAGATATGAACCAACACATCCTTCAATGAAAAAACAAATTCCAATAAATAATAACAAAGTGGGAATTCAGGTGGTTCACTTTCAGCACTGGAGTTTCCCAGCTTCTGAGCGCTCACACTTTGAACCTTTTTCTTTCTTACAATTTTATGTGATTTTTTTTTTTCCCCCTAAAGCTTAATATAACCTAGCACAGATCCATGGCTTAAAACAGTCAGCAGAACTTTTGACAGCAGTGGGGCCCATGGGATAAACCACTCCAGTGCCAGTAAACTCTGATTCTTTCCTCATTATATAACAATGCAAATGTAATAATTTCTTCTCTGCTCCAGTTGTTACTCAATCCCCGATTAATTCAGAAATGGGCCAGTAGTGAATATACAATTGCAACTGCCAGCAGAGTTTAATATGAAGTTTGGGTTATTGTCACATTGCTATTAATAACACTCATGATTAGGCACTGACTTGTCCCTGAGCTGTTTAAATGTCACCGCCGGAATCAGAGGGGTGAAAGGAATTTAATCTCTTTTCCCCAACCCTCAGCCTCTGTATCACAGGAACTTGGAAATGTGTGGTTTTTCCTATTGTTCTTCAGTCTATTGTGGAAGTGCTGCAGTGACTAATTCCTGCATAAATCATTGCCATGACAACACCTGTAATATCTCCTGTCAAACGGTGCGAGCTGCTGTGGCTCCTTCTCGGGCTAAGAAGGTGCAAATGGGGGTGAGGAGAGTGCACAGACCTGTTCTGGGAGTGGAGGAGTGCTGAGCACTGGGGTGAGCTTTGGGAACCTCTCCCTGCCTGCCTGCCTCCCTTCCCAGCCCCTGGGAGCTGATCAAGCTTCCTATCAGGGATTAATTAATGTGAAATAGGGAGAGAGGTGCTCAAAGGTGTGGTGTTGGTTGAGTTGGAGCAAACACAGCTCCAAGGCAGGGCTGAGTCTCACCAGGGCTCCTCACAACTCCCCTGGAACACACAGGGTGGACAATTCTCTTTCCTTCTGGCTGCATTCATGATAAAATATTGATCCCCTTCTACGGGGAAACAGGCAAAGTTGGGTGTTGTGTTTAATTAAGGGCTTTAAAAGAAGGACTTGTAAGGTGATCAATATTTATTAGGACGGGGTAATCTTGTTTTGACTTCTCAGTTTGGTGAGTTTGATGTATGCCAGCAGCAGGGCTGGGGATGGGGAGAAGTGAGATGTGCTTTTCTCTGGGGAGCTGCTTTGACGATAACCTCAAGCCAAGCTCGGCTTTAATGGCAAAATAGATCAGCCCATTTTTCTCCTGTTCCTGCGAGCTCTTCTTTATTCCCCTCAAAAGGAGGCCTGTGAAGGAAGAATGGAGCAGAGAGGTTACTGATTGCTATCTCCAGCCCTGTCACAAAGGAAGATTTACTAACACAGGGTAAAATAGGAACGACTGCGTTGAGCGGATTCCATCGGAAGTGCTTTACAGGCAGGACTGGATGAAAAATGAGGTTTGACTTTTAATGCCAATATAGAATCCATCTGTTTAGGTCCATCTACTTTTTTCTTATCCTCTATTCATCCCTATTGTGTGTGAAGTCTCCTGTGATATGTGAAGATCTCAGTTTTGCCTCAGATTAAAGGCAAGGCTTCTCTTTTGGGCAGCTTGGGCACAAAGGGGAGGAGGGATGGAAATTGTGTGTGGAGGGCTTGGTCCCTGCAGTGACAGCACTCTGGGGACCCTCTTGAAGAGTCCTCCTATGGAGTGACTTTATTTATCCAGAGTTCTGCCTCTTGACCTGGTTTCCTACTCCTCAGTGCCACCCAAGCGTGTGAAGCGTTGCTGTTCCAGTTCCTCGGCCTGGGTTCAGGGCAGGGTGGTGCAGATGGAGGTTCAGCGCTGGGATTTTGGTTACTACAACCCAGTGAAGTCATTTTGGGGTCTTGTCTAAGCTGTACTTAAAGCTCTCCTGTCTGGAAAATGTGATAAGGGTTTTATTCACCATTTCACCCAGGTAAAGGTGAAATGGCGAATAAAATATGGGAAGGGCTCAGCTGCATTGCCCAAGGGAGAGGTGGGCAGAGTTTGTTACCTGCTCCTCAACCTCTGGGCTGTCTCTGGCTGATTTATTTCTGTGATTGAGTATCCTGAGAGTTGCAATGTTTTACCTGCAGTCTGACCATAAATCTCCTGTGTGGACGGGGATGCTGGGCACAGGTTCACTTGTGGCACTGAGCCGCAAACTGAACTTCCAATTCCACACCTGCGTTCTTTATTTTTGTTCTGCTTCATCCACTGAGAAGGAATGAGGGAAGAGAATGTGGATTTGTGTGGTGCCTTGGCTGAGGCAGAGCTGTAACCCTGAGGGAAGGGGACAAGTGCAGACAGCCCTCCTGATACCAGCACTGCCTGGAAATGTTCCCTCCCTCCCCTCTTCAGCTCCAAGAGAATTAATCCCAAATTAAAGCCTTTGTTTTGCCCAGCAGGAGCAGGCAGGCTGAACTCTGCTAGGAGAGGGTGGCTCAGTGGCAGCAGCAGACCTGGGTAATTTGTGTGACAAAGAGTTTTACTCACCAGAAATGCAGTTTTGGAGTGGAGGAGGCAGAGCTGTCTGTGAATTTGGGTCAGATTCAGCAAACAGTTTCTGCCAAAAAAAAAAAAAAAAGAGAAAAAGAAAAAAAGAAAACACAAAATTCTCTCTTTATTGCTTTCCCAGATAATCAAAATAATTCATTTTACAATTCCCAAGAATCAGCAAATAAAAATACAGTGAGAATTAACATTTTCTTCTCCCATGGGAATATCCCACACTGAAAAATACAGGCAGGCAGTGACATTTGCCCAGGTAAAACATCTCATTTACCAAAAGCTGTTGTTTTTCACAGGAAAACACCTGCGTGCTTGTGGTGCAGGTGGCACACGAGTTCCTCCCTCTCGGAGTGGCTGCGGTGTCACTCGCCTGTGAATAGAAATGAAACCAGCAGATGGTGCTGGAGAATGTCCACCCTGGGTCCTGCAGGGACAGCCGGAGCCTCCCCTGGAGGGTGGCCTGGGCTGGAACATCCAGGGAGCCAGGGCTGGGGCCAGGAGGGTGGAAAGGAGGGAAATTGGGCAGCTCAAGGCCCGTTCCTGTCTGGGAGGGCAGCAACTGTTGGGCAAAGGTCCTGTCTGTCCCTGGGTGTCCCTGGGTGACCCTGTCTGTCCCTGTCTGTCCCAGTCTGTCTCTGTGTGTCCCTGACCGTTCTTGTCTGTCCCTGGGTCCCCCTCTCTGTCCCTGTGTCTCCCTGTGTGTCTCTGTGCGTCCCTGGTTGTCCCTTGGGGTCCCTGTGTGTCCTTGCGTCCCCCTGTCTGTCCCTGTGTGTCCTTGTGTCCCCCTGTCTGTCCCTGTCCGTCCCTGTGTCCCCCTGTCCCTCCCTGTCTGTCCCTGTCTGTCGCTGTGTCCCCCATCTGTCCCTGGGTGTCCCTGTGTCCCCCTGTCCATCCCTGGCTGTCCCTTGATGTCCCTGTGTGTCCCTGTCTGTCCCTGTCCCTCCCTGTGCCCCCCTGTCCATCCCTGTGTCCCTCTGTCTGTCCCTGTGTGCCCCTGTCCATCTCTGCCCATCCCTGTCCATCCCTGTCTGTCCCTGTCTGTCGCTGTGTCCCCCTGTCTGTTCCTGTGTCCCCCTGTCCATCCCTGTCCATCCCTGTCCATCCCTGTGTCCCCCTGTCCGTCCCTGTGTCCCCCTGTGTCCCCCTGTCCATCCCTGTGTCCCTCTGTCTGTCCCTGTGTCCCCCTGTGTCCCCCTGTCCGTCTCTGTATCCCCCTGTCCATCCCTGTATCCCCCCTGTCCATCCCTGTGTCCCTGTCCATCCCTGTGTCCCCCTGTCCGTCTCTGTGTCCCCAGTCCATCCCTGTGTCCCCCTGTGTCCCCCTGTCCATCCCTGTCCATCCCCGTGTCCCTGTCCATCCCGTGTCCCCCTGTCCGTCCCTGTGTCCCCAGTCCGTCCCTGTGTGCAGAGCTCAGAGCAGGCCCAGGCTCAGCCCCAGGCCCAGCGATGGCCCCAGAGCCCCGGGCAGGGCCTGAGTCCAGGAGGCTTGGACAGGGCTTGGAGCCCCCTGGCCTGGTGAAGTGTCCCCAAGATAGGTCTAACGTCCCTTCCAACCCAAACCACTCCATAATCTGTGATTTCCCCAGAGTTAGGAGCTGTTTCTTGTTGAGTTTTGCTGTCTCAGAGCACAGAGCTGGGGTGTCACACCTGTACCCCTCAGCTCTGGGTCTCTGCTGCTTTCTGCTGCACCAAAATCTCTTCTCTTTGCTTTTATAGAAAGTTGGAAGTGGCCTCATTTTCTATCCCCACACATCTGCTCTGCTGTCCCTGTCATTCATCTCCTGGTAGCTTCAGGTTTCCCCCTCTCCCACTTCCTGCATGGCTACCATGATTTATTAGAGGTGATGTCACAGACATATTTTATGAAAAAATCCTTTCATTAGGATCTTTTCTCCTGAGAAGCTGGGAAGCTTAAGCTTCTCCATGTTTTGCTGCTTTGGAATGTGATTTGGAGAATTGTTTACCCAGGATGTGAGGTTGTTTTTACTTGATGACCAATGACAGCCACCTGTGTGAGGAGTCACAAGATTTTATTCCTTTCCTTTCCTTTCCTTTCCTTTCCTTTCCTTTCCTTTCCTTTCCTTTCCTTTCCTTTCCTTTCCTTTCCTTTCCTTTCCTTTCCTTTCCTTTCCTTTCCTTTCCTTTCCTTTCCTTTCCTTTCCTTTCCTTTCCTTTCCTTTCCTTTCCTTCTGATGAAATCCTTTCTTCTATTCTTTTAGTCTAGTTCTAATATATAATTTTTTTTAACATAATATATATCATAAAACAATAAATCAGCCTTCTAAAACATGGAGTCAAGATTCTCATCTCTTCCTTTGTTGGGGTTGTCTGCAAATTCTACAAGGTAAAACTTAAATTCTTTATATGTAAAGGGGCATAAACTGTCCAGAAATTCAGAGAAGAAATTAAAAGAATTTGCACACAAGGTTAGAGTTTTCTTTGACCTAATGTGACTTATTGAGGGCTGAAGGGTGCAAGGCCATTGTTATTGAAGGACCTGTTAAAGGTATTTTTGTAACCCATGAAAATAAAGATATTTGTTATCAAATAAAGAGCTCAGGTGATGTTTTAAATCTTCTCTCACTCTTTCTCTGGCAGAATCATCAGTGTCTCTCCCATATCACGTGCCTGAGGCCAAAATTGTTCATGACTTCTTCAGGAGCAGACCTTGACCAGCACATCAAGGAAATGCCATGGCCCTGCTGAAGGAAGGAAAGAGACAACTAAACAAGCATTGATGCACAGCAAATCCAGCTTCCAGGGCTACCTGCTCATTGTTTTCTTGCTAAAAAATAGAGGATGAATCTTTCAGTTAAAGGAAATAACACTCTGAGAAGTGAGGAGGTCCCTCCAGCCCCATCAGAGTGGGGATGAGCACAATTATGGTCACACAGGGAGAGCAGCCTGGCCTGGCTTTGCTCTGGATACCCCAAAAATTCTCCAAAATCTTGTTCCAACCCAAAGAACTGCCCTGATTTGTTAGCAGTGTGTGATGGCCACTGGCAAAGCTGTAAATGCTCGGCTGGGACTGCAACAGAAAGGGGCATTTTTAAGGCTCTTCCTGAAGTAAGATGGAAATTAAAAAGATATTTTTGTCCCAAGGCCAGCCCCTGAGTAAGCGTAATTTGGCTCTGACAACTCCGGAGGAGCAGTGCCAGTTTCTACAGCTGAAGACCCATCTATGATATTAAGAAAAAACAAATCTCATTTATTCTGTGTCCTTGTTGGCATCACAATCCAGCTATTAAAAAAAATGAACACATTGCAGTGCAATCCTGCCATCATGAAGTAAGCACACACCAGGGCAGTTAAAATGAATTGAAGGGATTGTTTGTTTTAATTTTTCAGAGTTTTTTTTTTCTTTGAGTTTTTTTTTTTTTGGCCTTGAGGGTTCTTTTCTCATGTTCACTTTGTAAACACAAAGGTGAAGGAACCTTTTTACTGCTGGAGTGCAAAAGTAGGTGGGGAAGAAATGCTTTCCAAAAAAAGCATCACATTGTGAGACTGAGAATCCTGAATTTTTGTAGCATCATGGAACGGTTTGGGTTGGAAGGACCTTAAAGGTTATTCAGATTATCCATGGGCAGGGACACTTCCATTATCCCAGGCTGCTCCAAGCCCTGCCCAACCTGGCCTTGGACACTCCCAGGGATGCAGCAGCCCCAGTTTCTCTGGGAAGTCCATCCCAGCCTCACAGGGAAGAATTTCCCAGAAGAAACCAGCCATAAACAGAATTTCTGTCAGCTTTATCCCTGGCCCCAAACCTGCTCCCTGCAGCTGTGCTGCTGTAACCCACACCAGGCAGGGCTGTGCTCACACCGGAATTAATTCTTTATCAAGTGCTCTAAAACAGCCAGATAAAACCTTCCAGAACATTCTCTGGGTTTTTTTCCTCACCTGCTTCAACATGAGGAGGGCAAGTGAGTCAAACTCTTGTCAGGCTCTGGGTGAGGACAAGAGGCTCAGCTGGCCCAGCAAGGCTGACCCAGAGCCACAAACACACAAACAGGGTTTGCTTCTACCCTGTGTCTGCTCAGTAACATCTAATTTACAGCTCCCTCCTAAAGAGGAGAATTTAATGGGGTTTTCTTTCAAAAGTGTTACTTATAAATGTGCTGTAGCAGTGTAAATGTGTCTGCAGGCACAGAAATCATCACCAGCCTCTGCTAAAGACTGATACACAGAGAGAGGAAATTTATATTCTCTCCAAAGTGGGAAGCAGACTGTAAATTGAATTTGTCAATAAATATGGAAATAGTTCCTGTTTTTCTTGTCTTCACTGCACTGGGAAATCTGGAACCATCACTGGTGTGGCAAGAGAAATTTCCAGGTCCTGCCCTGCCTGGTGTCAGGAGATTTGTTATCACCTCTTCAGGTCAGGGGTAGAAATAATACAAATCCTTTTGGAACAGAGTCTGGAAGGAGATAATTGGATTTAAAGTACTCAGAAAGACATTCTGGATAATTTACTTTCCTGGAAATGTGTGAATGGTGGAGGAAGCAACACAACCATCAGACTTTGGTTTTGGGAAGCACTCAGAGATCCTAAGGTGAAATTCCATGTTCACCATGGAAGCACTCAGTGATCCTCAGGAGAAATTCCATGTTCCCCATGCAAGCACCCAGTGATCCTCAGGGGAAATTCCATGTCCTGGTGCCCATGGAAGTTCCCATTTCAGTCCTGATGGTCCTGGAGCTCCACTCCCTGCTCTGCTCCTCAGGCACATTGGGTGTAAATTGTGTCTCCTGACTTTTGGGTGGCAAAGTTGCACTTTGAGGGGGATGTGATTTTTCTGTCTGCCTTTGGACATTGCACTTCCATGGCTCATCTGCCCCTTGGAGAAACAGTTCCTTGATCAGGAGCCAGTGCAGTGAGCCATGGATGTGTCCTGTGTGCCTTCAGCTCATGGTTTTGGCTTTAAATGTCTCTTGGATGAAAGGATTTGCACCTCAGTGTTTGCAGAATGGCCGTTCAGCCATCACCTGCTGGTGTTGGGAGTTGGATTTGAGAGAAGGCAGCTCCTGGAAGGAAGAAGGTGAACTCTGAAGACACAAAACTGAGTTATAAGGCAGCCCTTAGACCCTCAGGTCCTCCCAGAGAGGCCAAACAACTCCAACCTATCAAAACTGTAATGAAAGGCCATCACTTTGATAAGTTGGAAAAGTCACCCCAGCATCAGAATGGAGAGATAATTTCATTTTATCACTGCAGGGTTGTTAGCCTGGGGAGCAGAGACACTCTGCTGGGAACTGTGATCCCATCAATCCTGACAGGGCTGCTCTGATATTTTGGTTTAGTGGAGTTTGGGGGATTTTTATCTCTTGGTTCATCAAAACCCCTGGCACATCTGTTCTCCCCCTTAGCACACACCTGGCTGCCAGGTGAGCAGGGGCTGTTCCTTGTGTGATGTTTGGGTGCCTGTGCAAGAAAAAGGGCTTTGGGGAGGTTCTGCTCCTCTCTTCCCTCTCCAGGTGAGCAGTGGCTGTTCCTCATGTGTTTGATGTTTGGGTGTCTGTGTGAAGGAAAGGCTTTGGAGAGGTTCTGCTCCTCCAGGTGAGGAGGGTGTTCCTTGTCTGTGATATTTGGATGTCTGTGTGAGGAGGTTCTGCTCCTCTCTCCCCTCTCCAGGTGAGCTCACAGCTGGTTTCGCTTTCCTCATGGGAGGGCTCCATCCCTCTGATCACCCTGGTGTCCCTCAAGGACCCTGGGCTGCAACCTGGCCTCTCACTACACCGAAAACTTGGGCTTTATTCCCCTCTGCCCTTTCCAGCACGTGCTGAGTTTTACAGAATCCAGGCTTTGGCTCCAACCCCACGAGTTAAGCCCAGCCTGTGGAGTTGTGGACAGCTCTGCTTTATCAGAGGAGTGTCAGGCTTCCCCTGGCTGGGACTGCTATCAGTAATTAGCACACCCCACCGAGCTGCTGCTCCACAGAAATGCTGCTTTGTCATCAAAGTACAGTAGCTTGTAACTAATTACATCCCTGCTTTATCTGGGCCCGTTCTTCCTTTTAAATACACTTAATAACTCTGCCTTTGAAGGTTTCAGGAATAAAAATAACCACTTCAAATAATCTCCTGGAGACACATGCCACATTAGGTGTAGAGCTGGAGTAGGCACCTTGGATTATCTGAGCAAAACAAAAGGCCTGAGTCCCTGCTGGGTTGGGATGGAGAGCTGGAGCTTTGGAGTGCTCTGGAGACCAGAGTTTGTGTTTTCCAGGAGTTCTGTGCTGCCGTTGTCATTAAAGATGTGAGGAAGGACAAGGGGACTGTGCCAAAAGAGCTGTGACTGACCTGGCTGGAAAGACTAACAAATACAACAGCTAAAATCCAGCATAGCCCCTCCTCCGTGACCTGAACCCTCCTCTTCTCTTCCTAAATCGTGTTTAGACATTTAGATCCACAGCTCTCTCTTCTGTCATCCTCTCCCTGACCCCTTCAAAAGAAGGACCAAAGAAAACATTTTGTTTCCCTGATCTTGGAGGTTCCTGTGGGATGGGAAACACCTTTGCAGAAGGAAGGGCTGTGGGAACTGGGCTGGGAGTCAGGGGGGAACCAGGATTCATGGGGCTGGAGCCAGCAAGTTCCCACTGGTTTATTTAAACCCCCTCTGCTGTCAGTGAAACCATTCTGTGAGCTCTGGGTGCCATAATGAGGCACTAAAATATCCCATAGGGCAGGATCAATTTTTGTTATGGCCGAGTATTTTTGGTGTGTATTTTTTATTATGACCTAATTTCTTCCTGTACAGTGAGCCCATAAACTCCAACGATGCTTGGGATAGATGGGAATGTGCCAGTCCCTCACAGCAGTTTCTGTGTCTTTGAGCTGTGGAAAAAAAGGCAGAAAATTCAAAAGGAATCCATGTCAGGGCCAGAGCAGAGACAGGAGCCCATGGCTCCTCATCCCAAAGTGATCCAAGCAAAAGGAGCATGAAAATGTCATGGCTGCAAAGCACTGAGGAGGAAATCAACTTTAAGAGGCAGCAGAAGGCGAGTGGATTATGGCACTTCTAAATTAAAGGTGCTCAGGGGATTCCTGGAGGGGAGAGGAGGGAGTTAGGAGCAATTCATTACAGAGACACTGTGCTGGTGAATCACCTGCCCATTAAAGCTGTCCTGCACTGTCCTCAGGGTGGGGATGGCACCACTGGGGTCAGGGACAGCCTCTCTGTGTGCTCCCAAGGAGGTTCTGCTCTCCCCTAATTGCTGCTCCAGGTGTGTGTGGCCCTGCCTGCAGCTGGGGCTGAGCATGGAGCCAGGGGCAGGAGGCTTTAAGGGCATCATTGGCTGCCAAATGGACAGTGGTGCTTTGTCTCATTTGAAATGAAAATGCAGAGGAGGGGAGAGCCGTGAGTGTGACGTGGAGTGCCAGCATTTTGTTCTCCAAGGGGCTGTTTTTATTCAGGGGGAAATTCAGGATCAGTCCCAGTTCTGGAGCATGGCTGCCTGGCTGTGGTGTGAACTGGGAGCAGATTTAATTGAGCAATTGTGGATTTATGTCCGACCCAACCCCACAAGAGTCACTCCACATTTGCATCTCAGCTCTGCCAGGCTGGACCATCTCCAAGATGCTTCCTTGGCTTTGCTGGATCGTTTTTCTTCAGCCATTTCAAGTGCAATTTTTCATGGATACCTCTGGAGAAAATAAAATGAGTAAATTCAGTGCTCGTGGAGAATCAGAAAGTCAGCACAACGATTGAGCTGGGCTGATGTTCCCTCTCCTTCCCGCAGTTCCTGCTCTGCCACCAGCCCCACAAAATCCATTACCAAGGCTCCCTTGCAGTGCTCCTTCAAGCCTCTCCCCCTGTGGCCATGCTGCCACCTCCTCCTTGGCTCTGAGGGTGACAAAGCCACCCTCAGTGAGCACAGGGGACGTGACCACAGCTCATGGGCTTCCCCCAGCAGTGTCCTCTCAGTGTGTGAATTCTCACCTGCATCAAAGCCTAAATTCTGCCTGGAGTGATTTCCAGTGCCCCCAAGGAACCCTGTCCCTCCCAGGCTTGTGTGCTCTGGAGTGAGGTGTGTCAGTTCTCAGCTCTAGACAGACTCAGCGATTTGCACAATTTGCCACCAAAAAACAGAGGTGGTTTTGTCACCACTCCCATATGGTGGCTCGTTCAGCTGTGCCAGCACACAATTAATTATTGGAGGCTGCTGTTTATCTGTCAGACCACTGTAAGGAGAAGTTTGGGCTGCATTGTTTGTTTAATCTATAGTGGCTTTTGTTTGCTTCAGAATAGCCGATATCTTTTCCATTTTCCCCCTTTTCTTATCTTACCCCTTTCTAAAGCTTTAATTCCTATAATCCAAATGGTCTCTTTCCTTTCATTGTTGCTGATCAGTTATCACAGAGACAGAAAATCATGGAATTGGGTTGGGAGGGACATTAAAGATGATTCCATCCCACTCCCTGTTAAGGGCAGGGACACCTTCCACCTTCCCAGGGATGGGATACTGCCAGGGATGGGGCAGCCACAGCCTCACAGGGAAGAATTTTTTCCAAATGTCTCATCTCAACCTCCTCTCAATGTGAAGCTTGTCCTGTCACCACATGCCCTTGTAAACATGACCCATGGAGAAGTCACTTGTCCCAGGTGGAATATGTGACCATCGATGTTCATGAGGGCTCATCTTGGCTCCTGAGCAGCAGCAGGATCAGTGAGGAGTGAAAGTCAGGGAATAAACCCTGCCTGGAGTGACTCAGCCCTGAGTCAGTGTCTGTCTGGCTCCAGGGACACATCCTGACTAAACTCCGTGGGCAGGAACGTGCCAGGGGATGCATCCCTGCTTCCAGGGACATGAGGGGCTGCAGAATGAGGAGGTGCAGCAGCAGGAATCCCTCTGCTGAGGTATCAGAGCTCAGGAGAGCCGCCCACCACCATCACCCACCCCAGAGGTGACACCGAGGTGTCCCAGCAGCTCATCTGGGGCATTCACATTCCCTGAAAAAATCCCTTCACCCAGGAGTTTTCTTCTGGAAAGCTGAGAAGCCTCAGAGAAAAGGAAAACAATTCTTACCTCATTTGCTTCTCCTGTGTTGTGCTCATGTGGAATTTGTTTTAAAAGGAAAACAATTCTTATTTCATTTGCTTCTCCCGTGTTGTGCTCATGTGGAATTTGTTTAAAAAGGAAAACAGTTCTTATCTCATTTGCTTCTCCTGTGTTGTGCTCATGTGGAATGTGTTTGGAGATTGTTTACCCACAGGTGATTGTTTCATTGGATTCTGCTGTGGGTTGTTTTCACTCATTGGCCAATCAGGGCCAAGCTGTGTCAGGACTCTGGAAAGAGTCACAAGTTTTCATTATTATCTTTTTAGCCTTCTGTAAGTGTCCTTTCTGTATTCTTTAGTTAGTTGGTTTAGTATTCTTTAATATAATGTAGTATCATAAAATAATGAATCAGCCTTCTGAGAACATGGAGTCAGATTCATCATTCCTTCCTGCCACTCTGCAAATACAAAACTCCTCTGCCCAAAGGGAGGCTGGAGTGTCCTCAGACCCTTCCCAGACCTTGCCAGGAGAAACCATCCTCACACCCAAAATCAGAAAGGGGAAAATAAATCAATTTTTAAAAATAAATTACCTGAACTAACTCCAAATGAGGATTATTCTGTTGCAGCCACACAAGCTGCATTTTAATATTTCTCCTAGAGCTGCCACCCCAGCTGAGCATCAAATCTTCCACCTGGGACAAGTGACTCCCCATGGGTAATATTTACAAGAACATGTGGAGACAGGACTGGGGGAATGGCTTCACACTGAGAGGAGGCTGAGATGAGACATTTGGAAAAAATTCTTCCCTGTGAGGCTGTGGCTGCCCCATCCCTGGCAGTGTCCCATCCCTGGGACAGTAAAAGGAATATGCAATGAGTAAATCACCCACCAAATATTAAACATGTAAAATGTCACAGACACATTTTATGAAATATCCTTTCCTTAGGATTTTTCCTCTTGAGAAGCTGAGAGGCCTCAGGAACAAAATGTAAATAATGATTATCTGCTGCTGTGGAATGCAACAGGTGAATCTGTGATTGGTCTCATGTGGTTGTTTCTAATTAATGGCCAATCACAGTCAGCTGGCTTGGAGACTCTGCCTGAGACAGAAGCCTTTGTTATCATTATTTCTTTTTCTATTCTTAGCCAGCTTTCTGATGAAATCCTTTCTTCTACTCTTTTAGTATAGTTTTAATATAATAAATATAACAAAATAATAAATCAATCCTTCTGAAACATGGAGTCAGATCCTTGTCTCTTCCCTCTTCCTCAGACCCCTGTGAAAACCATCACTATAAAAGGTGAGGAAGGCAGCCTGTCTCCCTCCAAAAAGCCCCTCCTCATCCTCTGGGGCTGCTGTGGTGTTTCCAGTCCCTTCAAGGGCTGTGGTGGTGCCTGAGGAGGGGCTGTGTTCTCCACAGGCAGGTAAATTCTGCTCAGGAGAGCTCTGTGCTGGCCAGGTGGCAGCTGCTCCAGAGGAAACAGATGTTCTGTTCCACAATCTGAGGAGCTCTCACGGTTTTGTCAGATCCTGGGGAGCAGAGAGCTGAGGTCAGCACTGAGCTGCCTCAGCCTGGGCTGCAGGGCTGATTTTATCAGGAGGAAAACGAGTGTTTGGCAGTGCAGGGGAGAGTTGGGAAAAATATTTCCAGGAGGAAGGGAAATGTTTGTGAGTGTTGGCTGATTGTGAGAGCCCTGCATGGACTTGGCTAGTCTGCAGCTCCCTGCTGTCAGCTTCTCCTGAAGCCTGAGAGCCATAAATGTTTGTTCCCAGAAGTTTCTTGGAAAGAGGCTCCCTGCTGGGAGCACAGTTCCCTTTGGGTGCCTGGGGATGGGGTTTTGGAGTGTGCCGGGGGGTGCCAGGCTCACCAAACCCTGCTGCAGGGGCTGGGTGTGCATATGCCAGCAGGAAAAATAAGATTGGGCAATTTCCACCTTCTCCACCAAGAGCAGGTCTCCCTCCTTTGCTTCTGGGGCTGCCTCAAGGACAGGTAGTCACTTTAGGACATGAAATAGAATGATGTTGTGTCTCGGTTTGGAAAGCCAGGAGGCTGCTAAGGAAGGCAGGAGCCTCCCCTGGAATGGAGAATGTAAACCCTCCCCACCCTCCCAATTGTTATACATTTTAAATTAAGGGGCTCTCAGGCAAAAAATATGGGAGCAGGAAATAACAGTTCTTTAATAGGGAAGAAAATAAAAGGATAAAATAAACAATGCAGTGAACTAAACCAACACTGCCAGAGCCAGAACCCAACCTGACACCCTGTGGGTCAGGCTGTTGGCAGCAGTGCCATTGGAATTGTGGCTCAGCCCTCCTGCAGTGTCAGGGCTGGTTCTGCTGGAGCAGGGATCCTGGAGAAAGGTGCAGTCTCTGCCTCTGAAGATCCAGGGGCAGAGGCAGCTGCTGTTCCTCTGGGCAATCCAGTGCAGAAGCCGTGCTGGTGTTCCAGAATCTCCAGATTCTATCCGGGTAGGAATGCTTGGCTCCTCCCTCTGGGCTCCCATCTCCCAATGGGATGCTGTAGTTCTTATCAGCCATGCAGGGACATTCCATAGCTGTTATCAGCAATGTCCCCTCTGGAGGGAGGTGTGAATGTGGTCACTCAAAGAGAGATAAGGCAAACTGCCCATTGACAAAAAAACAACTGCCATGCACATGGTAATAGAACACATCCTGCCTTGCAATCTGGAACATGTGGACACTGGAATCTCCAAGGTAAAAAAGAGGGAAGTTTAATTCTGACTCCAAGATTTATAGATTTCCAAAAGTGACATTGGATTTCAGGGTGAAAGTGCCACCTCTCCAATGACACTGGACAAACCAACAGCCCATCAAATTTCTCCTCCACCAGAAAAGAATGCAAAACAATTATTTACATAAAAGAAAATTTGTTACAAGAATGTAAACATCAGAAGGCTTAGAAGAACTCAAAAGAACAGGGCACCAGCAGGTCACTCCTCAGTTACATCCAAAGTCCTGCAGACACTTTTAAAATCACAATAAAACAACCCCACACAGGAGCTGTCCCCCAAACCTTTGCTTGGCAGAAAAAATATATATAAATATATATATTTATTTATTTAAATCTAAATAAATATGGGCCTTTAAGGAAAGTCTGATGTATTGCTTCTCAACCACAGTATGCATATTTTTGATTTAGCAAGAATATTCTCAGGTCCATACTAGCCCTCAAGAAATTTCATAGTGGATTGTACTCCCTAAGTTATTATTTCATTTTTTTGTATTACTTTTTTTCTTAATCTTTTTTTCTTCATTCCTTTTTTTCCACTTCATTTTTTATTACTTTTTTTCCTTCATTTTATTTTCTTCATTCTTTTTTTTTACTTCATTTTTTGGTATTACTTTTTTTCCTAAATTTAGGTATTTCCTATAATTTTTTTAATTCAATAGACTCTATTTCAAATTTTTTTTTTAGATTTTAATAAAACTAGGCATGTTTTTTTTTTTTTTTAGCCCTCAAACCTAGTGGTTCTCCTTGCTACAGACTGCATAATTCCCAAATATTCTGTTTCCACAAGCTCCATGGCAAGACTCGGAAGTTTCACTAATTATCTGCATGCAGATTTTGCTTAGCTCAGGTCTTTATTTCTTCTTTTGATTCTGCCTGGAGTACAGCCTTCCATGCAGGACACTAATTCCACTTCCAAGCTGCTCCTTTTATCCTGGAGACTCCAGTGCCAGGCACCTCGGGGCAAACTGGGTGGCCACAGACTGGGAACAGGCAGAGAGTGTGTTCAAAGGCAGGGAAAACATTTCATCTGTTCAAAGGCAGCTGCAGTCCCCACTGCTGGGCTTTTGAGTGGCTCTGATAAAAACTGAGGATATTTAATTACCAAAAGTTGAAATAATAACTGGTATAAACAGCACTGGAGGGGTTTAGGCTGAGGTTGATGGGGTGGGTGTTGCTGTGTCCCCTCCCTGACATGGGTGTGGTGTTTGTGGTGTCTCAGGCGGGTTTCTGTCTTTGTGGGACAATTGGCATCATTGCTTCTGAGGGGAAAAGTGGGATTTTTCCGGGAAAATGATGCTTATTTAAGTGTTCCTGCTGATCCCCTCCTGATCCCAGCCCAAGCAGGGGCCAACTCACTCAAGGAGGCCTTGCTGTGTCCCTTTGGAATCAGAACACCTTCTCAACACTGAAATGTGAAGTTTCCCGCCTCATCCCAAACATTTATTGTTATAATCAGTCCCTCTGCCTGTCCTTGAATATTCAACACCATGTAAATCTTTTTAATGCTTGGAAAAGTCACATTTTACTGGAAGGCCCTGCATTATGCTGGACAGGATGGCTGATGTTCTCATGGCACAGCTAGTGTGGAATACAAGGATTTAGTCAGGATTTAGTCAGGTTTCCCAGCTGTTTAAAGGTGTTGTGGTTTTTATTGTCTATTCAGGTATCTGGCCTTGAATGTTGAAATGAGGATCAGCTTTGTGAGTCTGTTTTCTTGACAGGACTTATGTCCCACAAATTTAACAAGTTGGTTTATGAGACCATGAAAACTTTTGCATCCATGGCATCCTACAGCTTGGAAAACTTTGTTTCTACTTCTTTTTTCCTTTTTATTTTGCAAAAGGCCTCTCCTTCCCTTGGTTTTGAACTGAGCGGGGACTGAGCAGTGGGGGGCAAAGCACCATCTGCTCATTCCATATTTTCTTCACAAGCCCAGGAGGTCTCAGTGGGGTCTCCAAGGGCTGTCCAAGAGCACCCAAACCCTCTGTGTGAGCTGCAGCCACCCTCAGATCTCTGTCCTGGGGCTCCTGGAGGACAGGTGAGGCAGTGAGAAGGGGCTCCCAGGTGAGAGGAGCAGCAGCCCCAGCTCAGGCAGGCTGATCTTTCTGATAAATGTTATTTCAGTCGCTGTGTTTCAGCTGCTGTGGGAGCTGCACACTTCAGCCTGGAGTGCTAAATTTACCTCATTAATTGCCTTGCTCTTTCCACACACCGGAGGCTGGTGTGCTGTTAAACACACCAGGAACATTTATTCCTTGAGGTTTTGGGCTTTATTGAAATATTCCAGTTCTTAATGACTCCTCTGCTTGGGATCAGGCTGGACCCGAGTGCAATCCATGGTTTTCCCTTCCCAGTATTTCCATTTGTGCCCAACATGGTTGTACAAAGCAGCATCACTGGCCTGGAGGAGTAAATCCCTTCTGGAAGCATTTAATGCTGATATTTCTCTGTTGTGCTGCATTGAAGGTTGCAGCTGGGGTAAACACACAAGGAACATTTATTCCTTGAGGTTTTGGGGTTTATTGAAATATTCCAGCTCTTAATGACTCCTCTGCTTGGGATCAGGCTGGACCTCAGTGCAATCCATGGTTTTCCATCCCCAGTATCTCCATTTAAGCCCCAGAGCAGCATCACTGGCCTGGAGGAGTAAATCCCTTCTGGGAGCATTTAGGGCTGATGTTTCTTTGTAGTTCTGCGTTATCTGAAGGCTGCAGCTGGGGTTGCTCTGTGAGGGGCAGAGGCAGCCCCCAAGGTGCAGTTTGCAGCCTGAGCAGGCAGGCAGGTGGCAGGGCACAGCTCCAAGGCAGGCCATGAGCTGAGACCATCTCCAGGTCACAGCTGGACTCGCTTCAGGAAGCACCAGGGATGGAGCCCAGGCCCATTTTCCTGCTGATCAGCTCAGCTGCAAGGCTGGAGCAGCTGGGCTGGAGCTGCTGCTGCTGTCAGGCAGCACAGCGCTCACCCAAAGAGAGAATTTACCCCAGAAACCCTCCCTGCCTTGGGTTCTGAATGGGGCAGGGCTAGAGTACTTTCATTTTCTGGGCCTCTGCACATCCACAGGACAGGACTCAAAGGGACTTTCAAAGAGGAGTGGGGAAAATTCTCCAGTGTTCTTTCAAAAATGCCAACCTGCATCTGCAGTGCTGCAGGAAAGAAAAAGCTGGAAGAGCTCTTCTTTCTTCTGGGAGCAACCCTGTACTGGAAAAAAAAAATCACAGAATCATGGAAGGGACCCATGAGGATCATCCAGTCCAACCCCTGGCCGTGCACACATCCCAAAATCCCACCCTGGGAGCATTGTCCAAGCTCTGGCCGCCTCAGGAATGTGACATTTCAGTGCCCCAGCACCCTCTGAGGGAAAAACCCTTCCCTAAATCCAACCTAAACCCTCCCCTGGCACAGCCTCACAATTCCAGCCCCTATCACCAACTCCAAGCCTCGTGGGAGCTTCTCTTGGAGTAGGAAAACAACCCTTCAGCTCCAAATATCCTGTTTTTTATTGAGAGCCTCTTCCTTTTTTACAGCCCTGTTTGTTTTTGCTGTAAAAGCCGGTGCAGCACCTGGCAGAGCAGTGTTAGTTCCACACACTGGAATCAGCCAAGCCCTCTGCTCCCTTCCAGTGCTGCAGGGTTTTGGGAGCTGTGAAAACGCTTCTGCCATGGGATAGAGCTGCTGGGCTCCCAAAAACTCTCAGCAATTCCCCTGCCCAGGAGGCAGAACTGCACTGAGGGCACTGGAACAGAGCCCAGGGAGGGTTGGCTGTGCATTGTCCCTCCCTGGGGACATTCCAGAGCCCCTGCACACACTGCTGGGCCCTGAGGTGGCACCAGCTGAGCCTCTGTGGCCCCATAACCCTGCCCCACTCTGGGATTCATCCCCCAAATGAATTTATGTGGCTGATCCCCAGGTGAAGCTGTCCCAGAGCTCTCTCTGTGTTTCATTCACAAGGAAATCATTTTGCCACATTCTCCAGTGGTGTCACCAAGGCCTGGCCAGGTCACAGATGGCTCGTGGCTGTCCCTGTTCCCTCTCTGGGCTGGGCATGCAGAACTCCTGATGAGCTGAAGTGAAAAATCCCTCCCTGTGCCATCAGCAGGTGGTGGCTGTGACCTCCCAGCACTTGGGCTGGGCCCTGTGGTCCCATAACCCTGCCCCATTCTGGGATTGTGGGATTCATCCCCCAAAATGAGTTTATGTGGCAGATCCCCAGGTGAAGGTGTCCCAGAGCTCTCTGCACACACTGCTGGGCCCTGAGGTGGCACCAGCTGAGCCTCTGTGGTCCCTCCCAGTCTACCCAGTCTGGGATTGTGGGGTTCATCCCCCAAAATGAGTTTATGTGGCTGATCCCCAGGTGAAGCTGTTCCAGAGCTCTCTGCACACACTGCTGGGCCCTGGGATGGCCCTGCTGGAGCAAGTGACCCTCTGTGACCCGATAACCCTGCCCCACTCTGGGATTCATCCCCTCACATAGGTTTATGTGGCTGAACCCCAGGTGAAGCTGTTCCAGAGCTCTCTGCACACACTGCTGGGCCCTGAGGTGGCACCTGCTGAGCCTCTGTGGTCCCTTAACCCTGCCCCACTCTGAGACTGTGGGATTCATCCCCAAAATGAATTTCTGTGGCTGATCCCCAGGTGAAGCTGTTCCAGAGCCCTCTGCACACACTGCTGGGCCCTGAGGTGGCACCAGCTGAGCCTCTGTGGTCCCTCAACCCTGCCTCACTCTGGTATTGTGGATTTTGCACAAGACACTGCAGGACATGGCCTTGTGGCCCCAGCAGAGCTGTCTCCAAACGGGGTTGGCAGTGAAGAGCCTGCTGGAGCCCATTAAGCTCCACAGTGAGTAAAGGATGAGGAGGCTGAGCTGATACAGTCTAATTAACTTCCGTTCAGGCTCTTTGTTTGCTGTGCTCAAGCCTGGTTTCTTCCAGATTTAAATTGATTATGAAAATCAGCACAATGACAAAACGCTGCTTTTGAAATCAGACTTTTCACAGTAAATGGTTATTTGTTTCCCTGCTCAAAAACATTGGCTTATCCCCAGTGATAGAATTCTCTCTCTCTCTCCTCTTCCACCTTCACTCCTGCCTGATTTGTGTGTGTAGTTTAATTAAAATCATACAGTCCTTCCACAGCTTGGTCCATCTCTGCTGCTAGCCTTGGATTTGATTTATATACAGCATTCCAGTGAAACTGCCTGGAGAAATTAAATAGACATGAATCAACTTGCTGCAGGCTTTTGAAATCCAGCATTTCACAGCAAACTCCCTGTGGACATCTCCTTTCAGCCTGGTGCAGGAGAAATGTTCCTGTGAGCACAGAGGGGCACTGGCAGAGCCCAGTCATTAGGTTTGGGGTTTATAATTGGAGCTGTTTGCCAAATGATAGCTCAGGAAGTCCTTGGATTCACTACTTATGATTATATGATTATTTTAAAATAAAAAAAAAATTAAAATCAGAAAGAAAAGCAAAACTACTTGGGTTATTTGGCTTCAATTTCTTTTTGGCTTGGCTTCTGGAATAAGTCTAAACCAGTGGTAAGTGTTTGTAACAACACTTCAGCCTAAGTGTGTTTGATGGAGCTGCTGTAAATGCTGCTTCTGTCTCTATCTTATCTGGAGGTGTGAGCTCTTAGCTCATAGACAGAGACTTATTCTTAGCTGAGCTGCAGCTCCCTTTGGAGGCTTCTACATGACAAACAAAGTTAACTCCTTATCAGAACGTCCCCTGCTTTTTTAGTGACTTAAAACAGGGCAAAACAAGGCACTGAGCAGGAGGAACCTCAAACCCTGCTGCTGCCCCTCCAGGTTTACATATCTGGAGTGTGTGAGACCATGGAATAATTCCCTTGGAGCTGGAACTATGGAGTTAAGTCCTTTGGAGCTGGAACCTATGGAGTTAAGTCCTTTGGAGCTGGAACCTATGGAGTTAACTGCTTTGGAGCTGAACTTGTAGAGTTAACTCCCTTGGAGCTGAAATTATGGAGTTAACTCCCTTGGAGCTGAAATTATGGAGTTAAGTCCCTTGGAGCTGAACCTGTAGGGTTAACTCCTTTGGAGCTGAAACTATGGAGTTAACTCCTTTAGAGCTCAACTTGGGGAGTTAACAGCCTTGGAGCTGAAACTATGGAGTTAACTCCTTTAGAGCTCAACTTGGGGAGTTAACAGCCTTGGAGCTGAAACTATGGAGTTAACTCTCTTGGAGCTGAAATTGTGGAGTTAACTCCTTTGGAGCTGAACCTGGGGAATTAACTCTTTTGGAGCTGAAACTGTGGAGTTAACTCCTTAAACTTCTGAAATTCTGGAGTTAACCCCTTTGGAGCTGAACCTGGGGAATTAACTCTTTTGGAGCTGAAACTGTGGAGTTAACTCCTTAAACTTCTGAAATTGTGGAGTTAACCCCTTTGGAGCTCAGCCTGTGGAGTTAACTCCTTTGGAGGTGAACCTGTGGAGTTAACTCCCTTGGAACTGAAGCTATGGAGTTAACTCCTTCAGAGCTGAAATTGTGGAGTTAACTCCTTTAACTCCTTAAATTGTGGAGTTAACAGGAGCTGAACCTCCTGACTGAAGATGGATATCCAAAAGGAACAGACATTTCTCTGCCTTTCCAAGCCCCCCAACCTGGCTTGGTCCCAGCAGCAGCAGCGATGCTTGTGTTGAATTTCCAAGAGGGTGAGGAGAAAAGGAAGAAAACTCCTTTGTAGCTGCTGGGCTGTGTGCTGGAAGCTCAGATTCCCTGCACAGCCGAGCACCGCGCTCGGCGCCGCGGAACGTCTGCGGTGCTGCTCATCCCTCCTGCCTCGTGCTGCACGGGAGTTAATCAAGAATTGCCAGCCTTGTGGAAGACAAAGGGAGCCCTCTGTGGGATTTGGGCTCAGCTGTGTCCTTTCAATAATTTATAATAAGTCTGGGGCTCTAATAACCTAATCGCAAGGATTTGGGGAAGGAGGCGATGAATTTGTTTGTTTCCTGCCAGCCACAGGTGATCTTCGAGTGAAGAAAGGAAAATTAATCCCCTTTTCTGATTTGTCTTATAAAAGATATGCAAATGGTGTGAGGAGCTGCTCAAAATGCCAGTGATTTCTGGATTGCCACGGGTGAATACTAAAGCAGGGCCTTGAAAAACGAGGCTGTGGTGGCTCAGGAGCACCAGAGCTGTCTCTGCTTGATACCAAAGTGCTTCAGGTTGGAATGGTCCATGCAAATCTGTTGATCACATCAAAGAATCTGGCTGAGGGATGCAAGGGGTGGCCTTGGTCAGGCAGGCTGGGATGTTAAACACAATCAGAGGGGAGCTGAGCTCCTGGGAGAAGTGCAGAATGAAGCTGGAAGCTGCAGGACATGCAGTGCCAGACGTAAAGATGTTCACTGGGCTGGAGAGATTCCATGTGTGAGCTGAGCTGTGGGAATTCCTCCTCTGTGCTGGCTGCTGTCAGGGTGGGAGAGCAGAAAGTTCCTCTCTGGGGTTTTACAGATGGGAGGCACAGCCTGAGCTGGGTGGGAGCTCAGCGAGCCCAGACTGTGGGATCCAGTGAGGAGAGAAAGTGGACTTGGAAAGAGCTTTACAGGGCTCCAGGACCTCCTTCGTGTGCTGCAGGGCTGCTCCCAGCACAGGGGCTTGTACTGCACTCTGTTTGTGCAAGGAAAACCTCAGAGAAAGGTAAAATGGTCGAGGAGTAAGAATCCCGGAATCCCAGATTGATTTGGGTTGGAAGAGACCGTAAAACCCATCCTGTTCCACCCCTGCCATGGTCCAGAGAAAGTGGACTTGGAAAGAGCTTTACAAGGCTCCATGACCCCCTTCCTGTGCTGCAGGGCTCCTCCCAGCACGGGGACTGCAGCTGTGCTTGTGGAAAATCCTCAGAGAAAGGTAAAATTGTGGAGGAGTGGGAATCCCAGAATCCCAGATTGATTTGGGTTGGAAGGGACCTTAAAGCCCATCCTGTTCCACCCCCTGCCATGGGCAGGGACACCTTCCACTGTCCCAGAATGTTCCAAGCTCCATCCAACCTGGCCTTGCATGTGGCCCCAGCTGCTCTGTTCAGTGTAGGGAGAAAGGAGAGCCTGGAAGAGGCAACAGGAGCTGTGCAGGGCAGGAACACACCAGGGATGAGTTGGTGGATCTCAAACTGGAGATCACATCAGTGAAGGCTCTGATTTGGGCTCCTGGCTATGTGGGGTGTGGAGCTGGCCTGTTTGGGGGTGAGTGCCAACCATCCCTGCCTCCCTGACCTCCGGAAATCCTGCTGCGTGGGAGACAGCCTGTCATCTCATGTTTGCAAGTGCTTTTCAATTTAATACATTTTAATCAGAAAATTAATCAGGAAACACCAGTTCAGCAAGATAATTGAACAATGAAGAGACATGATAATTACTGTTTAGTCTAATTAACTTTGTTAAGTCTTTATTGGGAACAGAGACTTCCTGAGTGCAACTTATTAAATGGTTCTCCCTGGAACACAGAATCCCCATCAAAAAGGCTTTGTTCCTCACACTGTTGGTTAGGAACTGGGTGCTGCCTTTAAATCATGATTAGAGAAGCCAGCAGGTGGGTTCTGAGAAAACTCTGAGTTACCTTTCAGCAGCTTCTCCTGCATCCTCAGCTCATTTACATCTCTTTAATCCAGGGTTCTCCTCCTCGCTGCTTCCCAGGTGGGCAGGGTTTGATTGCCAACAAAACCCACAGGGTGCTGCCTCCTCCTGCATCCACTCCTGGCTTTGTTCCCAGGTCAAAGTGTGTGGAGAATGGACAGGTGATGGAGATTATCAGCAAAAAAAGCCTGAGGGGTTTGTCTGCTGTGATAAATAGATCTGAAAATATCAGATATCAAAATATTCAAACCTTTGGTAGGGCTCTGACAGGAGCTGCTGGGAAAACCCTGATTGAGGGGTTTATTGAGGGGATCTGTGGGTTGGGATAATCCTGGGGAATCCCAGGGTGGGATGGGGAGAGTATTTGGGTATTTGGGCATTGCCAGCACCAGGATGATGCCATGGGATATTCTCACACCAGGCCAGAAAAGGATACCTGGGTGGAAGCCCCCAGGAATGAAACCTGGGTGCAGGGATGAAACCTGGCTGCAGGATCCAAACCTGGCTGCAGGAATGAATCCTAAATCTGGTCCTAGGAATCAAACCTGGCTACAGGAATGAATTGTGGCTCCAGGAATCAAACCTGCCTCCAGAAATCAATCCTGGCTCCAGGGATCAAACCTGGCTGCAGGAATGAATCCTAAACCTGGTTCTAGGAATCTAACCTGGCTCCAGGAATGAACCCCGGCTCCAGGAATGAATCATGGCTGCAGGAATCAAACCTGGCTCCAGGAATCAAACCTGGCTCCAGGAATGAATCACGGTTGCAGGAATGAATTGTGGCTGCAGGAATCAAACGTGGCTCCACAAATGAACCCTGGCTCCAGGAATCAAAGCTGCCCCCATGCCTCCTGTGCTCCTCAGATCTGACCTCTGTCCTTGCAGGCTCTGTCAGGACTCAAATAAATAATCCATGTTGATTGAGGAATATTAATGGCATCAGGAGCTGTGTCTGCCTGGACAGGAATTAGCATGAAAGAGCTGCTCTGTCTGGGCCGGTGTCTCCTCTGCTTTTGCTTGGCTTTGCTTTCCTGTAAGGGCGTAGCATGAAATATTTATCATTTCAGAATGAAGGATTAAACATAAATATTGAAATGAACTTGATTGGCTTTTGATCTGCTGAGAGAGCCCTTTGGCTGGCCGGGCTCCAGCCAGAGCTGCCCCACCGGCAGCTCGTGCATTATTCATGGTGGGATAGGTCAGCAAGAGGAGAGAGCTCGGATATCGACCTGGCAGAGGGATGGGATTTAATAATCCCTGGCTCCTGGGTTATCTGCTCGAGGCAAGGAACCAGGGGAACCTCAGGGCTCGGATTTTGCTCTCAGTTCCAGTGGTGGCAAAGCTGAGACATGCTTTTCTCACCGGGGATGTGCAGAACCCAGCTCCCCTGAGGGCTCAGTGCCTGGAACACGCTGTAGCCCCTGGGCTGATGCAGGTCAGGCTGCTTTGTTTGCTGTCAACACTTCTGTAACCACAGAGATGCTTCTACAGCAGAACAGGTCTCCCGTCCCCAACACACAGGTAGCTGAATGAGCAATTTAGCAGGAGAAAAATGCTCTGAGTGAACATTCTGCTGCTTCTCTGGTTCTCAGTGAGTGTCTCAGACTGTGCCCAGCACACTCTGCCCCACTTCAGACCTCATTATTTCATTACAACCCATGCCTCAGGTTTTGGCTTTTATGTTTTTCAAATTCTGTGCTGCTTCAGTGTGCACTTCTGAGCTTCATATCAGGGGAGGGTGAGCCCTGTGCACAGAGCAGGGAGACAAAACAATTCCTGGGGACCAAGGACAAACGATCCAAATCTCAGGCCCAAAGAGCAGAAACAACGTGGGCTGAAGAGAGAAAAACAAGAAGGATGGGACTTCATAACCTGAACATTGGACAATTAACTCCAATATGCAAATGGAGCAGAACTTAAAAGTGAGACCTCGTGACCGGTCGTGCATTTTGTGACAATTTTGGTTCGTCTTGGTTGCAGCCCTAGTTGGGCTCTTGTGCTGGCCAAGGTGGATCCATTGAGGAGATCCTTTTAATAAATCCCTGCTTTAACTCTGTCCAGCCTCTGTTCCAGCTCAGCCCTCACAAGGCATCACAAGGAGGGTTCAGGATGGCTCCCCACAAATCCTGCTCTCTCCTAATTCATGGAACTCAGAGTTAATTCATGGAACTCAGAGCCTGAGTGTTTGAGTTCCTTGTTGGCAAGCACTGCTGTGATTGAATTTGTAATTTATTTGGTCCAGTTTGTAATTAAAGGAAGTGCTCTCCAACTCTTCGTGGTTGGGTTTTTCCACCCATGTCGTGCTGCAGAGCAGCCCCAAATTGTTCAGAGCCGTGTTCAGCCCCAAAGCACAAGGGACACCTAATTTCTCCTCTTTTTTCTGGGTCATCATCATTTTGTTGTGTGGAATCATAACTCAAGACGTAGCTCTGTTGGGAGAGAACATTTTGGAGAGTGCAGCACCAGCATTGCCTGCTCCTGTATTTCCTTTTTTCTCCTCTCTCCCCATTAATTACCAAGCAAACTCTGCTGGTTCCTCTGGGATCTGGCAGGATCCTTTCACCAGGAACAGGCATGGAATGCTTTTTCTAGAGGGGCAACTCTTGAGGAACCTCCTGATTTAACTTTTCCCTCCCGTCCTCTCCCACTGCGTCACACAGAAAATAAAATTGCTGGAGCCTTAAAGCACTTCCCCAGCTGAACCAGGGAGTTAATTATTATTTAAGAGGGACAATTTGGTAAGGTTAAAAGCTGTGAAAGAAAAGAGGGAGAAAAATAAAAAGTAGAAATTGCAAAAAGAGGGGGAAGGAGAAAGATGCTGTTCTATACTGTGATTTTATATGGAGCAGTTTCAAGGTAGAAGACAAGTAGAATGATCCTTTCTCATTTCCTTTTCCTGCAACCATTCCAGGACTATGAAATTGCTCTTTTCTCCTTCAGAAGGACAGATAGGAAGTGGTGACCCTGCCAGTTTTGTTTCAGCCCAATTTGGTGGCCATACGAATAGTTTGCATTTGAAGAAATACACCACCAACCTTTGTGGTGCTCTGCAAATCACATCCTAAAGCTCTTGTGTGCTCTGCTGCCCTGAAAATGAAATCCCTGTGGCAGCAAACCCCATTTGTCTTGTGGCTGAGCAGCAAAGGGCCCAGCACGTGGCACTCCAGAGCCTGCTGGAAAGGGCAGGCAACTCCCCAGGCACCAGCACACAGCAGGTAATTAAAAATATCATCAAGTCTTAATGGGGGCTTCAGCCTTTTCTGCAGGGTGGTTTTGCCCCTGTAAACAGCAAACAACATTTGGCTGTGCTGAGAGAGCTCCAAAGGCAAAGGCAGTGACAAAGTTGTGTTGGGTGTGCTGAGCCATGCCCAGCTCAGAGCACTCAGTGCCACATCCAGCTCTTCCTGGGACACCTCCAGGGATGGGCACAAACCTCCCTGGGCAATGCCTGACCACCCTTTCCATGGAGAAATTTTCCCTAAAATCCAATTTAAATCTCTCCTGGTTCAACTGGAGGCCGTTCCCTCTCCTCCTGTCCCATTCCCTGGGAGCAGAGCCCAACCCGGGGCTGTCCCCTCCTGTCAGGAGCTGTGCAGAGCCACAAGGTCCCCCCTGAGCCTCCTTTTCTCCAGGCTGAGCCCCTTCCCAGCTCTGTTCCCTTCTCTGGACACTCTCCAGCCCCTCAGGGTCTCTCCTGCCATGAGTGAGCAGAGCTGGGCTCAGCTCTCATTCCACGCTTCCCTCCCAGGTGCAGAGCTGCTGTGTGAGTTCACAGCCCTTGCCTGAGCAGAGAGTTTAGGAGTATTTTTACCAACAAAGACTGCTCCTTCCTGAACTCCCCAACCTTTGTGTTTGTGCAGTGACAGAGGAGATTTGCCTCCCCTCACTGCTCAGAGCCACAAATACCTTCCCTGCTCTGTAGGCAGCTCCTGAAGAAGCTGCCCCATGCTGTTCTGCCTTTCCACAGCTCCTTGTGCAGCCTTTTTCTTTGCCATAAACCCTTAATTCTGTGCTTCCAGCACTCACCTTGTCTGTTTTCTCTCTCTGAAACAGGCAGAATGTTAAATAAATGCCTGTTGGTCGTTAAAGCTGTGTTTACAGCTCTGGAACAGGCACAGAACGTGCTCTGCAGAATTGTCACCATGTAAACACACCATGATAAGCAGCTGGGAGTTAAAAGCTTTGGGATGTATGGAAAGCTGTAATTTGCTGATTACCAGGGCTTGATTGTGGTTGCATTGCAATATCTGTTCCCAAGCATCCCCAGAAACTCAACCCTTCTCCAAAGGAGCCAGATCAGAGGAAAATGCTGGGAATGCAGGAGAATGAACTGGAGCTGCAGGAGTTCTGACCCCTCGTGCTGGATTGGTTTGGGTGGAGATGGGGCTGTGCTGGTGTGTTTGCTGTGCCTCCCATCAGCTCAAGATCTGCTGAACTCCAATTCATGGAAAGCCACCAAAGCCATGCTGGTTTTTCTATCCTCATTGGTTTTCCACTGCTAATTTGTTGGGAGTTCCTCAGGAAGTCACTTCTTCCCCTCCTTGGGGTTGTTGGCATTCCCCAGTATCTGGTGAACATAAAATGTGGTTTTCCTGAAGCTTCCATGGAGCTCTGCAGAGCAGAATTATGTCCCAATTCCACTGAGCTCTCTCAGACAGGATTTCTGTAGGGTGTGGGTTTGGTTTTGCACCAACATCCCCTTCACCCAAAGGTGCCTTCAGGCACTACTGGGCTTTATTTTAAATTATGCCCCTCTGTGGGAAAAAAAAAAAAAAAAAAAGAAAATGGAGTCAAGAACATAAATTAAGCCTTCAAATGCATGTGCAGTTCTCTGTGACACAAACTTTGCTCTTGGGGTTTATGATGCTAATAAAATACTATTCACTGCTAACAGCTCTTTCCTTCCTGGCCTCGGAAACAGAGACAAATAAGTGCCTGGATTGAAGGAGTTCACATTTTATGTCTCTTTGCATCAATATGGCCCTGCTTTATTGACATTTTTAGGTAGAAACTGGCCGGTCATGTCTGAACTATATTAACTATTATTTATTATTTGGGCTGAGGACTCGAACCTTCCTTGTTCTAGGTGGTTGTACATACAAATCAATACTATTTGTATCCCAAAGAGCCTCTAAATATTATCAGAGACAAGAACTAAGTGAGATAAAGAGTGCAAGAAGCAGTGAGGTGGTTTGTGTAGGAGCAGCCACGGCCTTGGGCTGTGATGGAGAAACATTGCCAAGGGTTTGTGACAGGTTCCTGAGCATGGAGGAGGTGGCACAGAGGCTCCTGAGATAATTCATCCTCAGATTAATGAGAAATAATTAGAATGAGACCCAGGAAATTGTCCCAGTGTGTCCCAAAAGAGCCACCACACCCAAGGGCTGGTGTGTCCCTGGTGTGCTCTTCCTTTTATGCCTGGATTTTCTCTGTAGAAAACATCAGCTTATAATGAAATGAAGAAATTATTCCATTCTGCTGTTCTTTAAGGAAGGAAATCCAGCCACAGGAATTAATTCAGCAACCTGGATGTGACTAAGAAACAGCCCCTGTGCAACATTTTCCCTTTCTCTTCTCTCACAAAAATTTAAAGAAGCTCCACAATTCAAAACATTTTGTTGAATTTCCTGACTCTTTAAAATGCTGTTAAAACAGAACTTTTAGGGGGGAAATCTAGTTAAGATGCTTCCCTACCTTTCCTTGGGATTGTGTTATGTCTTAATTGCATAATCCCAAAATTTGGGGGATCCTCATCCCAAGGATGTGCCAGGCTGGTGCTGGGCATGGCTGGAGGCAGCTCCCAGGGAGACACAGAATATTTGGGACATATGGTAGCAGATAATGGATGAATGCAGGATTAAAGCAAAGATGATTGAGTAAACTTCTGCCATCTCCACCTGGAAGTGGTGTCTGTCCACACCACATGGTGAAGGTGATAAATTGTAGTGAATTTGTGATCTGGAGCCATCAAATTTCCTCGCTGTCTTTCTTAACCTTGGGACAAATTAAATCAAGTTCTGCTGTGAAGCCTAAAGACATAAAATTTGTTAGCTGTAACAGCACATCCTGCCAAGCAGTCAGAACTCCCTGGTATTAATTACTTTATTCTCTAAGTTAAATAAATGATGTGATATTTGGATTCAGGGGGAAGCCACCCAGGAGTCTATAAAGGATGGGAAGATTTTCCTGTCAATGAACATCCAAACTCTGTTGCTAATTTGCTGTGGAGGGAAATAATGGGTTCTAAAGTGCCCCCATTCCTGAGCGAGATCCTGCCAACAGGAGCACCATTGACAGAACACCTGGAATGGTGCATCCTTGTGATTCTGGGATTTGTGCTGGGGTGGCTTCTGAGGGTCCTCTTTATATTTGTTTTCCTCTTCTGGAACAAACAACATCCCAGCTTGTGGATTCCCTGGCTCTGTTGGTTTCCCTCAGCTCTCAGGACACAAATCCATGCATGAACATCTCCTCACCTGCCCCACGTGAACCCAGGTGGGTGCAAAGCGCCTCACACACAGGGTAAATTCATCCCCACTGCTCTGCCTGTGGACTGCAGACCCCTGCTCTGACTTCTCTGAGTTTCTCCATACAAGAAGTGTCTTGCAAAGAGACCCAAACCCAGCTGACGGCGAGTCCACACTCCTGGGTTGTTCAGTGATTCACTACCCCATTGAAAATAAAACCCCACACATTATTTTGAATTCAAATTTGGCTTTAATTTCCACTAAGAGATTCTGTCTCTGCTCATCTCTGCCAGGTTAAAGAGCCCTCGGGATCTGATAGTTTCTTCCTGTGAAAGTGTTTGTCCACTATAATCAAATTACCTTTTGAATTTCTTCCTGATAAATTTAAAGAGATTAATCTTTTCACAGTGTCCATTCTGAAGCAGTTTATTTCCACGAGCCTGAGTCACTCACAGCCCTTCTCTCCAGATCTGTGACTTGCCAGAATGCACAGACACTGCAAATGGGTGCAGTGCTGTTAAACTGAGCTCAGAAATAACCCAGGGCTTGGGTCAGGTCCTGTGCTGGCTCAGGTGGGGCAGGAGCTCAGGACATCACACCAGCGAGGAACTGCTCAGAGAACCCAACCTGGTTATGGAGAGAAACCTCTCAGAAGCAGCTGCATGACTGGAACCCAAATTTGAGGTGCAGCACCACCTTTCTGATGCCAAGCTGGTGTGGCTGAGCCTGGGGAAAGCAGGCAGAGAGCTCCTCACACCTCCTGGTCTGGAACACCTCTTCACTGCTCCCATGGCTCAGGTCAGCTTCCATCTGGCATTCCTTCCCTGCCTGCTGGAAGATGGAGAACAGCTACTGGGGAAAAAGGTGCTAAATGGCTCCCTGATTTATTATCTTCATTATTTTACTGAGGCAGCTGTGCTTGGCATCGCCCTGTGGGGAATGTTTGTGCTCAGGCTCTGAGATCAGCCCTGCGCCAGCAGCTCTGGTGTTTCTGCTGCCATTTCCTGGCATGACAACTTCGCCCAGCGTCTTAAATCCACAGCAAAGCTTTTAGAGAACTTTAAGAACTACTTTTTTTTATGAAGGCTGTATTAAAATGACTATTTTTAGAAAAGGCTAAGTATTAAAATGCAGAAAAGGCAGAAGGAGAGGTGGACAGGGAGGCTCAGCTCGTTAGCACATCCTGCCCTAAGCACCACTGCATCCTCACTCTGCTGCTAAAATTCATTTATACTGTAAAAAAAGGAGGGGGAGAGTTTAAAAAAATAGGCAAAATCTCAATCCTGCCAGATGCTGAGTGCTTCATTGGGAAGCACTGAGTTGGCAGGAGCTGGAGCTGCCCAGCCCCGCTCAAACACTCCTCTTCCTCCTCCTCCTTTATTGTCAGCTCATCTGCAGAGCTGCCCATAAAACAGGCAGGGGATTCCAGTCAAACAAAACCACTTCCAAGGGTTACAATACTGATATTTCACTGTACAGAGTCATTCCAGAGGGTTAAATCCTGTGGAGAAAGGAAGAAAGATGTTCTGGTAGAGGAACACAGAGTTTTCCTGTGGCAGGGGATTCCAATGAAACAAAACCATTTCCAATGGTTACAATAGGGATATTTCACTGTGGTGAAATCTCTTTAAACTTATCAGGAAGAAATTCAAAAGGTAACTTGATTATAGTGGACAAGCACTTTCACAGGAAGAAACTATCAGATCCTGAGGGCTCTTTAACCTGGCAGAGATGAGCAGAATCTCTTAGTGGAAATTAAAGCCAAATTTGAATTCAAAATAATGTGTGGATTTTTATTTTCAATGGGGTAGTGAATCACTGAAAAACCCAGGAGTGTGGACTCACCGTCAGCTGGGTTTGGGTCTCTTTGCAAGACACTTCTTGTAGGGAGAAACTCAGAGAAATCAGAGCAGGGGTCTGCAGTCCACAGGCAGAGCAGTGGGGATGAATTTACCCTGTGTGTGAGGGGCTTTGCACCCACCTGGGTTCACGTGGGGCAGGTGAGGAGATGTTCATGCATGGATTTGTGTCCTGAGAGCTGAGGGAAACCAACAGAGCCAGGGAATCCACAAGCTGGGATGATGCAAATTTTTCTGGTAGAGGAACACAGAGCTCCGACAGGCAGAGGGGTGGTGGAGGGGACAGTGTGAGCAGTCCCATGAGCTCCTGGCTCTGTCAGCATCACTGAGGGTGAACAGGCTTTGGGAGGAGCATTCAGACCTTAAATCATCCCCCAAATTACTGCCACACGTTCTGGCTCAGCACTCCCTGCCTGATTTATAGCCCAGGCAGCAGCTGGCGTCTCCTCGGAGCTCTGGAGGCTGGGAGGAAACTGCAGGTACAAAATGCTGCAGCACATTTCAGGGCATGGAAAAGCCAGGGGTGCTCACTGCCAGCTCCCTCTGGAGATGCCTGGGAAGAGGTGATCTCCTTCCTAAGGGCTGCTGGTGGCTCAGGTGGATTCCTCCAGGAATCCTCCAGGAGTTACGTACCAGATTCTGGTCCCAGGAGGTGGAATTTGAGGATTCTGGTGGGTCCCTTCCAGTTGAGAATATTTTATGGTTCCTGGGTATGTGGCAGACGAGTGTGCAGCTCCTCAGGGAGCCAGGACATGGTGATAAAAAGCACTTCTGGACTGAAGCTGCCTTCTCCCCCAGCCATGGAGTAGATCCTTGCTGTAATCTTGATCCTTGCTGTAAGCTCAAATCCCAATCTACAGAATTAATTAATGGCAACAGCGGCAGCTCAGAGCTGTCCCCTGGAGTGGCTCAGGTGTGTGGGTGGCTTCAGCAGCCCCAGGCCATGAGATCCCAGCGCAGGGATTTCCATGAGGGCTGGAGAACAGCCAGGAGCCTCTGGGCTCTGCTCATTCCCTGCCTGGGAAGGGAAGCCTGGAGCTCCTGAATCAGGAGCATCATTTCCATATTCAACAGAGCCTGGAGCAGCAGGATGAGTTCGAGAGAGTCCTGCAGTCCTTCAGGAGCACCTCGTGCCCGTGAGCAGGCTCCCCCCCTCTCTCAGAACCCATAAAACCCTGTGCTAACGACCGTCGTGACAACCATAAACCTGTTGTTTCCACTCCCTGTGATTTACCGAGCTGGTGGGAAAGGTGGGGCTGCTCTTTTATTGGGATGATCAAATGTTTGCAGAGGGAAAATACAATCTGCATTCCTCCAAGGCTGCTTTTATACAGTGAATCATGAATACATTTCCTTTCCCATTAGCAGTTTAACATCGTAGGACACAGAAACACTTCTCCAAAGTGAATTTCTTTTTTAAGGAGTGTAAAGTCCTGGCTGTGGGGGAGGGAAAGCACAAGCCTTTTGTAACCATGTGAAAGCTGGGCCAGAACCTCCACAAAGCAGCATTTTGCTGCTCTGGGCACCTGTGAGAGAGATAAATCACCTGTCCTGCCCTTGTGAGGTGCTGTCCACGTGGCTGGGCAGTAAAACAGCCTCAGCATGTACAGGACAGCAGAGGAAAGAGGACTTTGGTCCAGAGAGAAAAGAGGATGAAGGAAATCAAATCCTTTGAGTCTCTCATGTGCTGGATCATCCAGGCACACGCAGAGAGGAGATAAATGATGCATGGGGCTGGGGTGGATTTAGCCTGTCATTACCTGGCCGTTTCTCTGTGTTAAATACTTTTCCCTGTTTTCTGCTGGGTTAAAACTCCACACAGGTACTTGGGAGATGCTGTATTTAATAGCTGCAAATGTGGAATCGAATACAATTAATAACAGTAATTGTAGTGGCCAGCACGCTGATGTAATTGACCTAAATGTTCTTACTAATTAGAACAGCTCCAGTTCAGAAATCGTTCCCAGCTTTATGCTGGGGAAAACAAGCTGTCCTCAATCTGTGCCACACATCAGTGCTCACACAGGGCAGATTGGATTTTACTGTTATATTTATTTGCCTTTTCTGGGAGTATTAGAGCTGGAGGAATCTAAGGAGGATGATCTGGGCATGCTGTGGGTTTATTTTTGTCATTTGGTTATTCCCCTCTCTCTTGGGTCATGAGTGTGGGGCTTTCTTCAACACAGGACACATTTCCACTGGGTTAAATGAGCTGGGATCTCTGCCTTAAAGCTTCCTTCATCCCACATCTTGTGTCGTTATTTATACTCCTGCAAAATGGATATGAAACCCATCCATGAAAGTGAAATGAGAGTTTCTGCTTTATTTCTGATTTATGCACTGATGTAAATTGTCAGGGAATGTGCAAAGCAGAATCAAGCTGAGCCTGAAGTGTTTGTGGTGCAAATCCCCCAATCTTACAGCAGCACCACCACAGCATCCCAGCCACTGACCTGGGATGTGACAGGACCTGGGATGTGGATCCAGGATATGACAGGATCTGGAATGTGACAGGATCCAGGTTGTGACAGGACCTGGGTGGGATGTGACAGGATTTGGCATGTTACAGGATCCAAAATGTGACAGGACCTGGATGTGACAGGACCTGGGATGTGACAGAATCCAGGTTGTGACAGGATCCAAGATGTGACAGGAGCTGGGATGTGACAGGATCCAGAATGTGACAGAATCTGGGATGTGACAGGATCTGAGATGTGGATCCAGGATGTGACAGGATCCAGAATGTGACATGATTTGGGATGTGCCAGGACCTGGGATGTGACAGAATCTGGGATGTGACAGGATCTGGGATGTGACAGGATTTGGAATGTGACAGGACCTGGGAAGTGGAACCAGGATGTGCCAGGACCTGGGATGTGATAGGATCTGGGATATGACAAGATCCAGGTTGTGACAGGATCCAGAATGTGACAGGATCTGGGACATAACAGAATCCAGGTTGTGACAGGACCTGGATGTGACAGGACCTGGGTGGGATGTGACAGGATTTGAGATGTGACAGGACCTGGGAAGTGGATCCAGGATATGACAGGATCTGGGATGTGACAGAATCTGGGATGTGACAGGACCTGGGTGGGATGTGACAGGACCTGGGATGTGACAGGACCTGGGTGGGATGTGACAGGGTTTGAGATGTGACAGGACCTGGGAAGTGGATCCAGGATATGACAGGATCTGGAATGTGACAGGATCTGAGATGTGACAGGATCCAAACTGTGACAGAACCTGGGATGTGACAGGATCCAGGTTGTGACAGGATCTGGGATGTGACAGGATCCAAACTGTGACAGAACCTGGGATGTGACAGGACCTGGGATGTGACACTTGGCTGGCTCAGGCACTGTGGATTTGGTGACTGACAGCAGCTCAGACAGAATTTGATGTTAGACACTGTCCAGGTGCTGAGGATGGGATTTGCAGCCTTGTCCCCCTGCAGAGTCCCCTCCCTGCCCAGTCAGTCCCACAGGATCGGCCAGTTCCCCACTGGGACAAGTGGGAGAGTGACATTGTGCCAAAGAGTGGCATCACAATCACAGCTTCTGGCAGAGCTCACCCTGGCAATGTCCTCACGTGCCTTAGGAAGGGATTTCTGGGGCCAGATCCCTGCCTGGAGTTAATCAGGATTGCTGGAGATCGAGGGACAGAACCAGCTCAGCATGGCTGTGCTCCCCAAAAATTGAGTGTGCAGCAGGACAGAGCCACCCCTGATCCAGCATCTCTGCAGCCCCAGACACAGCATCAGCCCATCCCAGAGCAGAGCAGAGCATCAACCCCAAAAACTGAGGGTGCAGCAGGACACAGCAACGCCTGATCCAGCATCTCTGCACCCCCAGACAGAGCATCAGCCCCTTCCCATCCCAGAGCAGAGCCTGGCTGAGGTGAGAGCAGCTCCTGCTCCTGCTCACATCCCCGGGAGGCAGCCAGGCTCCAACTGCCAGGGAAGCAGAGAGCAGGAAAATCAAAAAGGAGCAGTTCAAGGCCTTGGCAGTTGGTCGCCCAAAGCGACCACAAACATGTGTCTCACCCTGGTAGGTCTCATCAGCACAGCTCAAATGTCAGCTCGTGCTGACAGGCGAGAGAGAGGCAAACACGGCTGCCCTTGCTGGAGAATAATGAGAGCTGCCAGCAAGGAGGGAGCAGAGAGCAGTCCCAGATGGGTTCTGTCCCATTTGTGATCCTCCTGTCTCGCTGTTCATCCAGCTCTGCTCGTTTTGGGGGTTATTAAAGTGCTGGGTTTGCAGCAGCAGCAGGGCTGGGCACGGTGTAAATGCCTGGGAGGGGAAAGCCCAAAAAAAAAAAAAGGTTTGACATAAACCACTGAGCACTGATCCAGAGAGGTTTTTAAAAGATAAAAGTTCCATTCCCAAATTTGACACGCACTCCTCTGTGTGATCTCTGGGCAGTTCTCTTAATCCCTCTGTGCCTGAGCTCTCCAGGCTTAAAGAATATTGGAGGGGTTTAGGAACAGCTGATCCTGCTCTGGGGCTGTGTGTGACCCTGGGAAATGCCACGGTGGAGGGGCACAGGGATGTGGCACTTCATGCTGTGGTTTAGTGGCCATTGGGGTATTAAATCAGAGGTTGGGCTTGATGGTCCTGTGTAGCCATGATATTTTATGAAAAATCCTTTTGTTAGGATTTTTTCTCCTGAGAAGATGAGAGGGAAAGAAAAACATTGATTATCTGCTGCTGTGGAATGCAACAGGTGCATCTGGGATTGGTCCATGTGAGTTGTTTCTAATTAATGGCCAGTCACAGTCAGCTGGCTCAGACTCTCTGAGAATCACAAGTTTTTGTTATCATTCTTTCTTGTCCAGCCTTCTGATAAAATCCTTCTATTTTTTTAGCATAGTTTTAATATAATATAGATCATAAAATAATAAATCAGCCTTCTGGAACAGAGTCAAGATTCTCATCTCTTCCCTCATCCTGGGACCCCTGTGAACACCACCACAGTCCTGGAAGCCTTTTCCAGCCTTAACAACCCATGCCAGGCAGTCTGGGTGGACTTGGACAGGTGAAAAGCCACTGGGATGCCCGTGGCACCATCCCTGCTGCACCTCTGGATCCTCTCTCTCCATCCAGGAGAAAACCAGCAGGTGCTGGGCTCATGTTGGAACCCAGGACTTCCCTTTGGCTGTCCTGAGCAGCCAGGACCCCTGCCAGGGGGCTCAGAGACCCTGGCACAGAGCCCAAAATGCCCCTGTGGGTTTGATCATGACCCATGGAGCAAATGACCAACCTTATGAAGATCAGCAAGCCACGACAGTTAAGTAGAATAATAGTGAATTTATCATGGGGTGAAAAATAGATTTTTTGGGTTTTTGGTATGGGGGTTCAGGGGGCAAGATGGAGGGATCTGGGCATGTCCAGCCTTTCTCCTTCTTCTTTTTGGCCTCCATCTCCTGCTGTGATGGTGGCACTTTTGGATTGGTTTGGAGTAGAAGCTCACTGTCTAACATAGGTGATAGGTATTGGGAAGTTATTGTAAATATTGTACATGTAATTTTTAATATAAAAAATTATCCAGGCAGAGTGCCTGGACTGTCCTGCTGAACAGACCTCAGCTGGACAGAAGATAATATTTTATAGATAAGGAACAATAAACAACCTTGAGACTGGAACTGAAGAGCTCTGACTCCTTCTTCCAGCACCAGGCTGGGAAAAGAGACTTTCTAACATTTTCTTGAAGTCACTCTGAGCAGTGAGAATCCCCAAGTCAGGCTCTCTGCTTCCTTCCACCACCACACACCTGCTTTATTTCTCCTCTCTCATTTCAGAGAGGCTGAAGTGCAGCATGAAGGAATGTGTGTCCAGGACAGCAGGTCAAGGCAAGGGACACCTCTCTTCTTCTCTCTTCTTTTCTCTTCCAGCCCAAGGTTTTGTTAATTCCCTTCCCAGCCCTGCTCCCAGCTGGATAACAGCTCTCTCTCTCCTACAGAAATATGTGCTGTGTCCTCACTGCATTAAGCATTGGCTTCAAGTGAATTTCTCTCACAAGCAGAACTAATAAAAGGACTAAAACCTGCCAGCTTCCACTTGACAAATGGCTGGAAGGAAGATATCTCCCTGCTTTTAGTGTTTGCAGTGATTGATCAGGGCAGGCTGGGAAGCAGCTGACCTGTTGAGGGTTTCCAGAGTGGGGGAGATGATGGAAGGAAAATAATTCTCCTTTCTGCTTGATCACTGTAATTTCTGCTTTTCAGCAGATAACATATCCAGTGTCCAGAAATCACCACCTGTGTTTTGGAGCTCGCCCAGGAGCAATTTCAGCCCATGTGTGCATCTGTGTGCTCAGCTCACCATTCCCAGGAGGCTGCCACAGCCTGGGGGTGCTGCTGCACACACACAGAGGGACAGGGCCATCCCAAAGTGCTTTATGGCCCACAATGAAGGTGCCCAATGGGTCACACCAGAGCCTGGCATCAATCTAGAGGCTCTGGCTGCATCCAGGCACTTCCTCCCAGTGAATTCTTGCTGCTCTGCAAAGCTGACATTGGGTATTGAGGGAATTCCTTTCTATGCCTGGATTTTCTCTGTAGAACATATCTATTTTCTCTGTAGAAAGCATCTATTAAGCTTATGATGAAATGAAGAAATTATTCCATTCTTCTGTTCTTTGAGGAAGGAAATCCAGCCACAGGAATTAATCCAGCAACCTGGATGTGACTGAGAAACAGCCCCTGTGCAACTTTTCCCTTTCCCTTCTCTCATCAAAATTTAAAGAAGCTCCACAATTCAAAACGTTTTGTTGGATTTCCTGACTCTTTAAAATGCCATTGAAATAGAACTTTTAGGGGGGAAATCTAGTTAAGATGCTTCCCTACCTTTCCTTGGGATTGTGTTATGTCTTAATTGCATAATCAAGACAGTCAGTCTGTCCTGGGGAACTTCTGCAAGCCTAAAGTCTGATATGGATGATGAGCAAAAATATGGGATTTTGGTCAGCTGGAGGTGGGAGAAGGAGCCCTGGAGCAGGGAATCCCATCCCATCTCTGGCCAGGCTGGATGTGCTCCCTGCCCAAGGCTGAAGGGACACGGCCCACATTTGGGACCTCCTTTTAAGAAAGTCCTGAGTTCTGGCTTTCAACACAAATCTGAAGATTTACATTCCTCCCCCAGGTATTGGGGACCTGGAGAGCTGTAAAATGTCCAGGTGATCTGCTCCAGACAAGGTGGAGCAGAGCCAGAGCTCTGTGAATTAACTCACCCCACAGATTTCTCTATCAAATCCATTTGCAAGCCACAGTGACATTGTTATTTATTTACCTAAATAAAAAGAACCAATTAGCTAAGAGGAGATGCACTGACCTCTCTGTGAAAGCTTTTCTTTGCTTGTTGGGGGTTTCAGACATTTCAGCTCCACGGGGATCACAACAACCAGGGCTGTGCTGTCCTGGCTCTTCCTCGAGCTGGTTGTGCAGGTGAATGCTCTCATGGTTAATTGACACCCTATTTATTGCTGAAGTGTTGTCCTTTTTGGGTTTTTTCTTCCCTTCTCTGTCCAGGAAGGAAGATTTTGGTTCAGCAATCGGTCACAGGGGATTAGCAAACAAGCTGAGAACACTTGCTCTGGGGCATGTTTGAGACCAGGCAGCTCTTCCTGGCCCCTGTTTCGCCTCCCTCCTTTCCCTGACTGCATTAGGAACCCTCACGGAGCCTTCTTGGAGGTGGATTTTCCCAGGGAGTCATCAGTGCTGCTGCCTGATTTGTCATTTTGTGCAGCGGATAAAAGCAATTTCATGTTCCACTCTGAAACCCCTTGTTCACTTTCTGAATAACTCCTGTAAGTATCACTTCAGGAGCTGATCCAGCAAAGTGACAGGGAAAGGATACCCCTGGGATGTCCAAAAAAAAAAAAAGGGAGACAGAGCAGATTGTGTCTGCAAGGCCTGGGGGTGTTTTTGTGGTTTTTGTGAACTCCTCATTTGGGAGGGAGAGCACAGCAGGCACTGGAGTCCTGTGCAGGCACAAAGCCACTCCTGCAGCTTCTCTGCTGTCCCTGTCCCCTTTAAAGTCCAGAGCTGAGCTGCCACCCCAAGTGACCTGTGCATGGGGGTGTTTTGGTGCCACCATGGGTTTGGTGCCACCCCGTCAGACCCATCAGTGCTGGATCATTTCTGAGCAACACCTCAGCACCTTCCAGCTCAGCTGGCCCTGACTGAGATCCACAATTAATGCTGGATCCTCATTAAGGAGGATGATTCTGGTTTTTCTCCCCTCTCAGGATGCTCCCAGGGAGGCTGGGGCTGGCCATGATTGAGTCCCCATCCCTGGAAGTGTCCAAGGTCAGGTTGGACAGAGCTTGGAGCACCCTGGGACAGTGGGAGCTGTCCCTGCCCATGGCAGGGGTTGGAACATGATGATCTTTGAGGTTCCTTCCAACCCAAACCATCCTGGCACTCTCTGTCCCTATCAGCAGTGGTTTGTGTGCTGCCCAGACCTCACTTAAAGCAAATTTCTCATTAAAATACCTGTGTTTAATACCTCATTTAATGCAGGTTTCTCATGAAAATACTTTTGCTTAACACCTCACCTAATGCAGGTTTCTCATTAAAATATCTGCGTTTAAAACCTCACCTAATACAGGTTTCTCATGAAACACCTGCGTTTAAAACCTTACTTAATGCATGAAAACACCTGTGTTTAACACCTCAATGCAGGTTTCTCATGAAACACCTGTGTTTAAAACCTGACTTAATGCATGAAAACACCTGTGTTTAACACCTCAATGCAGGTTTCTCATGAAACACCTGTGTTTAAAACCTTACTTAATGCATGAAAACACCTGTGTTTAACACCTCAATGCAGGTTTCTCATGAAACACCTGGGTTTAAAACCTTACTTAATGCATGAAAACACCTGTGTTTAACACCTCAATGCAGGTTTCTCATGAAACGCCTGCATTTAACTCCAGGATCTGGGCCCTGCTGAAGGAAGAGCAGCTCTGCCAGCTCTCTTCATTTTTAATTGTCACCATAACCTCCCTCTCATTCCTGAGAAATAAAGCCTGCACAGTCTGCTGGGACCTTCCCACAGATTCCTGCAGCTGCAGGGACTTGTCCTGACTCCTGCTCTGCTCTTGAGGAGATGTTGATGCATTTACTTGCAGTTGCTGAAGCAAAGAATGTGAAGAGATCCCCTGGCCCTGCCTGCTCACAGTAGTTGGTCACTGAAGCACATGCAGATTTTCGCTTTTTGGATTTATTTTTTTGTGCACAATTAGGCTTAGGCTGAGCTAACTGTGTCCAGCTGGGCTTTGACATCAGCTGGAAACTCTCCAGGCTGGTGTAATCGTTGGTGCCTGCTGTGCTGGGAGGGTTGGGGTGCTGTGGGGGGAGCTCTATTTATCCAAATTTCTTTGGGATGTCTCCTTGCACCTTCCTGTCCTGAGCTGGGAGCACATGGGCGCTTCTTCAGCTGTTGCTGGACAAGCAGGGGAGTGGGAGGAGATCTGAACAAACCCCAGGGTTATCTCCTGGCTGGAGGGGAGCACTGGGATCCTCCAAAGGGGAAAAAGGTGACTCCTCATCCTTTACTCTTTCAGAAAGAGAAAATACAAAGAACTGAAAAGCCTTTAAACCAACCTGAGCCAAATAATCTGCATATTTGAGTCCTTTCTCTGAGGGGGTATGGGTGGACCCTGAGTGACAGACACCCTGGTGACATTTCTGCAATACATCCCAAACCCACCTTGCTTTTATTAAAAACCCACCTGTCACAAGTCAGGCCCTGCTGTGAGGAGGGGCTGGGGAAGGACTCACCCTTATGGAATGACTGCTCATGGAATGCTGTCAGCATTTCTTTAAGATGCCACAGGCTTTAATAAGCAAGGGATTATTAATTACACCTCCCATGGCTGCCTGGCAGCTTCACCTTAATGCCTGAGCACGTTTGTATATTTGGGGCAGGAAAATCATGGCATTGTCCTCCTGTTGTCCCCAGTGAATAATCCAGGGTGATGAGATCCTCTGGAGGAGCTGGAAGCTGTGCTCCACAGGTCACCATTCCTCTGCTCCAGTGCAGTAGAAGGGATTTACTCCATTCTCCAACCTGATTCTGGCTGAGCTGCTGGGTAAACAAGGCAAAGGCAAGGCTGGGGTGAAGCCTCAAAGCTCAGGTGGCTTTTTGGAGCTGATCCTCGCAACCTTGTTTGTGTAGCTGTGCTTGCCAGTGCCTCTGGGCACAGCCTTTGAAGGTCCTTTCCTGCTGCAGGTGATTCATGAGCCAGCTCGAGGTGAACCTTTCTGCCAGGTTTTGTTTCCTGTTCTGGGCAGGCCTTGGTGCATCAGGTTTGCACCCACCCCTTCTAGCGAGCAAAAGTCCTGCATTTATGACTTCCCCTGAGGCACTGGGGATGACTGATCAGGCAGTTCTGACCAAAAAATGGCACATGAAGTGTTTGCTCCTTGAGGGGCTGAGTAACAGCTAATGAGTGCAAGACAGATCCTGCTGCTTCCCATCCGATGGGCATTAATCCCGCCTGTGCTGGAGCAGAACCAGCCTGCCTGCTCATGCATTGATTATGGCTTCACTTTCCACAAAGTACAATTGAGCTGAACTTTTCATGGAGTTTGAGCCAGGAGTGATGCAGTCAATGAGAGCTGCACCACGAGCTGTGCCCTGAGCCAGGGCTGAGCTGCTGCAGTGTCCTGTGGTGCTCCTGGGCTCCCACCTCCCTCCAGGCAGTGCCAAAATGTTTCTCTTTGATGAACCAAATTGCTTGGCTGAGTGCTGGGCCTTGGCATGGCCTGCTGTGTGTCAGGGAAGGACTTCCCAAGGCTGTCCTGCTCTGCATTTGGGGTGAGGACCTCGGGAAGGGCTCCCTGGTGATGCCTCAGGTTTTAGCTTTCATATTTTTCAGATTCTGTGCTGCTTTCTGGGCTTCATATTAGGGGATGGTGATTAGGTAATGGACAGAGAAGGGAGGCAAAACAATTCCTGCTCCAGCTGGGCACCAAGGACAAATGATCCAAATCTCAGGCCCAAGAGCACAAACAATGTGGGCTGAAGAGAGAAAAACAAGAAGGATGGGATTGCATAACAAAGCTGTAATTGAACAATTAACTCCAAGATGCAAATGGATCAGAAATTATAAAAGTGAGAGACTTCATGACCAGGTATCCATTTTTGTGACCATTTTGGTTCATCTTGGGTGCAGCCCTGGCTGGGCTCTTGTGCCACCTCAAGGTGCATCCATTGAGGAGATCCTTTTAATAAATCCCTGCTTTATTCTTTAACTCTCTCCAGCCTCTGTTCTAGCTCAGCCTTCTCAAAGCATCCCTGGACTGCTGAACACGGGATCTGCCCTGTCCTGGGCTGTGAAAGGTCAGCAGGGGCTCTGAAAGGGGAATCAGCACCAGGGCTGCCTGGAGGAGCCTCCTTTGGGCTCTTTGGTCGCTGGCAGAGGTTTAAAAATGCTTTTATTTAAGTAGAGAGAATGACCCCTTAAATCCAAGAGTCAGAGTTTATTGCTCTGATGGTTCCAGCTGCCCTGCCAGATGTTGGGTGGGTAAAACCCTCTGAAAAGCAAAGCTGGGCTTGGCTGAGCTGAGCTGGGCCAGCCCATGAATCAAAGCCCAGCTCCAGCACTGCAGACCTGCCCACAGCCCCATCACTTATTGCTTAACAAGTGCATTAGTGTAAATCAAGAGGCATGTTTCAATTATCTAATAGAAGAATTATTGATCCACGCTCTCCCCCTGAATGTTCAAATGTTCCAGGAGGAGAAGCAGTATTTGTATGTGCTATAAAAAAGCTGGAGTGTGGTTTTATGTTTCAATTAGGGGCTGCTTGGAGAGCTGGTGCAAGATGTTTTTGTAGGAGCAAACTGTGATGGGCACAGAGCCACTGGTGGTCCCCAGCCTTGGTTTTGGGGTCAGCAAAGGACAGCAAGAGATGAAATTCCTCCCTTTCCCCTCAGGATGCTGTGCAGGGATCCCCAGGGCTTCATTTTCAGCTTGTTGTCCATGGAAAAGTGCAGCTATTCCTTAAAATGCCAACTCCAGTTGAAGTGTATCAAATCAAAGCAATTTTCTTCCTCTCTCCCTGCCCCGTGGTTCTGATGGCTGGGGGGAGGAAGGGGATTTGTGCTGCTTGTGTAAGGAGTGTAAGGAGCATTGGGGATGTGGCTGATAAAACAAACATCCCCAGGAGAGTTAATTCCAAGTGGAATTATTCTGAACCTTCAGCTTTCAGTCCATTGTCCTGTGCTGACTGTGTAAAATGCCATTGAGGGATGTTCCTTTTTCCCTTTGATATAAAACATGGGGCTATTTTAGAAACTTAAAACTCCTTCCCAACCTCTTCTCAGCACTTCTTTTCAAAGCAGCTCAGTTCAGCTGTCAGTCCCCAGCTCCACTTTTTAATTAAAATGGGTTTGTAGCCTTCCCTGACAAGCAAACATGTACACTAAGTTGCTAACTACAGAGCAATTCTTCTCAGCTTAAGGGTGCCACATCAAATGTCACTTGGCACCTCTCTAGGACAGCTCTCTATGCTGAAGAATAAATATACAAATAAAGTTGTTGATAACCCTTTTCTGGGACAGAGAGCTCAGATGAGACATAATAGCAGCTGCCTGTATTTCCTGCAGTCCCAAAAATGTTTCTGGAGACTCCATGGCCCTGAGTTGTGGGGTTTTTTCCCCATTGTGCACAGTGACACAGCTTGTGAAATGGTGTCACTGTGATTTGGGGGAGCCCTGGGGCAGCTCAGGGGTCCGGGCCCAGCAGAGATTTGCAGTGGGGATTGCTCAGCCCAGCTCCAAACAGAGCTGGGGTGACCCCCAAGGACCCTACAAAGGAATGGGATGGCAGCACAGGGAAATGTGGGAGCAGTGCTGGAGAATTTGCACAGAATATTCTTTGTGAGCACTTCACTGCCAGAGCAGGATTTCCCTGCTGGAACGAGGCACCTGCTGAACCTGTCACTGCTTTCATGTTCTGCTTATTGAAAAGCTGAGAAACCCTCCAAAAGCAAATAAGATTAACTCCAAACAAATGTGTGGCACAGAGCAGCAAATCGTGCTGCAGCTTTATTGCTGTCACCATTATGAACAAGTTTCTTCTCCTGGCCTGGCTGCTGCCTGGTGTATTTTTCAGTGTTTAAAGTTTGCTTGGTGTATTATTCAGTGTTTAAAGTGTTTTAAAGTCTCTCCAAGGTCTCAGGGTTAGGGGAGGCCATTCTCACCCTGGTTTGGGGGTCAGACTGGCTTCTTTAAAGAAGGTTATTCTTAAATAAGCAATGGGATCACAGAACTCTGGGTATGGGGTTAGGGACTTGCTGCTGCAGCTGGGTGGTTGGGATGGATGTTGTGGGAGATGTTCAGCTTCCAGGGCCTAAAATGGCCCAGCCTGAAGTGGCACAACTGTCCCCAAGTGCCACATGTTCCAGGGCAGTGATTCCTGGGGAATCAGGATCCCTGGCAGGGAAGGGGGCTTGTCCCTGTTTCCCAGCTGGAAACCTGTGCAGCGTCAAATATTCCAACTCCTCACCCCAACGTCTCAGACCCAGGGTGGGTTTGTGACTTAAATCCACATTTTAGGGGCTGCCCAGCAGGAACCAGGCAGCTCCTTCCTTTCCCCAGCCCTGCAGCAGAGGATTCCACACTCTTTCATGGAGCAGAGCATCCTCCAGGCTGAGCAGGTAAATCCATCCAGGTGGGACGCATCAGGACAGGACAGTTGTGTTTTCTCTCTGCTCTTTACACACTGCTTTAATTAGAACGCTGCCTTTAATTAGCTGAAGCAAACCCAAACTGTGTCAATTCAAATAATTTTTCCCCTATCCATTTATCCTTTGTGAAAAGTTTGGGCGGCTCGTTCCAAACTGGAATGTGGGCAGTGCAGGGAGAGAAATCAATTTTCCTACCAGCTCTAATCATGAGAGGTGTGAAATTAAGTTGTCACCCAGGCCCCCTAATCCTCCTGTCTAAGTGCATGTTGGGCTGTTTGCTGAAGCAATTACAGGAACCTGGTTCCTCTCCCTCCCTGACTTCCTTTATTAGAAAACACTTAAGGTACAGCTCCCTGTGACACGTTGTCACCAGGGAGGGACAAAAGTTTCAGAGGAGAGAAGTAGGACATGTAAGAGCAACATGAACTGGTAGGAATCAAGCAGCTATTTATGAGCCATTTACTTACTTAGCCCTAAAAATAGCTGGGGTTTTATGTGAAAATAGGGCTGTGATTGAAATCAAGCCCTAGACATGAGGTAATGGGAAAGGGGGGGTACAAAGAGAGCTGCAATCAGGTGTTCTATAAATAGAACACCTCTGGCCTCTCCAGGGATGGGGCAGGGCTTGGTTTGGGTGTTTTTCTGCTGGGGCTTGGATGGGTCAGTGGGGCTGAAGGAGCTGCCTTGGGATGCTGCAGTTTGCTGCAAGACTGAAGGCAGCAGGAACAGTGGGACTGAAATCCATGGGGGTGATCTCCCAGCACCCCAAATCCCAGCTGCACTGTCCCATCTGCTGGTCACACCTCAAATCCCACCTGCTGGTGACACCCCAAATCCCAGCTGCATTGTCAAACCCCAAATCCCAGCTGCACTGTCCCATCTGCTGGTCAGTGCTGTCCTTGGGGTGCTGTGTCCACTCTGGGCTCCTGAGGGCAGGGCCAGGAGCTCCTGGAGAGCTGTGGAGCTGAAGGAGGACCTGGAGCAGGAAAGGCTGAGGGGGCTGGGGCTGAGGAGATGCTGAGAGGGGCCCTCAGCCCTGGGTGTCCTGTTGTGTCCTGAGTGTCCCCATCTGACCCTGTTGTGTCCCTGGGTGTCCCTGTCTGTCCTTGAGAGTCCCTGAGTGTCCCCTTGTGGCCCTCTCTGTCTCTGGATGACCCTCTTGGGTCCCTGTTTGTCCCTGTCCATCCTTGTCTGTCCCTGTCCATCCCTGGCTGTCCGTGTCCATCCCTGTGTCCCCCTGTCTGTCCCTGTGTCCCTCTGTCCATCCCTGTGTCCCCAGTCCATCCCTGTGTGCAGAGCTCAGAGCAGGCCCAGGCTCAGCCCCAGGCCCAGCGATGGCCCCAGAGCCCCGGGCAGGGCCTGGGCCCGGCAATTCCCCTGCCCAGGAGGCAGAACTGCACTGAGGGCACTGGAACAGAGCCCAGGGAGGGTTGGCTGTGCATTGTCCCTCCCTGGGGACATTCCAGAGCTCTCTGCACACACTGCTGGGCCCTGAGGTGGCACCAGCTGAGCCTCTGTGGCCCCATAACCCTGCCCCACTCTGGGATTCATCCCCCAAATGAGTTTATGTGGCTGATCCCCAGGTGAAGCTGTTCCAGAGCTCTCTCTGTGTTTCATTCACAAGGAAATAATTTTGCCACATTCTCCAGTGGTGTCACCAAGGCCATCACCTTGCCAGGTCACAGATGGCTAGTGGCTGTCCCTGTTCCCTCTCTGGGCTGGGGATGCAGAACTCCTGATGAGCTGAAGTGAAAGATCCCTCCCTGTGCCATCAGCAGGTGGTGGCTGTGACCTCCCAGCACTTGGGCTGGGCCCTGTGGTCCCATAACCCTGCCCCACTCTGGGATTGTGGGATTCATCCTCCAAAATGAGTTTATGTGGCTGAACCCCAGGTGAAGGTGTCCCAGAGCTCTCTGCACACACTGCTGGGCCCTGAGTGGCACCAGCTGAGCCTCTGTGGTCCCTTAACCCTGTCCCACTTGGGGATTCATCCCCCAAAAGGAGTTTATGTGACTGATTCCCAGGTGAAACTGTTCCAGAGCTCTCTGCTGTGCCCTGGGATGGCCCTGCTGGAGCAGGTGACGCTCTGTGGCCCCATAAACCTGCCCCACTCTGACATTCCAGGCTTCTCTCCCAACCCTCCTGCCACAATAAGATGCTTTGCAAGTCAAAAGGTGCTGAGTAACTTCTGCTGGAAGCAGCTCTCTGCAGCACAACCTCTTTGATCTCCTGCTTCCATCTGCTCTTTTATTGCTCCAGAGCTGCAGTGTTGAAGTTTTTAACTCAAGAGGTGACATTTGGGTCCTTTTGGGTCCCTCAGTGTTGGAGCAAGCCCAGCACCCTGGCTGAGTGCCACAACCAAGCTGTGCCTGTCACCTTAACCTGCACAGGAGCACTCCAGGGAGGGCACTGAGAGAAGCAGATGGAATTAAATCCCCATTTACTGTAGGCTTTTAATAAAAGTAAGGATGTGTGTAACGTCACCAGCTCTGCCCACGCTCTGGGGAATTTGCCCTGGACACTTTTCCAGCTTCTCCTTGGAGTTGAGAAGCAGAACTGTGCCTTTGCCACGCTGCAATTAAACAAATTCACTGCTCCCCATAAAGCCTAAACCCTATAAAATACAGCTGTTCTCTCCTGCTGGGTTTAAAAAGAAATGGTTGCACAAAAATGGCTCCAGGTGTGTGTTTGTGCCAGAGAGGCTCCTGAATGCCTGCTGGAAATATTTTGGCAGATTTTGGTCCTGGGCCAGGAGATGCTGCTGTGGGGACAGTGTGACAGTGTTCACATGGGTCTGAGGATGAGGGGAGAGATGAGGATCTGACTCCATGTTTCAGAAGGCTGATTTATTGTTTTATGATATATATTACATTAAAACTATACTAAAAGAATAGAAGAAAGGATTTCATCAGAAGGCTGGCTAAGCATAGAATAGGAAGGAATGATAGCAAAGGTTTGTGGCTTGGACTCTCTGTCTGAGCCAGCTGACTGTGATTGGCCATTAATTACAAACAACCACATGAGACCAATCACAGATCCACCTGTTGCATTCCACAGCAGCAGATAATCAATGTTTACATTTTGTTCCTGAGGCCTCTCAGCTCTTCAGGAGAAAAAATCCTAAGGAAAGGATTTTTCATAAAACGTGTCTGTGGCAGGGACAGCCTGTGTCCCAAGTCCTCACAGCGTGGTTAAGGGGAGCACAGTTTGGTCAAAAGTTGGACTCGACGATCCTGGAGGGCATTTCCAGCCTTCCCAACGTGGTGATTCTGTCTCTGGTGTGGTCCTACCCCTGGGCTGTGCTGCTGGCCCTGCCCAAAGCTCTGGAGGTGAAAGCCCTGAGCTCTCTGCTTTTCTAAGTCTTCAGCCCAGCCAAAGCAGGGTGCAGTGTGCTGCCAGCAGCCTGCTCTGCTCTTCCTGAAAATTTGTTTGAAATCAAGGAGCTCAACCCCCCATGCAACCAGGGAGAGCAGGAGGGAGCAGAGACCGAGCCCAGCTGTGCTGGTGCAAAATGGGATTTATGACTTGTGACCATTTTTCAACTGAGAATCATTGATTTTTTTTTTTGCTTTTTTTCTTTCTTTTTCCTCATAGAATTTCTTCTCCTTGAAATAGAACAGATTGCCTGAAGCACCTGGTTTTCCCAGGGATCCAAGGCCATTCCTCCCTGGTGCCCTGAGAACAGAGGTTGCTGTGATGTGTGGAGATGTGGTGGGAATTTTACAGCCAGGGGATACTTCAGTGCTGGAGCTGGAGGTGCCATTTTCCCAAAAAACATCTTTGGATTTAGCGTTTCTCCTCATGGCAGGGCTGTTTTCCCTGCAGTGCCTCACAGTCCGCCAGGAAGGAAACCCATTCTTTGTTTCTGACTTACCCTAAATGCCTTTCTTTGTTCATGTCAGCCCATTCTTTTTGTACTGCCTGTTCCAACACAAAAGGAAACAAATCCTTGCTATGCCAAACTGCAGATTTCTGCCCCAAAAGTGCTGTTCTGCTAATTTTTGAAAGGCTGCAGAAAGTTCTCTTGATAGGCACTAAAACCATGCAGATTTTGAAGACTTTCAAAGGTTGGACTTGATGATCTTGGAGTTTTTTTCCAACCTTAATGATTCTCTGATTCCATCTCTGTGCATTTGGGCTGGGAAAGGATCGTTCTGAACAATTCTGCTTCTTCTTGCCTTTGCAAAGTCATTAATGCAGGCACAGCCATGAATTTGGGGAGAATTTAAACTCTGCCTCTCTCTTCCCTCCCTGAATTATGGATGGCTGGGGGGGCCTGGTGGGGCTGTTAATGCTCCTGTGAAGTCACAGCCCATCTGTGAGCCTAGAAATGGGAATTGCAACATTTTGTTTTGTCTGCTCTACAGAACAGGAGCTGGAGATTGATTAATTCTTGTGAGCTGAGGGAATGTGTTCCACACAGAGAGGGGATCAAGAATTGGGGGGCTGTCTGTGGGGATGAGATGTCTGTGGACCCCCCAAACTTTGGCCTGTCCAGTGTGACCACATCTGTCAGAGGGCCTGGGCAGTGTGTGTGGAGAAAGGAATGGAATAAATAAGGAGATAATTAAAAAATGCTAATTAAAATCGGAATTAAATGAATTCTAACTGACTCTACATCAGGAACTGGAGTGACAGGACAGGGGGCAATGGGTTCCCAGTACCAGAGGGCAAGGTCAGATGGGATATTGGGAAGAAATTCTTCCCTGTGAGGGTGGTGAGGGCTGGGAAGGATTTCCCAGAGAATTTGTGGCTGCCCCATCCCTGGAAGTGTCCCAGGCCAGGTTGGACAGGGCTTGGAGCACCCTGCTCTGGTGGAAGATAACCCTGCTCATGGTAGGGGGATGAGAATGGATGATCTTCACATTCCCTTCCAACCCAAACCATTCCATGATTTCCTGATTCTGTTTTCCTTCTCACATGAAGGAATGTGCCCTGTCACTACTCACTTAAAGAAATAAAAACCACACTGTACTAAAATAGTGACTTCAGATCCCTCTGTGAACATTCCCCTGCAATTACTCCACTCTGTTAGACTGTTTCAAACACTTTTGGATCCTGACAGAGAAATGCTGTTTATCACTTCCAATTTCTACAACTGGGTCTGAAAACTAATTAGTAAAACAGACTGTACCATCTGCTTCCTTGGGATGTGCTCCTGCTGTAGCTATTTATATTTTAAGTTGGGGTTTTTTTCCTTTGTAAATTTGTTCTTTCTCCTAAAATGGTTCAATCCAGCCTATTGTTGTTTTATTGTACAGTCATATTCCACTCCTTCTGCATCTGCATCTCTTCTTGGCATCAGGAGTACACTGAGAGGAAGGAAACATAAAACAAAACTTAATCCTGTCATTCTTTCTGCACAAATGTGCCTGGTTTATATTCCTGGGGCAGCTCTTGCTGGAAAACACTGCAGAGTTTGCAGGTAGGAAAGGCAGGAGCTGTTCACCTTAATGAAAACACTGATTCTCCATGGGGAGAAGGAGATCCAGACTCCCCAGATCTCCTCAGCCCTGGAAACACGGGTGGCACAGGCTGGGAGGTTTTGTAGCTTTTGATTTGACCAAAAAACTCTGGTTTTGGGGCAATCTTTGGAGCAGGGCAGGGCTGATGCTCTCCCCATGCCAAGGAGTGTTTTCCACATCAGACACTGGCAGAGCTCAGTGATTCTCTGTGGTGGATATTTCCCCTGATATTCCTTTTCAGTTCTCCATCACTCATTTTAATAATATTATTATTCCTGTTTACACACTAAACAACCCTTCCTCCCTGCTGCTCGATGTCCTCATTGTGTCTGCTTTCTGCAAGGGAAAGCAAGATCTTATCCCTAAAATAAATTCAGGGATGGAGACTTTGGAGCTCTCCTTTGCCTCTGCAAGGAGTGGGTGATGCTTCCCTGGACTTCCACTCCCAACTGCACCAAGATGTGGATTCCAAGCTGTGGAGAAAGGATTTTAACAAGGTGATTTTAACAAGGTGGGTGACGAGGAGAACTCTGAGCTCTGAGTGTAGTGAGAGTCCTATGTATTGGATAAGTGGGTCCTAGTTGCTCTAAATGAGCCACAGCTGTGGCGTCCTTAGTTGGGCAGCAGCTGTGGCTTGCAAAGATAACTGGGATAAAAGGGGGTGGGTCGAGAGCCTAGGAGGAGCTCTTGTGAAGCCATGAGGAACTGCACAGCAGAGAAAAGCTACATGATAGAAAACCAGCTAGAAGGTATGGACTTTAAGAATATCATAACAAGAGTATGGGACTCGAGAAATATGAAATACAATAAGATAACAACAACAATTGGTGACCCCGACGTGATGGAGGTTTGCAGCCTGAAGAGCTGTGGAAAATAGGGCAGCCTGAAGAGCTGTGGAAAATAGGACAGCGTGAGAGCTGTAGCAGCCTGAAGAGCTGTGGAAGATTGCGTGTATTGTACTTGTGTGGTGTATGAGGCCTTTGAGTCTTGGGGTAAAACATGTATTGTAAAGGAAATGAATATATTGTACTTGAATATCTATATTGTATTTGAATACATCTGTTAGTAATAGAAAAAGGGGGAAATGTCGTGAGAGTCCTATGTATTGGATAAGTGGGTCCTAGTTGCTCTAAATGAGACACAGCTGTGAAGTCCTTAGTTGGGCAGCAGCTGTGGCTTGCAAAGATAACTGGGATAAAAGGGGGTGGGTCGAGAGCCTAGGAGGAGTTCCTGTGAAGTCATGAGGAACTGCACAGCAGAGAAGAGCTACATGGTAGAAAACCAGCTAGAAGGTATGGACTTCAAGAATATCATAACAAGAGTATGGGACTCGAGAAATACGAAATACAATAAGATAACCACAACATCTGAGCAGTGATTCCCTCCTGGAATTGCCAATTCTGCCAGAGGTGGGACAAGGAAATCGAAAAAACTCAAAGTAGCCAAGTCCAAAATGTCAATCCTAGCTACACCCACGTTTTGCAAGGGAAAGCAAGATCTTACCCCTAAAATAAACTCAGGGATGGAGACTTTGGAGCCCTCCTTTGCAAGGGGTGGGTGATGCTTCCCTGGACCTCCACTCCCGTCTGCACCAAGATGTGGATTGCAAGCTGTGGAGAAAGGATTTTAACAAGGTGGGTGAGGAGGAGAACTCTGAGCAGTGATTCCCTCCTGGAATTGCCAACTCTGCCAGAGGTGGGACAAGGAAATCAAAATAATTCACAGTAGCCAAGTGAAAAATGTCAATCCCAGCTACACCCACAATTTTCTGCTCATTTCTCCTCACCTGCAAAAGGATCAGCTCTTAACCAGAGGGAAAATTGAAGCAGCAGTTGTGGTGGGGCTGAAAATCCACTCGTGTGGCGGGTGCTGCTCCCCCTCCAGGTGCCAAAGACCTTTAGACCTCCAGCTCATGAGGTCCCCATCAAGCCAACAAAGGTCATGCTTGGCAAATAATGTGTCTCAGATGAGTTTCTTCCTCTGCATGAGCTGAGCTGTTCAGATCGTGCCCTGCTTTTATCCCTCCCTTTGAGGGCTCCCAGGCTGGTGGCAGGAAAGCCATTATCAAGGAGCTGTTCCTTTGCCTTGCCTTTGTGGATATAAATACTGACACCTTGTTCCATTTTTCATGCATTACTTCTTTCCCTGCCCCATTCAAAAGAACAAAAGCAGTTCTGAGCTCTCTGAGCTTGGAGTTTGACAGCTTTTCCTTGGTGGTAACATTGCTGGTTTTTTAGTTCTGCTCAAAAACAGCTTTTTCCTTTCACCTGAAGGGGAAAGGGGGGGAAATGAAATGATGGGGAAAGCTGGAGGAGGTTTAACCTGCATGCACGAAGCAGCAATTACAGTGATTTTATTGTTGGGGCTTTCTGATGGTCGTCCCAAATCATCAATAAAGCTCTGGCAGTCTCTGCTTCTCCCTCCTCGTTAGCTGGAGGCACAGCCCAGCTCTGTGGCTGCCTGGGAAGTGCCTGCCTGGCTAATTCCCCCTCTCCAGCTGGCCCTCACTCCCATTTGGAATATAAAAAGGACCAGAGGCCAGGATTTATGGCCAGCAGACAGTTTTTAGTACAGATGTGCAAAGCAGCAGCTCTCAGGTGCCAACAAAACCTCTGGAGAGGTACATCATAGCAGGAACTTGTCAGCAATTAATTTTCAGAGGGCTAAACTTCACCCATGTTTTAATAGAAGAGGAGGCTGAAGGACCAAAGAGAGAATAAATCATTTGGACCCCTGAGAGGTTTTTTTTAAGCTACTTTCCTGAGCAAGTGTTGCTGCTTTTTTCTCCTTTGCAACAGGTAAAACATCAGGGGTTTAACCACTGAGACAAATATTCTTAAATAAGCAGGACTTAAAATAGAAAAATAAAACTGAGAACAGCTTTTCTCTGCGAGATCCCTTAAATCTTTCTGCAAGAAAGATGCCAAACACTTGGATAAAGGTCTGGTTGATCTTGCAGGTGATACTTGAGTGACAAAGTGAGGGGGGCTGAGCTATAATTGGTGGATGTGAAAAGTTTGCTGACAGGGTTGGTTGCTGACTTTTGAAAATTTAGTTTTGGGGAATGATTTGGGGGTTTTGGGTGGGTTTTTTTGGAAGAGGGGGTAATTTCTTTGCAGTTCAGATCCTCAGACTTCAGAGAGGAAGAAGAGATGGCCACAGCTCAATGGCAGGGCTGCCTGAATGGTGGTTCATGTTTGGAGCTGAGTCAGTGATGCTTTATTGAGGAGAGTTTCTGTTCCTTCTGAAGAACCTTAATTCATCAAAGCATTTCAACCTTTTCCTCCCAGTTAAGCCAGGGTTTAAGTCCAGTTCTGCTGTGCACAGTGTAAATGGGCTGTGGGTGTCTAATGCTCACTCTGGTGGCTTTTAATGCTCCTAAAATTTTCCACTCCCACCAAATTGGGGATTTTCTTCCTCTAAGGAAGCTGGCAATTGTCTTCCTCATGTCACAATGTGGTTTAGAGGGCATGGTTGGATTAGGGTTGGGCTTGATCCTGGAGGCCTTCTCCAGCCTTAATGAGATTCTGTATTAACAAAAACCTGTTACAATTCAATAAAAACCCACAAATCATAGAATCACAGAATCATGGAGTGGTTTGGGTTGGAAGGGACCTTAAAGATCACCCCAGTCCATCCCCTGGGACACCTTCCTCTATCCCAGTTCCATCCAAGCCCTGTCCAACCTGGCCTTGGACACTTCCAGGGATCCAGGGCCTCCCCACCCTCACAGGGAACAATTCCTTTAATATATCTAACCAAAATTCCCCATTTTTCAGTCTGAACCCCAAAATCTTCCTCTGTCCCAGATGGTGGTGGCAGCTCCAGGTGCCTCCCAGGTGAGGCAGTGGTCAGGAAAGCTCAGGGGATGGAAAAGCTGAGCTGAAAATTCCCTGTGGAACAATTCCACTCTGTCATCTTCCTCCTTATTACCCTTTCCTCTGCAGCCATGATGGGATTAGTGATATTTCCATTTGTCTGTTTTATGTATTTTGTTTTCCCTTCCTCTGAAAAATGATTACAGGATGAAAAGTTTGTCAGGCCTTGGAGTTCAGCAAGATTCTCTCTGGAATTAATTTCCTACCTTGGAGTATGAGCAGGCATCTAGAAAAACACTGTTTGATTGTTCTTTGGTTTTCATATAAGAAAATTATTATTTTCACTTGTTGGTGGGTGTAGGACACAGAGCTGTGTGGGCAAGGCAGGATTTTTATTTATCAGATGGCTGAAAACTTAAAATCCTAAGAAGCAGTAATGAGGAAAGCTGAGGAAATGGAAGTTTTGCTCCATTTATTCCCCAAATAATGGGAATTATTTGGTTATTCCCTAAATGTCAGAAATGCAGAGAAGAGAAGAAGAGCAGGAGGAACAAGGAATCAAACCCCAGTGGGATGAGCTGGGATCTGTCAGAGCCAGATCCAAGAGGCTCTGGCATGAAATGGCCTCTCTTGATTTTCTCATCCTCCCCATCGAGCCTCTCTCTCTCTTGCTCTAATTGAAGGGGTTTGTTCTGACACCTGCTGCAATCAGGGCTGGATGAATTCCATGGGAATTCAGTGCCAGGAACGAGGCCTGTGCTGTGCTCTTGGCTCCAGAGCCTCTCCAGCCCTGGTTTCCACTCCCTCCCAGTTGCAAGGGACACTTCTGCTCCTTCTGCTCCATCATTCCTTCCACCTCCACCATCTGCCTGTTGTGGTGGGGTTCACAGGGATCCCAAGGGAAGAGATGAGAATCTTGACTCCATGTTTCAGAAGGCTGATTTATTATTTTATGATCTATATTATATTCAAAGAAAATGTCTGTATTACGATATTATGTGATTAAATGATATATATTAAATTGAAAGACAATATACTAAAACTATACTAAAAAAATAGAGGAAAGGATTTCATCAGAAGGCTTGAAAGGAATAGAAAGGAATTATAATAAAATCTTGTGACTTCTCACTGCCTTGACATTGGTCATCAAGTAAAAACAACTCCCATGGACCAATCAAAGATGCACCTGTTGCATTCCACCGCAGCAGATAATTATTGGTTTTCTTTTCCTCTGAGGCCTCTCAGCTTCTCAGGAGAAAAAAATCCTAGCAAAGAATTTTTCAGAAAATATGTCCATGACAGCCTGTAGTCACCCCTGAGTGGTTCTTATCCCAAAAACTTGTGGATCTTTCCTGCCCCACCATTTCACCCTTCCCCTGAGCACCCTGCTCTCACAACCTTTCTAATCATATTAAGATGAAATCAACCCCCATGGAGGGGGTTTAGAACCAGACCATCTTTAAGGTCCCTCCAAAAGCCACAAGGGTTTTGGTTTATGGTTTGGGTTGAAGGGTTCCCTATGCCCAAACCACTCTCTGTTTCTAAGATATCTGTTGTGAAAAACACCAATCACTTGTTTTTAAAATTTTAAAAGTTTAATAGTAATAAAATGTTATAAAAATAATAATACAATTAGAGCAATAATAATTTGGACGATTTGAATTAGAACAATATGAGACAATAGAAACAAAGAGTTACAGACAGTCCAGGTACCTTTTTCTGGGCAAAATAAGCCCAAAAAAGGACCCACGTTAACAAAGGATTAACCCTTAAAAACAATAACCTGTTGCATATTCATACACTTCATCCATGATGCATAAATTCCATTCAAACACAGGATTCTGTCTGGGCAGTGTCAACTTCTTCCTCTGAATCCTGATGGTGTCGTCCTACCTGAGTGAGGCAGGAAGAAGTTCATTTCTTCTGCTAATGGAGCAATAAATTCTCTTTCTCTGAAAGATTCAGGTGTCCTGTGGCTGCTATTCTGGTGTGAGTCCTTTCTTTAAAAAAGTATCCTACATAGCATAGTTTCTATTTAGCATTTTGTTATAACCCAAAACTATATTTAACTCGCTATTTAAGATAATTAATCCAGCATCACTTTCTAACACAACACACAGAATATTCATTTGAATATTTGTGAAAAGCCAATCATAAAATACACATTTTTCACACTGTGATGTTTTCTTGCTCAGCAGCACAAGGAGGGATCCCATCAGGTCCTGCTGCTCCATCACTGGTGCCTGCAGAGGGGGAGGCTGAGGAATGCTGGCTCCTCCTTGGGGTCAGTAGTGAGGAAAAATCCATCATTTCCCCTCTCCCCATATCCCCAGCGCTGCTGGAGGATTCACTCTCCCTTTAAATGAAGTCACCTCTGCAAGGACTCACCGTGCCTGGAGCCTCAGACCTTTCGTGCCAGGATGGTTCCTTCTCCATCATCCAGAAAAATTCCCTTTCTGCAGCTGCTGGCCTCAGGTTCTGTGTGCTCAGAGGAGCTGACTCAGAGATGAGTCAAACTCTTCACACGCCCTTGTGGGTTTGCAAATGAAGGAGAAGGGTAAGGTTGAGTGATTAAATCAGAGACCTCAGCCAGCAGCCAGCCCCTTCCCAAAATCCCAGGGGGAAGTCAGGACCTGGAAACTCACCCTGGGCACGCTGATTCAATGGAGTGAGCAAAAACCACTTGTAAATACATTTAGTAGTGCTGAGGCTGTGGTTGGAGCTGAGGCAAAGGAGAGGAGCCACAAAATTGCCTGCAAATTCCTCCTGAAGTCCTGGAGTCTGTGGGTCAACAGGGTTCTGCTATGGGTTTTATTTTGGTGTGGGTTTTATTCAATTCCACATCTTTATTTTCTGTTTTGGTGCGGGTTTTATTTAATTCCACATCTTTATTTTCCGATCTTAAAGCCACATTATAAAACTGGTGTTTTTTAAAGGAAATTGCCAATCTGGGGGCAGCTGCAGAATGTGAAGAGTTACTGGGAAGCCTGAACACCAAAACTGGTGTCTGGATCTGGGTGTGTGAGGGACTTGTCTGAAAGATTCTGAGCCCTTCAGCTTTTTCTCAGAGCTAAAAGCACAGGAGCAGCAATCCCATGAGATTCCTGACACCATCTCCATCCCTGGTTATGCCCAGCTGCCAGAAAATAACCTGGGGATGAAGGGGCAGGGTGGGATCTTCCACCTTGGATTGAACAACAGGAATGAAGTAACCAAAAAAAAAAGACTTTGAGTCTCCCTTAGGAGCAAAACCAGCCCTTGAGCTGAGCTCAGACGCCACCCCTGTGATGCCTTGAGAAGGCTGACCTAGAACAGAGACTAGACAGAGTTAAAGCATAAAGTAGGGATTTGTTAAAAGGACTCAATGGATCCACCTTGGGCAGGTGATAAAATATGGATTTATTAGAATCCAGAATGGATTCTAATAAAAGTATGGATTTATTAGAATAAAGTAGGGATTTATTAGAAAGCCTTAATGAATCCACAAGAGCCCAGCCAGGGCTGCACCCAAGATGAACCAAAATGGTCACAAAATGGACACCTGGTCACGGGGTCTCTCACTGTGATCAGTTCTGCTCCATTTGCATATTGGAGTAAATTGTCCAATTCCAGCTTTAGGTTAGGAAGTCTCATCCTTCTTGTTTTTCTCTCTTCAGCCCACGTTGTTTGTGCTCTTGGGGCTGAAATTTGGATTATTTGCCCTTGGTCCTCAGCTAGAGAAGGAATTGCTTTGTCTCCCTACTCTGTGCACAGAGCTCACCATCCCCTAATCTGAACCCCAGACCCACCCACCAAAGCAGCACGGAACCTGAAAAACATCAAAGCTAAACCTGAGGCATCACCTGGAAATTTGGGTCTTTCCTCTCATGTTTAGCCAGGCCTGTGGCTGTTGCAGCAGGGATTATCACCCTGTAAGAGCTGAAATCAGATCCTGCAGCTGAGGGTTCCCAGAGGATCCACGGGCGTCTGTCGTTGCTGCTCAGCACATCCTATGAAAGGGAGGGAATTGCTCCGGGTACAGAGATTTTCCTGCTCCTCAGCTGGGGACACCCCCCTGGTGCTGGGAGGTCTGAGGGGAGGATTATGAGCTTTACAGTGCAGGATTTCCACAGGGCTTATTGGAGCCAATACGTGTAAATTTGGAGATTTTTTAATATAGAGGTAAAACTCCAGCGGGAAACTGCATTTGCTGTTGTGAGCCTTAGAGGTAATTATAATCTCCTTTTTTGACACTGCACTGTTGGGAGTGAATGCCAACATTTCCATTTGAGGGCTTATTTGATTATTTTTCTCATTTTGCAAAACATTATTACATTAACCCGCCACTCCTGAATCCTTGTCCTACCATGGCATTTATGCATGAGAGGGTCTGTGCTCTGAAAGGAACATCAGGCTGAAGAATGCTCCATGATGATGGAAAGGCTTCTGTTTATCCTATGGTTTTGGAATAAGAGCTTATTTTTGGCTTTGGAAGCAAATGTGACCTAGTTTGGATCCAAAATGTAATCTGAACCTTCAGCTACACATCTCAGATATTTATTAGGGCTGAAAGGAGTCAATAAATGGATGTGAGTCTGAGTCAGACTGAGAGAGGGGAAGTTTAGGTGAGAGATTAGGGAGAAATTCCTCCTTGTGAGGGTGGGGAGGGGCTGGGATAGAATTCCCAGAGAAGCTGTGGCTGCCCCTGGAAGTGTCCCTGGAAGGTTGGATGGGGCTTGGAGCACCCTGGGGTAGTGGAAGGGTGGAATGAGATGAACTTTGAGGTCCCTTTCAGCCCAAACCACCCCATGATTCCATGTTTTTATATAAATCAATAATCCACAGCACCCTTTTGTTGCATCCCAACCCTCACCCTCTTTCCATCCCAGTTAAACCAGTATAGGAGGAGGCTGCTCCAGTCTGCAGAGATCCCTCAGGCTGCTCTGAGCAGGTGAAACCATCCCTGAGAAAAATCCTTCCCCACCAGGGCTCACTGCTCTTCATTTTCCCTCCCAGTGTCTGCCCACACTGTCCTGCATGCAGTTCTGGGTTATTCCTCTCAGTCCATGCAATGCTTTCCTTTTTCCTTGCTTACTTTTAATTAAATCTCATTGAAAAATCCCAAGGAAGACTTTGCAAGATCCTTAATTTGATTTTTATTTTCATTAAGCACAAACTTATATGACAAATCTCCCAGAGCTGTGGCTAAATGCACTTTGTTTTCATGCAGTGCTCTTCTGGCTGAGAGTCCTGTTCCTGCCAGGGGAATGTGGGCAGGAAGGGAATGTTCACCTGGGGTTTATGACCCTGACAACCTGTTTTTGTTATTAAAATGGTGCTGAGCAGCTGAAGTGCTGAAATACTGAGTTCTGTGGAGTCTGCAGAGTGTTTTTTTAACCTCCAGTCATTATACGTTGTGTTGGCATAAAAAAGCAGAGGAAGAAGATCCTTCCTAGAGAGCAAGCAATTCTTCTTGGACCTTATGAAGTTAATTATTTTATATCCCATAACTGAAACTTGTAACTCAGTGTAATTGGCAGGAGAAGTCCCACAGTAACAATCACAGGGCTGATTATTGTTTCCTCTAGTGCTCCACTGTGGGAATGCTGGAAAAACAGCCTCCCATCCTGGTGTTTATTGGCAAATGCTTAAATAAATCATGCCAGCCTGTACAACAAGCTGAACAATCAATAATCTCTCCTCTTGAAATGGGAAATGTTGCAGGAGGGGAAGAGGTGGGGATGAGTTTCTGGTGCCTTTTTAGCTGGGATTGTGCTTTATGGGTTTGGGAAAACCAGAGGACAAGTCCAGGCTGGATGTCCAGTGGAAGGTGTCCCTGTCCATGGCAGAGGGGTGGGATGAGCTTTAACATCCCTTCAACCCAAAACATTGTGGGATTTGATGTCCCTTCAGCCCAAACCACTCTGGGATTTGTTGTCCCTTCAACCCAAACCACTCTGGGATTTGACATCCCTTCAACCCAAACCATTCTGAGATTTGACGTCCCTTCAACACAAACCACTCAGATTTGTTGTCCCTTCAGCCCAAACCATTCTGGGATTTGATGTCCTTTCAACCCAAACCATTCTGGGATTTGATGTCCCTTCAACCCAAACCATTCTGGGATTTGACGTCCCTTCAACCCAAACCACTCTGAGATTTGATGTCCCTTCAACACAAACCACTCAGATTTGTTGTCCCTTCAGCCCAAACCATTCTGGGATTTGATGTCCTTTCAACCCAAACCATTCTGGGATTTGATGTTCCTCTAACCCAAACCACACTGGGATTTTACGTCCCTTCAACCCAAACCATTCTGAGGTTTGATGTCCCTTCAACCCAAACCACTCAGATTTGATGTCCCTTCAACCCAAACCACTCTGGGATTTGATGTTCCTCTAACCCAAACCATTCTGGGATTTGATGTCCCTTCAACCCAAACCACTCTGGGATTTGATGTCCCTTCAGCCCAAACCACTCTGGGATTTGATGATTCCATAATGATTTTACGAATTTGTCCTTTCCCAGTCTGCCAAAACCTTACTGTGTGACCACAACAGGACCTGAATTAACCTTTGGTGCTCCCCTATTCTGTTAAAACCCCCCTGATGGCCCCAGGCCCTGTTTGCAGCCTGGGTGAAGGAACCACATCCCACACTCACCATCACAGTGCCCTGGGGTTCCTCACCTCTGTGCTCAGCCCAGGACACCAAACCTCCTTGTGCTGCTGTCAGCACCAGTGGGAATGACCCCATCACCCCCATCCTGAAGGATTTTGTGCAGCCACATCAGCCCCAGCTCCTCAGGTGCCTTTTCCAGCTCTGCTCAGCCCATGGAGGCTCTTGGCTGTGCAAGACTTGATTTTACCCAGGGGCTGCTGCTGCTTTGCCTCACAGACCATCTGAAGCTACCTCCCTCTTGCAAGTGGATATATTAAGATTTTATTTCCTATCTGCCACTAATTTCTACTTACTTCTGTCCCAGATGGAGCCTGCAGTGACAAGAGTGTGAATGCTGACAGTCCTCACTCAGTGCTGCCTCAGGCTTCCAGCATAGCCAGGTAGAAGGGCAGGGACAACAGAGCTTTGTTAATGTCACCTTTGGCACTTGGGATGGGACATTTGAAGTGGAGGGAAAGGGCAAAGCAGAACCCTGGTTATTGTGGTACCTCCACCTCTGCTGGGAGCAGCATTGCTGAGGACACAGCTCCAATTTAATGCTTCAGCAGGAAATCTTAGGATGGATCCTCATCTGGGACGAGCTGGCCTCACTTTCAGTGGCAAGCAGGCAGTTTGTGAGGGATGGGATCTGACCTGCTGCTCCTTTGAGGTCCTCAGGCTCATCTGTTAAGCTGCACTTGAGTTTGCAGGCTGGCATGGCATTCCTGCCACGAGGAGCAGGAGCAGGGCTAGGCACACACTCAGCATTGAGCATGTGAGTGTTTTACAGAAATGCTCCTGTGTCAGTTCACATATCCCCGTGCCCTTTTTTTCTGCATGGAGAATGCTGGCTCAATTAAATTGTCATCTTCCTGGAAAAAAGATGTCCTGGTAGCAAGCCTGGGTCTCTTGGTATGAAACCACAATTCTGGAAGGAATTTAAACAAAGTCATCTGTTTTAGGAGGTTGCTGAATTTCTTTTTCTATCCCTTCTACCACAAAAAGGAAATATGCTTCTGAACTCTCCAGGCAGTGATTTCAAGGTAGGATGGCTCCTGTTAAATTAGACATTTATGGACTATTTAGTAAATTACCTCAGAGACAAAACCTTCCAGACTTGTTTTCTGTTTTATATGGGCTATTTCAGAAAATTCATCAGGGTTGTCTGGGCCTGGGAGGAGCTGAGGAGCATTGGGATGTGGGAGAGGTGGCCTGGCTGGGAATTGTCTCTCTGGTGGCAGTGACTGGGCAGAGAAAGCAGCACAGACCCAGTCCTGCCTGGACCCTTTCCCAAATTCAGCAGCTGAGGAAAGGAACCAGAATGCTGCTGGAATGTTGGATGGGATGTGATCCTGCTGTGGTGGTGGCCTGGATGTGGCTGGAGATGCCCAACCACCTCTGATGGGGCCACCCCTGGCCAGATGTGGCTGCTTCCTCAGTCACCTGGGCTTCCACAGGGCCAAGGCTGCAACCTTGGCAGGAGCTGCTGTTTGGGCTGTGGGGCCTGGAAACATCCCCAGAGAATGCCACAAAATGGGATTTGCAATTGCACAGAGCACACCTGGCCAGCTGTGGTTGGGTTTATCCTCAGCAGAAGCACCAACCCTGTATCTCCTCCCAGTGATGGCTGGTGAAGGCTGAGCTAGAAGAGAGGCTGGACGGAGCTAAAGAATAAAGCAGGGATTTATTAAAAGGATCTCCTCAATGGATCCACCTTGGGCAGTACAAGAGCCCAGCCAGGGCTACACCCAGCATGAACCAAAATGATCACAAAAATGGACAAATGGTCTTGAGGTCTCTCACTTTCATAAATTCTTGTTCATTAGCATATTTAAGTTAATTGTCCAATTACAGCTTTAGGTTATGAAGTCCCATCCTTCTTGATTTTCTCTCTTCAGCCCACATTGTTTGTGCTTTTGGGCCTGAAATTTGGATCATTTGTCCTTGGTGCCCAGCTATAGCAGGAATTGTTTTGTCTCCCTGCTCTGTGCACAGAGCTCACCACTCCTGATATGAAGCGCAGATCCACACACCAAAGCAGCACAGGATCTGAAAAATATCAAAGCTAAAACCTGAGGCACCACCATCACTCCCCTCTCTGCTGGTATTGAACAAAACCTGGTTTGAAGCAGAACCTCCTGCTCTGGGATTTGTTTGCACTTTGCACTGGGAACTCTGCCCCCATTTGCTTTCACAGCCCTGGCCTGACCTTGCCCTGATGCCAGGATGGCAATTAAGGAGCTCAGAGCAGGGAGGGCTCTGGTTGTTATTGATTAGGGCTCTAATTGCTCATCTCTCTTTGCTGTCCAAAAGAATTGGGCTGGATGGAGATGCAGGGAGTGAAATGGAGACGTGGCTGCCACAGGACTCACTCAGACATTGTTCCTCACCACAAAGCTGCAGAATTTGGGGGCTCTTCTTGCTCAACCCAGACAGTTTTTCACTGCTGGTCCCTTCCAACCTCTCTGCTTTCCTGAGGTCCCTCACTGTGACCAGGCATGGGTGCAAGGGCAGGCAAGGGTGGTCACTGCAGGCACACCTGGTGTGCTACTGAGAGCACCCCCAAACATGTCAATTATCTCATTAATTATTTCCTTCCAGCTCAGAACCAATGCTTGGACATTTCAGGGCATCACAGGACAAGTTACACCTACAAATGTAGACCAGAGATGGTTTTTGAAACTCTCAACAGGAGTTAAAATTTAGGGGATACCTTTTCAAGCTATTAGCTGATCACAGCCTTGCTAACTTGGAAAAGGAGAGGAAACCTCACCAAAGACTGAAGCAATATGACAGTAAGGAGTGGAGAGCTCTCAAGAGCCAGGAATTTCAGAAACAAGAGCTCTCTGCCCATAATTTTGAGTTGTTCCTTGTCCAGGGAGGCTTTAGGCACCAGAGGTATGGAAAAAGCAAAGTGAACTCTTTGTTAGCTGCTGAGGAAACTCTGCTGCCCTGAGAGCATGGGATGATCCCAGAATTGTCTAATTAGGCAGCAATTGTTTAAAAAAGGATTTCACATGCAGGCCTGAAAGAGCTGGAATTGACCCGTGAAGTGAAGAAAAAGCTGAATTTCATTCCCAGCCCCTGGACAGAACCTGGCTGAGCACAAGGAGCCTCACGCTGCCTCTCTGCTTGGGGTGAATTCCATTAGAATAAGCTGATAATTGCATTGTACAGCCAGAACCAAGCAGGGGGAATTTACCTTCAAGGCCCATGAAGGTCAAGATCATCCTCAGAACAATATCAGGCTTTTCAAGACAAAGTTTTCATGTGAACAGGGAGAGGACTTGGTGAACTCAGAGGCCTTGCAGCAGTTCAAAGCTGCCAGCAGCCATTTTGTGCCATTTTTCAGGGGTACAGATGGGCCTGTGGTTCATCCAGGTCTTCTCTTCTTCAGGGGATCACTGGGTGCAATTGTGGAGTTTGTTTTCTGTGGTTTGGGATATTCCCTGGAAATGCCCCAATCCTTTGGGAGACGAGGTCAGGGAAGGGGTTGGAACTTGCTGTGAAGGTACAAAATGCTTTGCTCCTAAGGAAGCTCCTTCGGGAGCCTGAGCAGCTCCCAGAGGGTGCCAGCACTCCTTTCCAGATGTGCTGCACCTCTGGGACAGACAGAAAATGCTGGATAAGCTGGAGCTGCCCTTCCTCCTTAGTGAATCCTTCCCATGTGGAACCAGCAAGCCCCTCGGAGATAACAGCAGGTGGCTCTGAAAAACACTGCAGATAAGGGAGATTTGAAAACTGTGGAACTGTTTTTAGGTAAATTTCTGCTTTTCAGATCAGATCTGCATGTTTATCCCCTATCTACATGCACACTTAATCCCCAGTTGCCATGGGACAGGAGAACTGCCTGTTATTGCAAGCTCTTTCTCTGAGCAATTTCCTGTTGTTAATGCAGCGCAGTCCCTTGATTCCATTCCAGTCAAATCATTCCTGTTGTCTTTTCCGAGGTCATTGTGCTGCCTTGCAGAACCCAAACCTCTGTGTTGGCAAAGCTTGGGGAATAAAGAGCCCTCTGTGAAGAGCTGCTGAGCCAGGCTCAGCCAGGTGAGAGCAGAGCTGAAAGGGCATTTCCCTGCCTTGATCAGCTGCCAGCCCTGCTGCTCTGGGCACAGCCTCAGACGTGTGGTCTGACTTGATTTATGTAATCCTCAGATCTAGATAGTCCTCAGAATGACCCACTCAGGATCATAACAAGGTAAACACATTTTTAGCACACAAAAAACCTGAAAATCTGATTGTTCTGGCGAAGCAGACAAAAGCGGGAAACTCCTAGCAGGGATATTTTTGAGGTGAGGCATTGATGTTTGAGGGAGGGAGAGCAAGAGAAAATGGGCTGGGTGGCAGCAATAGAAAAACAAAAAAACTTCCTGCTTTTCTTCCAATCAACCAAATCTGGAGTGGCAGAGGCAGCTCCTTTCTGCAGAGAAACAAACACGCCGAGGTGTCGATGTGGGGAGCAGCAAGTTGTGCTCCACACTCCCTGATAAATAAAAATACACTGTGCTTCACACGTGTTCCAGAGAAATCTGTCACTCTCGCTCTCCTGAAGGTCTCACCTCCCTTTGCAAAGTCTCTTTATTCCCCTTTTCCTGAGTCACAAAGGGAGGGAGGAGGTCAGGCCTAAATCCTGAGAGGCTCCTTGGCCACCTCATCCCAGTGGTGGGTGTAGGGTTGGGATTTGCTGTTATCTGGTGAGGTGACACCAGAGAAGGGAACAGAACAGACCCATCATTAGGTTAAAAATAGAAACTCACAAAGAGTGTGGGCAGTGAATTGGGTCCTGGCCCTTCCCCATGCCTGGAGCTGCTCTTGCTGCCTGCAGGGATGAAGGAATCTCCCCTTTTCCACCCCTGTGGCACAGCAGAATTCCAGCTCTCACCTGGCAGGTGAGAAATGGGTCCTGATGACAGGAAAGCACCAATGCCCACATCAGGGAGCAGAATCCCATCTCCTCTTCTTGCCTGTGTGTTATAACAGGACATGAAATAAAACGATGCAGACACTGGATTCTGAGGTAAGAAGAAGAAAAAGAAGGGAAGTTTATTTCCTGACTCCAGTATTTATAGATTTACAAAAGTGCCACCTCTCCAATGACACTGGACAAGATAAGTGTTCATCAAATTTCTCATCCAGAGAAGAATGTAAAACAATAATTATTTATTACAAAAAATGTAAACATCACAAAGCTTAAAAGAACTTTAAAAAACCCCAACAAAGCAACACCTGTGCCCATGCCAAGCTGTGTTTGGGGCAGCCTCAGCCTGGCTGCGTGTGTTTGTGCCTCTGCTGGATGCTTCCAAAGCACATTTTCTCCCGGGCAGAGTGCTGGCATATGCACATGCATGCAGCAGGCACTCACTGGAACTGGCAAGCTGGAAAAATAACAGCATCCTCAGGGAAAAGAGAGGCTCCTGTGTTGGTGCCTCCCTCCCCTCTGCTGGCAGTTGCTCTGCACATCTCCAGCTCTCAGGCTGCTGCCCCTGAGAGCCAGGGAGGGAGATAAAACAATCTCATCCCAGCGATGTTATTTCCCTCTCCAAGTCCTCTGCGTTCTCATATGGATGTTGATAGCGAGGGCTGTAGATGTCAGAGCTCTGGATTTATGGATAGAGATGTGCAGATGAGTGTGACAGCTGCGTGCCTGACTCCTTTCCACTGCAAAATCTGATCCCTGTTCCTTGCCATCAGCTGGATTTCGTGCCACTCCTGACTCCCTTGGCAGAGCTGGGAGTGTGGGGAACTCAAGGCTCCATTTCCAATGAGCTGGTTGGGTCTCTGCAGTGAATTCATGAACAAAACCAGTGTTAGTGTTCAGGAACACATCATCACAGAATGGTTCTATGCAGGTGCTTATATTATTATATATATTATATATTATTCTGGAGTACATAAACCCAAATCTGACTCTGACGTGGTTTTGGGCCGAACATGTTTTATATTCCATCATTATATAACTTACATATTCATTGTTAAACTTACATTGTTCTATTGCATACATTAATTTCATCCAAGCATGGATTCCTCATGATCCCCCTCAAGCCCCCAACATAATTTAACAATTATATCCTTTATCATATACTGACTACACAGGTGCAGTTTCACATGATCTGGCAAACATGAGGCCTAACATTTCCCAGGGCCTACCGAGCCTAACTTTCTTTCTAGCTCCCTGAATTTTCTGTGATTTTAAAGTCTTTTACTATCACCAGCACAGGGACATCCCCTGAGTGCACAGGGGTCGTGTCTGAGCTGCCCTCCCTCTGTAAATGCTTTTCCCTTGGCCATGCAGGGTCGTGTGTGGGATTTATCTGGCTGAGAACAAATGCGCAGCAGAGAGACCCCACTGGGACCCAGCTCAGGTCGTGAGAATGCTCCTCTCCAGCTCCTGTTCTGCTGTAAATCAGGAGCTGTGGGGTTTGATTTGATTGCTGAGGCTGAGTTCTTACATCAGAAATTACAGCAACAATGAGAGGGATTCTCAGCTCAGCTCAGTGAAAGGGCCTGGGGTGACCGGACAAGGGGGGATGGCTTCAGTGAAGGAGGGCAGGGTTGGATGGGATATTGAGGAGAAATATTGGCTGTGAGGATGGGAAGGGGCTGGGATGGAATTCCCAGAGAAGCTGTGGCTGCCCCATCTCTGGAAGTGTCCAAAACCAGATGGGACAGGGCTTGGAACAACCTGGCACAGCGGAAAGTTGGAAGGAAGATCCTCAAAGATTTTTCCAGTGCCACCCCCTGCCATGGTGGCCCTGGAAAAATCTTTGAGGACCTTCTCAACCCCAACCATCCTGGAATTCTGGGATTCTGTGACAGAAAGGCACAGAAGAGTGGTAAGGGATGGGCAGGGCTGCCTGTGAGGGTGCACATGCAGAGGTGTCCCATGAGGGGTGTCCCATGCAGGGTGTGATAAACAGGGTTTCTCACACAGGGGTGTCCCCTCTGGGCCTCCCCATGCTGTGGCTCTCCTGCAGCTCCATCTGCACCACAGCATTCCCTGCTGCAAGGCTGAAGCAGCAGGAGTGCTGCACGTAGAGCTGAGCTGATGAGGCTCAGCACCCCCCTCTCCTTGTTTCATGTTTAATTAGCTGGTGCATGAAGGATGGATTGGATAGAACAAGGAAGCAGCAGGGAGAAGGAAGGTTAATCTATCCTCCAGCCTTGCTATTCCTTCTTCCTTGTGATCTTGTGAAGCAAGGGGATGATGTGTCTTTTGAAGTGTAAAGTACTCCCTATCCTTCTCCCCACCTCGAAGTCTCCTCCTCCTCCTCCTTCTCATCCCAGCTGCTTCCTGCCAGGTGCTGCTGATGGCCAAGGGGCTGGACCCATCCTCCCAGGGGCTTGGAACCACAAAAAGTCAGGACTGGCTCTTTAAGCGCCTCAAATTACTGGAATCTTGGGCTGCTGCCTGTCCCAGGCCAGGGCTTGGGGTCCCCTGGGACAGTGGAAGGTGTCCCTGCCCTTCCAGGGTGCAATGGGATGAGCTTTAAGGTCCCTTCCAACCCAAACCTGTCTGGGATTTGAGGATTATTGAATTAGTTTGGGGTCCCTGCTGCAGGAGGAAGAGTGTGGGCTGGGAGGATGCCCTGAAGCCTTGGTGTCACCTGGGTGTCCCCAGGAGCTCAGGGCTCACAAACAGCAGTGCCACTCCCAGCCGTGAGCAAGGAGAGGCAGCTGGGCTCTCTCCTCTCCCTCTTCAGGGGCTCTGTTCCATTTTCCAGGAAACTCTTTGAGAACAAGGAGCAGGGGAATCAGGACAGAGGAGAGGGCTGGCCTGGCACGAGCAGCCCTTCCCCAGGCCCCGTGTTCTCCCCAAGTCAGAGTAATTGAATTGTTTTAATATTAATGTCTTCTCTCGAGCTCTGCTGATGGGAGGGAGGGAGAGATGTTTCTTCCAAAACAGTCTTAAGCTAATGCAGAAAGTATGAATAAATCTCTCAGAGATTATAGCCCCTGGAAAGCTCCTGTGAATATCAGAAAGACATCCTTCCTGCTATGGGAGGTTTGATTGAATTACAAATTTGAGGCAACTCCAAAGCAAAACTGATTAAGTCTTTTCTTTCTCACTCTCTTGTTGTAGCTTTTTAAGGCGCTAAAGCTTTTTAATAATTAGAAATCCCCCCGTCCTGTTTGTAAGTGGTTATAATTGGCATCGCCCTGCCTGTGAGGAGCTCTAATTGGCACCGTGTCCTCGTGGATGGTGACACACCAGAGCACAGAACGTGGTGGGAAATGTTGTCACTCCTTATCTCTGAGGGAGACCCATGGCCTGTGCTATGAGGGGATCATCTCAGGGCTGGCAGGGAGAGGTGATGCCCCAGGAATGAGCCCCTGGGTGGTGCTGAGGTGGGAAAATGGGGATGGGGCTCCATTGAGGTGAGAGAACAGAGATGGGGCTCTACTGAGGAGGAAAAACAGGGATGGGGCTCCAGCTGAGGCAATAAAACAGGAATGGGGCTCCACTGAGGCGGGAAAATCGGGATGGGGCTCCAATGAGGTGGGAAAATGGGGATGGGGCTCCACTGAGGTGGGAGAACAGGGATGGAGCTTCAATGAGGTGGGAAAATGGGAATGGGGCTCCAATGAGATGGGAGAACAGGGATGGGGCTCCACTGAGATAGGAGAACAGGGATGGAGCTCCACTGAGGTGGGAAAATGGGGATGGAGCTCCACTGAGGTGGGAGAACAGGGATGGGGTTCACTGAGGTGGGAAAGCAGGGATGGGGCTCCAGCTCTGCTCCCAGGAGGAACTGGAGTGCCCTGGCTATGGCCTCTTGTGTAGGAGCCTGCTGTGAAAACTGCAAAGCCCCTGTTTTGGGAGGAAGGGAAGGGTCCTGTCTCAGCTCTTCCCCTCAGAGCCATCCCCACACCCAGGGCCATGTTTGATTAACGGTGTTTGATTAACGGCGTTTGATTAACGGTGTTTGATTAGCAGTGTTTGATTAACGTTGGCACTGCACTGCCAGGATCTGAGGCTTTGCTGGGGGAAGCACTGTCGGGGTAAAGGCACTACAGAAATCACCTTTTTCAGTTCTCCCCTATGAAAGCAGAGAGGAAAAAAAGGAAGAAAGGGAGCAAAAGAGAAAGCATTGTACAGCAGGAACTTTGCACAGGGCTGTCTGTAGCCAGGAGTATTCTGTGATTCTGTGATTCTCAGACAGCTGTGGTCTTTACCAGCCCTTGACAAGTGATTTTTCCAACAATCAGATGGGAGAACATGCTCTGTTAGGCTTATAATTGATAATATAGCACTGTTGAAATATGCCTGTCAATTGTGCGGGGAGATAAAATTATAGCATTGATATTTCAGAGCAGTTCTCACGGGCAGCTCTGAAACCACATCCCAGCCCTGGCACGTGAAGGGTGAGTGTGGAGGCAGGATCCAGCCTTCAGCCTCACCCTGAGGGTGAGGAAGGACCCCCCTGCAGCCTGGGTGGGCTCTGAGGAGCATTTCCAGCACACAGCAGGTGCTTGCACTGAGAGAAACCAGTCACAGAGGGGTTAAAAATGTGTCACAGAGGTGTTAAAATAATGAACAGGGAAATTCAAATTATCCAAGCCAGTCACGGTGATGACTTTTTTAACAGGGAATGCAGTTAACTAATGGACACTTCAGAAACTGATTCCTCCATTCCTGGGAATGTTTTGAAGAGGAACACAGGCTTTGGGAATAATCCAGCAAAACTCTTGGGATGCACAGCTGGACTGAAGGCTCTGGCTGCTTTTGAGATCACAGGACTCCACAAGGGCCATGGATCCCTAAGGAGCTCAGTGTCAGAGTCCCACAACCTCCAGAAATCCAAGAACTTTTTGGATCACCTTCTAACATGTGTTTGGTGAAAGGAAAAGCCGAGACAGGGAGGGAGCCCCAGGACCCACCAGCTCTTGGCTTTGCCATCTCAGCCCCACTGCCCAGAATCAGGAGGGTCACACCAGCTGGATTATGAGAACCACCAGTTGCTCAGCTGGGTTCTTCAGGATCCAGGAGGCACAGGAAGGTCCAAACCTTGTCCAAACATTTTGGGGCATTTGTGATCCCACGTGGATGCTGGTACTGGAAAGACAGCTCAGGGTTTATGGAGCAGGGGCTGGAAACACTCTGAGTTGTGGGACAGATGGAGGAAGGGGCTGCAGGGGTTGTTGTAGGATTTGGTTGTGTCCATTTCAGCTCCAGATCTGTGATTTGCAGACAGGGAGGGGAGCTGTTCCCAAGCCTGTGCTGATCCAGCATCCTGCACAAAACAAAAAGGTTTGAAACAGGATAAAAGCATTCCTGGAAGCAAAAGGAATAAATTATTCTCTTTCTGCTGGTGACCAGGTGGAGAGCAGCAGGCGAGGCACAAGGTGGGGACGTGCCAGCGCTCACAGCACCTGCGTGCCAGCCTTGGCTTGGGGGAAGGATGCAGCAGCCTCTGCCCTCTCAGCCCTCCCTTCTCTGTGTTCCTCTCCCTCTCTCCTTCCTTTCTCTCCTTTCTTGGCACAGAACTTGGGTAGACTGAGAGCAGGAGCAATAAAGTGACATTTCTGACACCTCTTTGTTATTCCTTGCGCCAGGGGTCTCAGCCTCCAGCCCCTCTTGCACCCCAGTGAAACCAGAGGTTGGGATGGTTTGTCCATCCCCAGACTCACCCACTGAAGACCCCAATGAGCATCTTGCCCCAGGACACCTGGGCCTGGCATTAGCAAGCCTTTATCAGGGTTAGTGACTCAAATTTGGAGTCAAATTAAAGGCATGTCACTAATTAGGAGCTGCGGATTCCCTTCAGGGTTGGCTGCACAGAGTGAAATTGAAGCTCCCCACGTTTCCCTTCCCATTCCCCCTTCCTAATTAGTCCTTCCCAACTCTTAGAGGCTGACATTTCAAATGAACTCAGCTGAAATTAGTGCTTTTCTAGTCGATTTTCAGCGCTGATAATAGGAACACAGAGGGGACAAACCCCTGCTTGGTGACAGTGACAGGTCCCAGGTGCCACCAAGCAGGGCAGGCACTGCTGCCACCCAGCCTGGGTGCACCTGCCTGGGAAAAGGGCCTTGAAGGTCCCTTGGATTAATGCATTAAGGAGATTTTTATTGTCTGATTCCCTGAGAAAGGTCCCTTTCATCAGAGATTTCTCCCCTCAAGACACAAAATCAGTAAATTCTGGGCTCAGCCTGCAAATCTCCAGTTGACGTTTGTGACTTAACTCACTCCACCGAGTAAAAACCCTGAGCACAAAGCTGGGAGTTGCAGCAGCTCTGGTGTGACCAGGCTGCCAGGCTCTTAAACCCCCAATTTCCTGCCTTTTGATGGCTTTGAATCACGATGGGCCTAATAATAATGATAGTTGGTACTTAGATGGCACTTTATCTTAAAAGCACTGTGCAAACATTAATTAATTATAGACACAGACAGTGTCTGCAAACGTGGAGCTGCAGATGCAGCCGGGTTTGGAGCCACACACAGCTCAGAGCCAGGAGCTTCCCAGCAGGAGAGAGCTTGGATCACATCTGTTGTGGGCAAAACCCCTCATTTCTGGCATTATCTGCCCCAAAAGGTGACTAAAAACAACTTGTGCCCCTGCAACGCCTCCCTGCACAGATCTCAGGGAGGATTTTACTGCTATTCCTGCCTGAAGAGGTGGCAAAACCTTGGGGTTGGCTCCTGGCTCAACCTGGTCCTGCCTGGACTTTCAGCCTCCTTATGGCTGCAGGTGCTGCTTTTTTGGGGGATGCTGTGGTCCCTAAAATGTACAGGTGATGCAGAGATGAACTTTGCTCATCTCCTACTTCTCCAAATTAAAAACAAGCACCCCAGCACTGCAGGGAAGCTGGGAATGCTGCCTGGGAAGGAGGGAGGGAAGGAAAGCAGCAGCAGCCATGGAGGAGGGCAGGCTCTGCCTTCACAACCTTTCTCCTTCTCTGACCACATGCTGGACATGCAAAAGATCTCTGTTTCCTTGGAAACGGGCTCTTCCCGCATGTGCTGCAGAGAGTTGGGCAAGTTTGCCTTCATCAAACCCCCACAGTGAGGAGAATAAGCTCCGGAGAAGCTGTTCTGGGGCCGGCAGCCTGATTGCTGCTGCTTCCCTTATTTGCATCCCTTTAAGAAAAGGCAAAAGAACAGGAAAATCTCCCTCCCCTCCTGCCCCTTGCAGAGGAGATTCCTCCTGGTTCCTTGCAAGCTCTGTCACTGTCTGGAGGCAGAGGAAATTAATGCAATCACTGAGACAGGGCTGAGACCCCAAAACTTCCCCCTAAACCTCAAATCTTGGGCTGCAGACGCTGCTCCCCCAGAAAAACTGAGGGCAGTGGAGGGAGCGACATGTCCACTCATTTAGCTCCCCTTTTTTCACTTTCCAGTAAACTCAGCACCAAATCAGGCTTGAGACAAGAAGCCCAGAGGCTTCCTGGAAGATTCCCTCAATAGCAGCATCTTTGCATTTGCTTTTGCCAGCTTGACCCCCTGTCACGGCACTGACCTGCCAAGGACACAGCCTGGGCACCTCAGGATGGTGCTGGGGTGATGCTCCTTGTGCCAGAGCCTGTCCCTGGGTGCTGGGCACCAGGAAGGGACCGCAGGAAGCAGAAAGGGGAGGAACAGGGACATTCCAGAGCACACAGCAAGGCTGGAGGGGCAGCAGAGCCCAAAGCCCAGCTCCGAGCGGGTGTGTGGGTGTTTAACCCAGCAGATGTAAACGCTCCAGGCCTGCAGTTTAGAGAAACCTCATAAATATTTTAGCTCGGGGAGGATGAAAGGAAGACAAACAAATATAGGTTTGGGCCTTTGGGGCATTGCTGTGATCATCTCTTCAGAGAAACAGAGGTGGTGCTGGTACTTGGTGCTGCGGCGTGACGGGGAAGCTGCTGACACATTGTCTGACGAGCGCTGCCTCCAAAATATTGATTTTGGAGTGAGGGAAAAGCAAGGAAAAAGGTCCAAACTTTTCTAATGAGGCAGTTTTGCTCCTATTATTCCAGCAGGATTTGCCAAACTAACCCAGTGATCAAAGCCTGGAGTTTTGATCTGAGATGGGTGGGCAAACGCCGTGAACATTTGTGCTGTTCTCGTACGCTTGTTTTGACTGTCTCTGCCTCTAAAGTCTTGTTTGAATTTGAGAGTGGAATTTAATTTGATTATTTTTACAGCTAGAAAGCAATGAAGGATGAATAAATACTCTTTGCTGAGCATTTCATTTGAAAAATACACTAAAAACCATCGAATTAACGATTCAGTGATTGAGGCTGTGAATTCTGGTTGATCATCACTTTAAAAGCAATCCTGGTAGAATTTTGCAAGCTGAGGAATATCATAAAGTGTTCCAGTTGTTTTGCTGCTGTAATTATACAAGACAGACTGTGTGCAGATGCAGTGGTGCTGGTACAAATTGCTCTGGTGCCCTCGGTGGAGCCAGGAAATGCAGATGTGGGAGATGGCTTAGGTGGAGCTGCCACAGTTTTGCCCAGGGAGGTGGTTTAGGTGTCAGCCTGCACGTTAATACCAGGCATTAATTGCCTATTAATTACCTGGCTCTGTTTGGAATCTGCTCACTGCGACTCTGTAAATATTTGTGGCAAAATTCAGCATCCACAATGATCTCTTTATACTTGGGAATTCAGCACTAAGGCTTGCTGTGGGTTTGCTGGAGGCACTGGCAGAGCTTCCAATGGTCACCTCCACTCTCTGGCTGCTCCTGGGCTTATTTTGAGGAGAATCCAGTCCCTTTTTTTAGCAAATACGGGTGCAGTTTATAGAATTGATGCTCAGCCGACTCTGTTGGTTTCAGTATAAATCCCAGGAGAGCTCAGCCTTTTGCTTTAAAATCTCTGAGCTCAAACAGAGGATGGATAAAGGGAAATGTTTGCACAATCTCTTTGCAAATCAAATCTTTACCGTGGCGCGTCACTCTGGAGAGGTGGGGAGGAAAGATAATCCCTGATTTTGACTTTGAGCTTGCAAGGCAAAGCTGCCCTTCATTGTAAAATCAGCGGGAGCTCGTCTTCAACTCCCACGGGAGTTTCTGGGATGGAACCAGAGGCTGCAGGGTCTGGAGGCTCCAAAACAAATTTCCACCGCGATCGCTGTCTCAGCGTGCCTGCGGGAGGAGCTGCCCCGTGCCAGGCGCGCGCGGAGCGTTCGGACGTGTTCCGCTAATCCCGGGATTTCGGAACGCGCTTGGCAGCGCCCGCCGGGGTGATTCATTCCTGCAGCACAGCCCTGGAGCTGGCATGCAGCACACACGGAGCTGCCAGCCAGGGCTCCTGGCCTCTCCCAGCAAAGGCTCCCCAGTCTGGGGCGTTTCTGGGATCAGAAACATCAGAACCGTAGGGGTTTGGGCTCTTCACAGTCCAGCACTGTGGAAAAGGGAAGCACATGCCAAGGAATGGAGCCAGGAGCAATCCTGGTGTCCCAGCCTCACCTATGGCTCATTGATCTAAGGTGCCACAAGGGCACTATTTCATTTTCCTCTTGCAACCTACTGATTCCCCAGCGCCTCAAAATTCCCCAAATATCCGTAAATTTGAAATCCAGGCCCCTTCCTAACTGTTAGCAACGCTGCTGTCCCACACTGGAGAGCGATTCTTCATGCAGCGAATAAATTCTGGGGCTGCCTGGGTTTAGGCTGAGGTCTGGAGGTGTGGACAGCACACTCAGTGACTTCAGGATCTTAAATGCCTCCCTCAAGCTGGAGTTTGGTCAGCAGCCAGGAGCTGCACCTAGCAGGAGCTGGGAGCCAGCCCATGGTGGAACACGCTCATTATCTCTACCTTGCTCAGAAAGGATATTGTGATTTTAATAACTTCTTGGATCCATTTTTTCCCTGGTAGCTCTCGTTGCCTTGGATACAGGCTCTGGAGAGGCTCAGCCCTGCTAAAGATGGTAGATCATTTAAATGGAATAGAAGATGAGGTGTGGATTTGCAAAGTGCTTTTGCACTCCCGGAGCTGGCGGCGAAGCCGAGCTTCCGCGGGATGTGCGGGTTTGTTCAGCAGGGCTTTGTTCCTGGGGATGGGACACCAAAGCTGCTTCTGCACATGGAGTTTGTGGTGTCTGATGTGCCCATGTGACAGCGCCAGGCTGGGAAAAGCAGAGCCCTGAGGCTTTGGTGATGGTGTTGAATCAATTCCAAAGGCGCCGTGAGCTGGAGCAGAGCTGGATCTTGGTGCCTTTGGAATGGGGTGTTCCAGCTCTTCAACTCTGCTGCCATCCTCTTCCTCCTTCTCCATCATCTCCGTCCTCACTGTGACTTCCCAAGGTCACGCAGGACCTGCAGGGTGGTTTGAGGCCATGAGCTCTTCCAGCTGATGTGTGTTCATGGCACTCCAGCTCTCCTGGTTGCTCTCATTCAAAGCTCGATTCCCATCCCCAGCACTCCCTTATTCCCTTTCTCCCAGCTTACACACACGGCTTACCTACAGAGAAGCCATGCAAACAGAGAAATTCTCATTTCATGAGAGGTTGCCCACCCCTAAAGGTCACCAAAGCTATTAAAGAAAGCCCCTCGTGCCCAGGGCTTTGGACACCTCATTTGACTTGCTTTGGTCAAATTTCACGCTGCTGCAGTTTTTGATTTATGCCCTTTGAAAGTCTTTTGCTGTGCTGGAAGAAGCCCACTCATGGTGCCTGTTGTAATCAAGCAGCTCTGGCTTTTTTGAAGCTGACTTTTCTTCACTTAACAACTCTGGGGTGTCTGGGCCCATCCTGATAAAAACAAACTAAACAAATTGCTTTTTCTTCCTGGTCCTCATCATAAACACGCTTGGATCTATGATGGCTGTCTGGAATATTGTTGAGATCATTTAATCACTGCCAGAATAAATCATCCTGACTGGAGACTCTGCCCTGAACCTGGATTTGCTGCTGGGGTTACTGAGGGTGAGATGCTTGTGACATTGGGCTCAGAAATTGGTGTTTAATTGCTATGGAGGAGCTGCTGGAGGTCACAGCCCTGCTGTGCTGGGTGACAGGGTGTGACAGGGCTGGTGAAGGAGCAGGAGGAATGTTGGAACTCAGTGCATCCCTCCGGGTGTCCAGAGTTGCTGAGGGCCCCATCAGGGGGCTCAGAGACCCTGGCACAAAGCCCAGAACACCTGGGGATTTGATTGTGACCCCTGGAGCAAGTTACCAGCTTTGTATGAGGACCTGAAAGCCACACAGCTTTGAATACTTAATAACAAAATAATCACAGGGTGAAAATGTAGGATTTTTGGTATGGGGGTTATGGGGACAAGGTGGAGGAATTTGGGCATGTCCAACTTTCTTCTTCTTCTTCTTCTTCTTCTTCTCCATTTTCTGCAGTGATGTTGGCACTTTGTGATTGGTTTAGAGTAGAAGTGCACTGTCTAACACAGCTGATAGGGATTGGGAATTAAGTGTAAATATGTTACACGTAGTTTGTAGTATAAAAGGACAACACAGAGTGCCTGTGGCTGCCCTGCTGAGCAGACCTCGGCTGGGCAGAAAGAAAATTTTATAGGTAAGAATTAATAAACAACCTCAAGACTGAAAAGTGAAGAATCCAGACTGGTTCTTCAGTTGCACGGGCCGAAGCAGAGACATCCTGCACATCTTGGGGCAGCAATGAACAACCAAAACCTGAGAGAGGAACTGAGGGACAGCTTCCTTCCATGAGGCTGTCAGAGCACTGGGAAAGCTGCCTGGGGAGGATGAGGAGTCTCCTTCTGCAGACATTCAGTGCTTGTGTGGGCTCAGCTGGGAGCTCCAGCCCTTCTGCCGCCAGTGCAGAGCCAGAGAGCTCCTGCCATGGCCTCCCAGCTGATTTCCACAATTCCTGCCCATGGATGCCCTGTGCTGGAAGGAGTTGCTCGCCTCGGTCTGTGCCAGCCCTTCCTCCAACCCACTGCCCTCCACAGCCCACGGGAAGGACCCCATGATGCCTGAAACTCTCCAGAATTTCGCCCTTTGTGCTGCTTCAGGGGCCTGGGAGAAGAAGGAGGAATCACCAAAGAAGCAGCAGCAGAATGAAGAAGAGGAAAAAAAACAAAAAAAAAAAAAAAAAACAGCACTTCTTTTCTCAAAAAGAAATCTCAGCCTTCCTGGAGTGAAGAAAAGAAGAGGAGGGAGAGAGATGCACCACACAAAGAGAAGAAAATGGGCTGAGAAACCACAAGACATTTTAAAGCTCACCCAGGAAACCCCACTTTGATATCCCCTCTCATTGGAAGCATTTGAGGGCAGAATAATGCTGCCATGATTGATCACACAAAGGGATGAGAAAAGGGAGTGGATCCAAGAGCTCCTTTCTGCTTCTTAGGACCAAAAAAATAAGAAGCTTTGTATTCAGTTTCAATGTAGGAGCTAAGAACCCTTAATCAAGTGTCTGTTTGCAGGGCTGTGTTTGTTCCTTCCAGGAGCAGCAATGGGAGTGGGGCAGGACAGGAGCCACATCCCCAGCCTGAAGGGACCTCTCTGCTCTGGCTTTTCCTCTGCCTTCAGCCCTTGGGAGGTGGCTCAGGTTGGTTCGTGGCCAAGGAGAAACTGAGTCACACCCGGGGAGTTTCACAGAATCACAGAATCACAGAATCACAGAATTTTCAAGACTGGAAGAGACCTATAAGATCATCTAGTCCAGCCGATGTTCTAACTATTCAACTAGATCATGGCAGCAAGTGCCACATCCAGTCTTTTTTTGAATTCTTCAAGGGATGATGCCTCCACCACCTCACTGGGTAAATGATTCCAGTTTCTGACCACTCTTTCTGTGAAGTATTTCCTTCTTACTTCTAACTTACATCTACCTTGACGCAACTTGAGACTGTGTCCTCTTGTTCTATCCGTTGTCGCCCGGAGAAAGAGGCCGACCCCCAGCTCACTACAGCCACCCTTCAGGAAGTTGTAGAGAGTGATGAGGTCACCCCTTAGTCTCCTTTTCTCCAGGCTGAACAACCCCAGCTCCCTCAGTCGCTCTTCATATGGCTTGTGTTCCAAGCCCTTTATTAGTTTCGTTGCTCTCCTCTGGACACGCTCAAGTAACTCGACGTCCCTCCTAAAGTGAGGGGCCCAGAACTGGATGCAATACTCCAAGTGAGGCCTCACCAGTGCCGAGTACAGGAGAAGAATGACCTCTCTGCTCCTGCTGGCCACTCCATTTCTGATACTGGCCAGGATGGCATTGGCCCTCTTGGCTACCTGGGCACACTGCTGGCTCATCACACCGGATGCGTGTGGGCACAAGGTAACTCATCTCCAGAGAATCCCAGAATGGTTTAGGTTGGAAGGGACCTTAAAGCTCCTCCTGACAGAGGTGGGACACCTTCCACTATCCCAGGGTGCTCCAAGCTCTGTCCAGTCTGGCTTTGGACACCCCAAGGGATCCAGGGGCAGCCACAGCTTCTCTGGGCACCCTGTCCACCCTCACAGGGAGGAATTCCTTCCCAATATCCCACTCAAATCTCCACTTTTCCAGCTTGAAGCCATTCCCCCTTGTCCTGTCACTTGTAAACAGTCACACTCCATCTCTCTTGCAGCTCCTTTAGGAGCCACAATTAGAAGCCATCAATCCCCCTGAGCTTTCTCTTCTCCAGGCTGAACAATCCCAATCTTCCCCCCAGTGCATTGCCTGGGACTTAATTCCATCTCCAGTTTGTCCAACAGTTCAGCTCCATAGACTTCATTTTATGCTTGTTTAAGTTAATTTTCTAATTAGTGCAGAGCAGAGGCGTTTTGGCAGGGAGGTTGTTTGTAGCTGGTGTGACCAGGGCAGCTCTGGGTCGTGTCTGATCCCAGGGGATGCAGCAGTGCCCACATCCAGCCGGTTGTGCTGCTTGCAAGGGGAATGCTGACTTCCCATTAAAGCAAATTGGTGCTGCTCCTTCCCTAAATACAGACTGGATATGACCCAGGAGAAGAAAAATCTCAGCAAAGTATTTTTCCTTAAATTTCATCCCTAAATGTTCATCCAAATATCCAGCGGAGCAGTTACTGCTGAACAAATGAACTATGGAGCTGCATCAAAATCAACTTTTTTAGCAGGGAAATGTTTATTATGTAGTGTGATTTTATTTCTTTGTACTGATGGGAGAAAGAAAGTGTTCAAAATGAACATTTTTTAAACTGATGAAAAAATCGATGTTAGGAAAGTAAATGCTTCATTTTTCATTGGGTACGTCTCCATTTTTTTTAACTTCCAGATTTCATTTTCAGCAATTTGACTTTTCTGCCTGTCATAAACCAGCTGGATCAGACTCCCTGGCTGGTGTCAGTCTCTCCCTTTGCTTGCGGGCAATGTAGCAGCTCCAGAGCAGGACTTTCCCAAGCTTCAGCAAGAAGAGAATGAGAAAACCTCAGCCCACCCCTCTTGGAGCCCCAGGTCCTCACCCCATGACCAAAGCAGCTTTTTGTATGGCCGATCCCCAGTTTTCCATCTGGGACCTCTCTACCTGAAGCTTGTGAGATCCTCAAAGGAAATTTGGTTTTTAGGTGTTCCAAATCTGGCTGAAAAATGAAAACTGAATTAAACCCAGCAGAGAAGAGGATGAGTGACTCCAGAGGCAACGTTTGCCCCCTGTGCTGAGCTTTGTGGTGCCCCTGGTCTGTGATTTTTTGGAGCAGTTCTGTGTCCTGCCAGGCAGTGCTGCTGGTAGGGGTATCCCTGTGGGCACAGCCTTGCCGTGACAGCCGGGAATTTCTCTCTGCCTGGAATCAGCAGAGATTGCCCTTGCCCATGGAAAGGGGTTGGAATGACTTCAAGATCCTTTAAGATCCTTTGAACCCCCAAACTGAGCAGCACCAGCCTCTCCCTCTCTGCTTACCCCAAGCCCCAAGCCTTGGCATCCTCTGTGTTCCCACTGGAGGGATGTCTTGGTTTGGAAAGACAGGAGTCTGCTAAGGAAGGCAGGATCCTCCCCTGGAATGGAGAATGTAAACCCTCCCCACCCCTCTGAACTGCTACAAATTTTAAATTAAGGGGCTCTCAGGCAAAAAATATGGGAGCAGGAAATAACAGTTCTTTAATAGGGAAAGGAAAAAAAATATAAAAGGATAAAATAAACAATGCAGTGAACTAAACCAACACTGGCAGAGTCAGAACCCAACCTGACACCCTGTGGGTCAGGCTGGTGGCAGCAGTGCCATTGGAATTGTGGCTCAGCCCTCCTGCAGTGTCAGGGCTGGTTCTGCTGGAGCAGGGATCCTGGAGAAAGGTGCAGTCTCTGCCTCTGAAGATCCAGGGGCAGAGGCAGCTGCTGTTCCTCTGGGCAATCCAGTGCAGAAGCCGTGCTGGTGTTCCAGAATCTCCAGATTCTATCCGGGTAGGAATGCTTGGCTCCTCCCTCTGGGCTCCCATCTCCCAATGGGATGCTGTAGTTCTTATCAGCCATGCAGGGACACTCAATAGCTGTTATCAGCAGATGTCCCCTCCCGAGGGAGGAGTGATTGTGGTCACTCAAAGAGAGAGATAAGGCAAACTGCCCACTTGACAAAGGATAATCTGTCATACAGATGGTAATGGAAAACATCTTGCATTGCAATCTTCAACAAGGGACAAAAATCCTCTGTCACCTACACCAACCTTGCTGGGACCCAGCAGGACCACCTTTGGGGCTGGTCTGGTTGGCCACTGATTTTCCTGAAGTTGTCCTGAGCTTCCAGAGCAAATCTCCTCCTGGTCCCAAGCAGATCCTGCCTCTCCTCTGTCCCCTCTGCACTGGGATGATCTGGGGTGTGAACATCTCTGCCCATCAATCCCACTTTGACAGCTGAGGTTGTGCCCAGAGCTCCCAGCTCCTGTGACCTCCCCCTGCAGATGAGATGAGGTGCAGAGAAACCCCCATCACCCTCAGCATCACCTGAGCTCGATTTGTTTCAGCAAGAGAATGTTATTTTTCCTTTTCTCCTCAGCAAAATGGGTATTTGGATGGGATTAAATCTAACCCCCTTCAAATGGCGAATTCTGACTGGAATGCAAACAGTCCCTGAGGGCCCTGTGCTTGCAGGCAGCAGTGTGAGGATGGTGGTTTGTGTTATGCCTCGAAAATATTTCCAATTGCAAAACAAAAGTGGGAAGAGTGGCCTTAAATGATGTGAAAATAAGACTGTTTGAATTAATGTGTCAGCCCTGATGGATGCTTGTGCTACCCAGGGTTTTGAAGGGGCTCTGACGGGTAAGATATTACCAGGTGAGATTTACCTACAGCCCATGACTTTTAGTCAGCAAAATCTGAGACAAAAACCCATCCTTCAGTCCACACTGACTTCCCAGGAATATTGAATCAAGATAAAGACCTAAAGGGCCACATACACAAAGCTATTTTGGCATCCAAGTCTCATTCATTTTAATGCAAGTTTTGACATTTTCAGATAATATCTTTCATTTAGTCAAGTAAAGGAGGGTCAATCCTTATTTCCAGCTCACTCAATGCAGGAGTTCAGGTCATACACTCTGGAATCAAAGCAAGGGAGTGAAAGTGGGTTTCAATGGAGATCCAGGCTTCAATCCCCACTCAGCTCTAGCCATTCTCACCATAAACCTTTGCAAGTCACTAATGGCTGGATTCTCTTCTTATCCAGTGACGGAGCTGGGAAGGAAATTGGGGTTTTAACCCTGGTGGTTTTACAGCAGTGGAATTCTTTTCCTCCTCTAAACTCTTTGTGAAAACACAGCCTAAAGCTCCAAGCCTTGGCAAGGAGAGAAAGAGGAGAGAAGCCAGAGGAGAGAAAGAAAGAGGAAAATGTGTGAAAAAAATCCTAAAAGAATAATGATAGGGAATTTTTTTATTGCGGGGGGAGGGAAAACCTCCAAAATTAAAAACAAGGCTGTGCTGTGTGCAGAGCCCTTCAGAGACCCAGACTCAGAGTGTTTGCTGTTTGAACACACAGAATTTAAGGCAGCACTTCCTCCCCAGCCAGATAAGTGAGGATTTTTGGGCAACTTGCAGTATCTACACTCAGCCAGCTCCGGCAGCCCGAGCCCAGGGAGCTGCAGCAGCCACAGCTCCTCCTCTGCCCATCCCCAGCTCCAGCTGCAAAAAAACACTTGGATTCAAAGGAACCACAGCAAGGAGCACCCCGTGTCCGGCCTTGTTTGAGCCCAGAATGAATTTCAAAGCAGCTGCCACCGGGCTGGCGTTGGCGGGGCGTGGGTGGAACATGGGAGGCCGCGGGGTCGCGATCCCCGCCTGGATCCTCATGTTTCATCCTGCCACCCATCCGGGGCTTATCAGAGAGTTTCCCATGGAAATCAATAGCAACAGAGGTTTCTCCGTGGACTTTAGAGCGTAGAGGTTAAAAGTCAGCTGTGTGGTTTTCGATTTTTTTCTTTAATTTTTCAGATTTTTTAATTTTTTTTTTTTTTCAGAAGGGTTTTTGATCCTTTATATTTAAGATCTGAGGGTTTTGCTTTCTTCTCGATTTGAGCTTGCTGCCAGGTAATTTTAAAGGCCTTCCTAAACAGGTGCTATTTTCTTGGCAGAGGAAAAGGGAGCAGCACGTTGGAGCTGATGCTGGAGGTGGAGGGGCAGCCCCGTGTCTGCCCTGCCCTGGGCAGTGGAGTCTGTCTGTCCCTCTCAGCAGATCCAATCCTGGGGTTTCCAGCCCCACCCAATATTTCAAGAAGCAACATCTGCACATGAGACCCACAAGGATCATCAAAGTCCAACTCCTGAGTTCTGGAGCGGTTAAATTGTGAGTTTCACCTTGTAAAGCACCAAGAGTAATGTTGGGATTGGGGTTGGGATTAGCCCAGCCTGGATTTGGGAACCTGGCAGCACAAACAGCAGGGCTGAGGGCTGGAGTGGGCAGGGTAGTGCTGCCACCCCCAATGCCTGCCATCCATCCATCCATCCATCCATCCATCCATCCATCCATCCATCCCCCATCTATCCATCATCCATCCATCCATCCATCCATCCATCCATCCATCCATCCATCCCCCATCTGTCCATCCATCCACCCATCCATCCATCCATCATCCATCCATCCATCCATCCATCCATCCATCCATCCATCCATCCCCCATCTGTCCATCCATCCACCCATCCATCCATCCATCATCCATCCATCCATCCATCCATCCATCCATCCATCCATCCCCCATCTATCCATGCATCCATCCATCATCCATCCATCCATCCATCCATCAATCCATGCATCCATCCATCCATCCATCCATCATCCATCCATCCCCCATCTGTCCATCCATCCACCCATCCATCCATCTATCCATCATCCATCCATCCACCCATCCATCCATCCATCCATCCATCCATCCATCCATCCATCCCACCAGGGCAGAAGATCACCAAATCTCTCTGTGCTGAGGTTTGCTGGGAGAACTCTCTGGGACAAGATGGGAGCAGTGATACTTTAGTTAAACGTGGAAGCTGACAGGAATGTGCATTAACGTCTCCTTTCTGGACAGCGGGAGTCTGCATTTCTCCACAACATCAAACTCTTATCTCTGTTAATGCAGATATCTGCCCCTGACCACAGAGGAAATGAAAAGTTTCTCCATTATGCATTTATCAGTTTCAAGAAGCAGTTTTCTAAATAGAAGAGGGGAGCAGGAGGTTCCCTGCATTACTCTGAGGCACGAGCTAAATCAGCATTTCAAACAGGCCATTTCCTGCACTACAAAGTCCTTTTCCCTCACTTCTCCCTTCCTGTACTGTAACTTCCATGGCCAGCAGCCCTTACCCATTGCATGCCCTGCCAAATAAATCCGTAATTGAGGATATCACTGACAAAGGAAATCCTGATCCTTGTGTTTGTCTTCTGCTTGTGAAATCTTCCAGACTTCCCAGCATTCATCCACCCAGGGAAACATCACTGCAAAACCAAAGCTGAGATTCCTGCACCGTCACCTGGCTCCAGGGGCATCCTCAGCCCTCACAGACTCTTCCTCCACGTGGGACTGTGGAAATTCTGCTTTTCAGAGTTAAATCCAGTGGGGCTGAGCCAGAGCAGCTGATTTCTGCGTCCTTGGGTGAAAACTAAACTGCACAAGGAGCTTCTTGGTGGCCTTGCACACTGCAGCTGTTGCAGGGAGGCTTTGGTGACCATCTCAGAGGAGCAGAGCAGTGGCTGGAGGGCAGCTGATGTCACCTGGCTGCTCTGCCATAGAATCATTGGGGTTGGAAAAGACCTCCAAGATTATCGAGTCCAACCTTGACATTGTCACCCCCACCTTGTCCTCACCCAGCCCAGAGCACTGAGTGCCACATCCTTCCTTGGACACCACCAGGGATGGGGACTCCAAACCTCCCTAGGCAGCTCCTAACAGCCCTTTCCATGAAGAAATCCTTCCTGATGTCCAGGATGAACGGCTCATGCTCTTCTAAAGGTCCAGTTCATCCTTAGGTAACTCCCAACTCAATCATGCCTGACTCTGCCTGCCCAGACACGCTGAGGTTCCCTGGGAGCCCAGCAGAGCCTCATTTCTCCTGTCACGCTGCCTTCCCCCTGCACAAGCCCACAGAGCTGTGCCTGCTCGGTTCTGCAGCTCTGCTGCCAAGGCAGGGGAGGACTGCAGCCTGAGGAATGAGTGTGATTTGGGAGAAAGCCCAGCAGAACGTCACTTACCCTCTGCCAGGATTGATGAGGCTCTGCTCACACAGCACCGCGCCAGGCTGCTCTGCTGGGGTGGCCCACGTGGCTCTGGTGTGGGTGCTGTTAGGAAAATTCATCCACAAACACCGGAGATTTATGCCCAAAAAGGAGACAGAAGAGTCCATTCTGGCTTTATTCCAAGCAAGGCAGAGGCCATGGGGCATCCCCTGGGGTCTCTCCAATTTTTGGAGGACGCAGCCTCCTTTTTATCCCAATTTCCCAGCTGCAATTCCCTTCTCTCTTTCCCCATTTCTGAGGTACTTGAGAGGTTCAGACCTCCCAAAACACCTGATCCCAAAGATTCCCCTCTAATGTACAACCCTCCCTTTGAATATTTAATTCTGATGGAATTGAGGGGGGTTTCCCCATTTCTGAGGTACTTGAGAGGTTCAGACTTCCCAGAACACCTGATCCCAAAGATTTCCCTCTAATGTACAACCCTCCCTTTTAATTTTTAATTCCTACGGAATTTAGGGGTTTTTCTTCCCCACTGTTTCTTTATCAGCAAACCTGCAGTTTATTTGTAAAATCAAATATCTCTTTCCATTCATGAATCAGTGAAATCCTTCCCATTGTTTCTTTTATCTCCCAGTGCTGGTTTTATCTCCCAGCAGACCCACAGCTGGTTTGGAAACACAAATCCACTATTCCTCTCAGGTGCCATGCCCAGGGGTGTGAAGTGGTGGCTGCCCCCCAAGGCAGCACCCACAGCCTCTGTTTTGGGGTAACCCTCTGAAATGTGCCTTTTTTGGTGGTTCTGTTGAAAAGCCAGTTCTTCCCCCAGCACTGAAGCTGTTCCACATCCTTGTTTGGCATCCAACAAAAATGGGTTCTGTCCACAACGTCCTGAGAGGAGGGGACAGCCCCAGGTTGGGCTCTGCTCCCAGGGAATGGGACAGGAGGAGAGGAAATGGATTCACATTGCACCAGGGGAGCCTCAGGGTGGACACCAGCAGGAATTTCCCCATGGAAAGGGTGCTCAGACCTTGGAATTGCACAGAGACGTTTGGAGTGCCCATCCCTGGAGGCGTCCAAGGAATTGCTGGAGGTGACACTCGGTGACAAGCTGGGGATTGATCTGGACTGGATGCTCTTGGAGGTCTTTCCCAGCTTCAATGATTCTGTGATTCTATGATCACTGATTAGACCCATTCCTTGCCAAAATACTGAACAAGCAGGATCAAGAGTTAAAGCAAAAAACGATTTCAGGGAAGTGGGAGCCACAAAACAAACCAGGGCTAATGTATTATTAATATATTCATGTCAGCATTAATTGCAACTCAGAGTTTTGTAGCTGGTTTAGTAAAAATGCTACAGCTTTATGTATTAATAAGTGTGGTAATATTAATGCCACTTGCTGTGAAAAATAACATTGGTGATAACATTGATAATAGCACTGCATCTCCAGCCTAAAAAAGAAAAATAATTAAAAATTTAAAACGCTGCTGCCTGCACTTTTTGGCCAACCAGAACTCCTTTCCCATCACTGCTGGGCCTCCCCTTGCAGAATTCACTCCATGCAGCCTCTCCCTGCTCACAGCACCTCTGCTGCTGGATTTCCTGGGGAATTCCCACATTTCCAGCCAGGATTGAAGCCCTCTTTGGTTTTGCAGTCTTAAATTCTTTATTCCAGGTCCCTGCAGGGCATGGCTGCCAGAAAGGACAGAAAGAGGCACCTGTAACCTGTCGAGCCCTGTGAATTTCAGACTGGTCAGGACAGAAAGGTGGGATGGAATCAGATCTTCCAGCTGATTTCCAGCTGATTTCCAGCTCAGAGCTCTAGCCAAGGGTATGAAATGAGGCTGCTGCAGGGAGATTTTTCTCTGCTCTGCGCACAGATTTTGTGGGCAGGAGGGTCTTGGCTGTGGAATATCCAGGGAAGGTGTGGGGAAAGCTCTTGGGAAAGAGGAACGAAGAACCACACAAAATCCCACCAAAAGGGTTTGGAATGGAGCTGTCAAGCTCCCAAGGTTCATTTTTGTGTGGTTCAGCCTCTTCCCAGTGCTGCCTGGTGAGCTCTTGGGGCTGTGCAGAGGAGGAGCTGAGCTGCCAGGGCTGGAGAATCCAGTGTATTTCCTCATTCAAAATTCCTTCCAAAATCCCCAAAATTCAAAATTCTTTCTTCAGAAAGAAGCACCTGTGTCCTGTTGAGCCCATCCGTGAGTTTCAGACTTAGACAAGCAGGTGAAAGGGGCTGAAGCCCTGGATTTGCCACAGGGATCCCATTCTGGAAATGGTGCCATGCCAGGCCCTGGGGGTACAGGCTGGTGACAATGGACTGAGGTGTCTTTGGGGCTGGTGGCTTGAGTCCTCTCCTGGCCTGACCTGAGCAGTGACCATCAAAATTCTGGAGCATTGACCATCAAAACCCTGGGGCAGTGACCATCAAAACCCTGGGGCAGCGACCATCAGAACTCTGGAGCAGTGACCATCATAACTCTGGGGTACTGACCATCACAACTCTGGACAATGGCCATCAGAACTTTGGGACACTGACCATCAGAGCTCTGGGCACTGACCATCAGAACTCTGGAGCATTGACCGTCAGAATTTTTGGGCACTGACTATCAGAACTTTAGGCATTGACCATCAGACTCCTGCCCACTGACCATCAAAACCCTCCCAGCTTGTCCATGGTCACAGTTTACAGCCAGACCTACAGCTTACCCATCTTTTTTCTCAATTATGAATCCCTGTGAGCCTGCAGGCTCCTTGCTGCTGTTTTTGCTCCCTAATTAGCTCTGTGTGTGTGTGGATGTGCATGTGCCTGCCTCCCTCATCAGCAGCACCCCTGGTATTCACAGGAGTAATTAGAACATCTCAATCTTCCCTCGGTGCCACCCAGCCCCTCTGGAATTGTCGGTGATTGCTGCAGATCCCAGCCCAGTGCAGCCACTCCTGGCTTTTTCTGGGGGAAGTTTCATGCCCCAGCTCCTTCCCACTCCTGTTCCAGTAGGTTTTGTTGGCTTAGGGAGGATTTTGGGGATTGCATCCCACTGGAACCTGAGTGCTGAGCAAACCTGGGTTGGGTGCTGGTTGCACAGGGAATCCTTCCCAGCCTCTCCTTCCCCAGCCCCACCTGGGCTCAGGGCAGGATGAGGAGTTTGGGGCACCCTGGCCTCTCCTGGGGTCCTGCAGTGAGCCCCCAAAAGAGCCCTGAACCCCCAAGGAGACACATAAGGGGTGTGGGTATAAATATATGTATATTATATATATTTGCTATATCTAATTATATGTATTTGCTATATATAAAGACTAAATACTATGAGATAAAAATCTAGATATTATAATATCTATTGGATAATATATAAAATATAATATATAGTATATATTCTATAAAATATATTGTATAATATGTTATAATATGTTATAATATAGAAATATAGGTATAATATAGGTATAGGTATAATATAGGTATAATATAAAAATGATAATATAAAATATGTTATTTTTAAATATTAAATAAAAATTTATAAATATTTTATTTAATAATAATAAATAATAATAAATAATTATATTATTTAATAATATAAATATATTAATTTATAAATATATAGTATTTTACAAGTATTAAATAAATATTTTAAATATAAATTTATTAGTAAGTAAATATATTGTGCATAAGTATATTATTACATAACTGTATTAATAAGTATTTAAGCTAAATATTAAATAATGGTATTGAATAACTGCATTATCAAATAACTATATTATATAAATATTTTACATAAATATATATGATTTTTGGTACATTATATTTTATTGTTATATATTTAAATATATCAGATATATAAAATATATATGTTTTCTATTTAATATTTTACATATATATATTTTTTAATCTATATATATTTATTTATATCTATATATATTTATATTTATGGATTACATGTTATTATTTAGAAATATGTCATATATATACTATGTTTTATATATTATTTACACATACTTACATGTAAAAGCATCTATAAAACAAATAAAATAAATTTCAGACGAGGCTGAGCGTCGATCCTCATTAATTTCATGTTCAATGAGGGAGGGCAGTGGCCACTCAGCCATTTCCTCCCCACATGGGGTAAAAAGTGGGGTCAAGAAATGCAGAATTTTTTTCTGAAGATTTTCCCTCTCCCAGCCCAGCTGGCACATGGAAACCAACTCCACCTTTTATCTCTCCAGCTCCAATTCTTCCCTGATGCCTTTAATGTTTCTCTGTCTTTCCTTGAGGATGAGGGGCTCTCTCACCATTCCCAATTACTATTAAAAAAAAAAAAATAAAAGCCAGGGAAGTAACTTTGCTAATGACTTTGACTGGAATCATTAAGGACATCTCAGCACCATGGCTGCTCTTCTCCGCTTTCAGCAGCAATATTGATTGCTGGTTTAATTTAAATCTTGGACAAAATCCTTCATTTTTCTCTGGGCTTACCACAGGAACTGATCGCTGGTCCCCAGAGGAGAGGGGGGAACAGGGGGTGGGCGATTGTCCCAGCTCTGAGCAGGGAAGGGGCAGCTCAGGGGGTCAAGGAGCCACTTGGGGAGCACTGAAAAACCAGGAATTGAGGGGAAACCGCTTGAAAATGCATCCAGGAGGACGCCAGGGTGGCATTTTCAGAGGGGAGGTCTCATGCTCTGGGTTCTCTCCACTCTCATTATATATTTTCCAATTGCTCTTATAGATGCCTCAAAGGTTAATGTATGTTTGTGATGAGTGCACTTTGGATAAATGTTAATTAGCCGGGGGTGCAATTCAAGGGATTCTTCCCTCAGAAATAAATGCTTTTTTCTGTATTTTTAGCCACTCTTTTATCAGTACTTGTGCAGAGATGAGAGGGAAGGCTGAGGGCTGCACTCACCCCTGGAGCAGCTGAGTTTGGGTGTTTGCACCTCCCAGAGCCTCCCTGGGACTGGGACCAGTGGCTGATGGTGGGGTTGGGACATTTCAGTGTCACTGGGGGATTCAGGGGTCTGGTGTGGAAAAACAGAGGGTTTTGTGTCCCCAAAAACCTCACAGGCCTGAGGTCCTTCCCCCCCTAATCCATGTCCCAAAATCCCTGTGGCTCCACATCTGTGTGACCTTCCAAAATATTCATGGGTGGGGAATCTGCAGCCACACATTCTGATTTCCATGGGTTAGAAAGCGAAAAAAACTCTGATTTCCATGGGTTAGCAAGTGACAAAAACTCTGATTTCCATGGGTTACCAAATGACACAAACTCTGATTTCCACGAGTTAGCAAGTGACTGCATTTCCATGTGCTACAACCTCTGATTTCCACGGGTCAGTGTCACCGTGATATTTTATGAAAAATCCCTTTGTCAGGATTTCTTCTCCTGGGAAGCTTCAGCTTCTCCATGTTTTGCTGCTTTGGAATGTGATTTGGACATTGTTTATCCAGCATGTGAATTGTTTTTAATTAATGGCCAATCACAGTCCAGCTGTGTCAGACTCTCTGAGTCTGTCATGGGTTTTTATTATTCATTCTTTTCTAGCTTTCTGATGTCTCCTTTCTTTAGTATAGTTTGAGTATAGCATTTCTTTTAACATAATAAAATATCATAAAACAATAAATCAGCCTTCTGAGAACATGGAGTCAAATTCTCATCTCACCTCGTCCTGGGGACCTCACAACACCACAGGTGAGCAAATGTCTGCCCTTCCATGTGCCACAAACTCTGATTTCTATGGGTTAGCAAGTGACAAAACCTCTGATTTCCATGGGTTATCAAGTGTCTGCCCTTCCACGTGCAACATGTAGGGACAAGGTGGGATTTCCATCAGTGGGAAGGGAGAGGAGATTTCCCAGCTCCCATTAGCTGCTGATAATTGCTTTGAGAGCAGAGCTTTCAGCTCAGGATTTCACACAGAAGTGTCGCCCTCCCAGTGATGTCCCCTTCCCCAAGTGCCATATCCACAGCATCCCAAAATTCCAGAGCTCCAGAGCAGGGCTGTAACTGCCAGGGTTCTCCTGAGGGGACCAGGCTGGCCCTGGCAGCTGCTGGGACAAGGGGGTGTCTCAGAGCCTCCCCCCCTGCCTCCACTGCTGAATCTTTGCAACACCAAGGTCAATTGAATTCATTACAGAGTAAAAATGAAGTTCTCTGATTGATTGAAGGCTCCTCTTTAACACTTGGAGTAAATGTGTTGGTTTCACTTGATGGAAAGCTTTAAAGGTCTATTATAAAATACCCTTTTTATACGAGAAGGGATTTTTTTACATCATTTTTCTTTCCCTTAATTTTTGTGGGACATAATTAACTTTTTTCCTCCTCACCTTCTTTTCTTTTTAATCGATTTTTTTCCCTTCTTTTCCCTCCCCAGTGCAAAGCAAGGAGCCTTATTTAAAGGGGCCCAGACACAAAATCCAGTGGTTTGATGGATACCACGGGTAGAAGATGAGATGCATCCATCCATCTCAGACTTTCTGTGGTTCCCATCAGTCACTTGATTTAAGTTTTCAGGGTGAAGAAAGCTGGAGGACACAACATGGGAGGTACAATGCACCTTCTCCATGCTCAAACAGGGATGGAGGTGATGTGGGGGTCCCAGCTGCCACATGGAACCCACCTGAGCACTGGAGTCATCACTGCCACCATGAATTCCTCTGGTTTTCCCTGCAGAAAATCCCCAGTGCACTGAGAAGGTGCTCGCTGCCCATTTGTGCAGCACTGCTGAGGAGGGAAAATGGGGACAAAAGGGAGAACGATCCCATTTGAAGAGTGGGAGCCTCTCCTGCGTGGGGGAGGCTGCAGCAGCATTAACTCCTGACACACTCGTGATCATTGAGCTAAATCCAGATTAAACAGGAGCTGCTGGCTCAGTGGGCTGGTGCAGGGAGGAAACAGGAGCTGGAGAGGCTTCTCTCACCCTTTGGAACAATTTTTATTTTGTCCACCCCTTGGAGTATCTTGCTGGGTCCCCCTGGGGAATGTCTGACCTGGGTGGGATTGGCGGTACCCAGCAGAGCCCTGTGCCCACGAGAACCTCAACACCAAATTCCTGCTCTGCAATATTTGGGCTGCAGTGACCTTTCAAACAAGAGTTTGGTAACTCTTTTTCACAGCCCAAGGAACTCGACAGCACAACGTGCTTCATTCCCATATTAAAGGAAAAAAAACCTCCTGGTGTCTGTTGGTGCCCCAGGGATGGTCAGCACAGACCTCCCTGTCTGACGAGGTGCCAGCTCTCGTGCAGTGTGAGTAATGCTCTTTGTCAGCTCCCATAAAGCCTGAAATCTATCACCAGCCCTTTCCTCCAAAGGTTTGGTTACTGAGAAAAGTAATTACAATTTGTCCTTAATTCCAGAAGTGTGCCTGGGAAAGTGGCTGGGAGGAGGCTGGGGAGGAGGGGGATGGATGCTCCAGGGCAGTCACAGCCTCCTGCCACCTCCAGGACCCTCAGCAGCCGCCTCAGGGGCTGCTGCAGCTGGAAATTGAGCAGGAGAGGTGACAAATCCAGCTGGGGACCTCGAGCAGCTCCTGTGACATCAATGCTGCAGCTCGTGGCCATGCTGAGGAGGGGAGTGACCCCTGTGAGTGTCCCCACAAGTCCCTGCCCTGGCCAGCTGGGCCTCTGTGCTGATGGATGGCACAGAATTTGCTTTTCAAGCCCAGTTGTTGAATGGAAAGGGAAAAGCTCTCCTTGTGCCTCTGGATGTGATGTGATGAGACATGTGCCGGGGAAGATGAATTGAGGGCTGCATCTGAAGTGCCAGATACATAATCCATCCTAAATAGGCTTCATTAGTGCTAACAATTAAAGTTACCATTGTGGATTGGATACGTTTTCTATTAACTTTGCCCTTGTCTGCAGCTCGGACTCACCTCACAATAATGAGCTGTGTCACTTCTGATCTATTTCTCATAATAGCTCCTTTCTCCTCTAAATCTGGGCAAAATATGATTTATGGGCAGGGCTGTGATGTGGGTGTCAGGCACCACCTTCAGCCATGGGGAAGGGGTAAATGTAGGCTGGAGCTCACAGCACTCACTAACTCTGCGTGGGGAGCAAAATCCCTCATGGGGCTGGGATTTGGGGTGATGTCCATGGCCCAGGGGCCATCAGGACAGAGGGGAGATGGGGCAGGAACTTCCCTCATGCTGCTGGAGCACAAGGAGTGGCACTATCTGAGGATTGTGTCAGTCACCTCTCCTTTCCCCTCCCAGCACTGTCTGTCACTCCTGGCATTCCAGAAGGGCACAGAGTGATTGGCAGATCCAAAGGATGCCCTCTACCCCTGGGGGGCATTGGGCCATCCAGGTGTCTTTTGTCCCTTTGTCCCTCCCCTCCTGTCCCTGCTTGGTGGCTCCCTGCCCCTTCCCTGCCCCTCTCCCCGGGTTCAAAGGAGCAGCAACCACGGGCTCAGGGAGTTCTGTTGGAGCTGGTGCTGCATTCAGAGGCCTGTGGGCCAGAATGAAGCTCTGCATCCAAACCCTCCATCAGAACTATGCCTGGTTTTGTTGATGCTCCAGGGTGCCCTGCCATGGAGCTTGTCTCTGGTACAGCTCCAGGCACTGAGGATGGAATTGTCCTGTCTTGGCCAGAGCTGTGGGCAGGAGGAGGGTTGGAAACCTGCCCCTGTCCCCTCCACATCCAAATTTCCTTTGTCTCAGTCAAGCTCCAAACCTCTGCCAAATGAAGAGCAAGCCACAGCAGCAGCAAAAGCCCTCCTGACAAAAATGTCCCCCGGCTCTGGGGCTGGCTGTCACCTCATTATATCAGCAGTGATTAAGGGAGGGAAGTGGCAGGTAACCCTCTGCAAGGTGTTTTGCTGATAAATTGAGAGCGCCTGGTGTAAAGCTGTAGCATATTAAACATGATTGTGGGTGGACAAAGCAGAAAGCAGCAGTGACCTGACCCTTTCCTCCAGGGCACCACAGTTTGGAGGAACACACTCAGCCCGGGCATCTTTGATCTGAAATAATTATTATTTTTGCTTGATGTGAACGCTGTGTTTCACACAAGCAGAGCCAGGAGAAGTTCCCATTTAATATTTCTGCCACGTTTCCCACCCCAGAGCCATCCCAAGCCCTGGCTCAGCAGCACAGGTGGGATGTGCAGCATTTGCTCTCCCTGTCCACTCCTCTGTCCCTGCAGGGCTTGGATCTCCAGCAGGGATACTTGGAGGAAAAAAAAACATCCAGGACAGAAAAAAACCCAAGGAGTTCTGACAAACAAGATCCATCAACAGCCTGCAACGCTTTGGGACCTTTCCTGATAATTAAAAGCAACATGATGGCTCTGTGCTGGTGAGAATTTATTCTGTCACTTGGCCTCCAAGAGGCCTCTGTGCCAGAAGTGTCACTGGTGGGTGGCAGGGCTGTCACTGAATGCTCTGCTGTGGCTGCTGGTGCTGAGGTTCCAGCATTGCCCACCCCCTGCTCTGCTGAAATTTAGATTTATCTCACAGTATTTAGTCCTTATCTATAGCAAATAAATCCATGTATTTATACCCACACCCATTTCATGACCCATTGGGGAGTTCAGGGCTCTTTTGAGGGGTCACTGCTGTACTCCAGGACAGACCAGGGCTCTGCTCTCCTACTGAAATTTAGATTTATCTCACAGTATTTAGTCCCTATCTATAGCAAATACATTTATTTATACCCACACCTATTATATGTCCCCCTTGGGAGGTTCAGGGCTCTTTTGAGGGGTCACTGCTGGACCCCAGGACAGGCCAGGGCTGTGCTCTCCTGCTGAAACCCCAGCTCATCCTGCACAGCCCAAGGTCACCAGGATGTCATAGCAGCCCTTGGAATTGAGATTTTATCTGCTGGAGCTGCTCAGTGCTTTGCTCTCAAAGCCATCCCTCATCCCTCCTGAGGGAAGGGAGTGCCTGGCCCGGAGCTTTTCACACACACGGTATCAATCTCTGAGAGGAAAGCACTTTTATATTGCAGATCTGATGGAGGAATAAATTCCCACAGAAGTAGAAAGCAGAAGCTAATAGGCTTTTTCACAATGAAAGAATAGATCTGCTGACAAAGGCATTTCCAGGGCATCAAAATAAACTGTATTTTCTGTGAAGACCACGGATCCCCCAGAGCTCCCTCAACTCTGCAGCTGCCAAGCTGAGAGTGCCCATCCCTGGGATGCTCCTGAGCCCCATCATGGTCATTTCATGAATGTCACCCACCCAGAAAAGTCCTTGCATGGTGTGCCTTGGGTCAGTGATGTCCCTCCTGGGTTCTGGTGTGATGGTGTTCACGGGGGTTTTCAGGTGAGGGAAGACATGAGAATGTTGAGTACATGTTCAGAGGGTTTGATTTATTATTTTATGATATACATTACATTAAAACTATACTAAAAAGAATAGAAGGAAAAGTTTGATCTCAGAAGGCTGGCTAAGCCAAGAATAGAAAAAGAAGGAATGATGACAAAGAGTCTGCCTCAGCTGTGGTTGGCCATGAATTACAAACAAGAACATGAGACCAATCACAGATCCACCTGTTGCATTCCACAGCAGCAGATAATCATTGTTTACATTTTGTTCCTCAGGCCTCTGAGCTTCTCAGGAAGAAAAAATCCCAAGAAAAGGATTTTCATAAAAAGATGTCTGCGACATTCTGGTCCCTCTGCTCACCCCCAGCTTGCACCAGGGCATTGTCCCACCTTTCCAGAGCTCTGCTCCTGCTCCTCTCCATCCTGGAACCCCTTGGCAGCTCTCAAGCAGGCTCCCGGTGCCCTTTTCATTTCCCTTTTTGAAAAAAAATGTGCCTTAATTTGTCTTTCCTATTAATTGATTTTCCAGTTAAAAGCACTCTGTGCCTGCCCTTGCCTCCCACCCCACAGGAGAACCAACCCTCTCAAGGAAATGGCTTAGGAGACCAAAATTTACTGAAATCCTACATGCTCCTGTCCCCAAAGGGGCAGGGAGAGGGGGGAAGAGGAAATGATTTGTCCAATTAATTATAAATGTTTTAATTTAAATGGCTAATGTAGAAGATAGTCAGATAGAAAGCAGCAAAGCACTGAAGTGGTTTATGGGTCCTTAAAGAGCAGTAAATGCTTGTTCTGATCCTGCTGAGATCACTCAAACGATTTTTCCTGCCCAATTCAGGATAGGGTGCAGTGGGAGGCAGAGAGGGGGAGATTTCCTCTTGTATTTCACATCCCTCCAGGCAAGTTGTGATAAACGTTTAACAATTCCTTTCTTTGGAGCCTGGAACTCGCCTTTGTAAAAACACAATGCTGCACAGAGGTGCAACGAAAAAACAAAGAAGAAGAAGAAGAAATCTTCTGGGTCAAGGTCACCTCTTGCTGTAGGGTCACTCCTACACCTACCAACCACATCCCTGTCATCCTCCTTGATATCCCAGCCAGCCCCAGAGCTCAGGATTCCACGTGGAGGAATATTTCAGCTCCATCTCTCTGTGTTCCCTGCCTGCTGCACAGCACCAAAGCCCTCTGTACACAGCATTCATGAGCTGATTTACACAGGGAGAGCTCCAAGCCTCCCCTTTTTCTTGTCAAAACCACAGAAATGCAGAGTTATGAGGCTTCTTGGAGGAAGAAATGTTGCCTGTAAGGGAGAGATCGTGAATGGAGGTTGCTTGAGTGACTGAGGGATGGGAAAAACACCAATCGCTTCTTTTTAAATTTTTAAAAGTTTAATAGTAATAAAATGGTTATACAATTAGAGTAGTAATAATTTGGATAATTTGGATTAGGACAATATGAGACAATAGAAACAAAGAGTTATGGACAGTCCAGGTACCTTTTCTGGGCAGCACAAGCCCAAAAAAAGGACCCACGTTAACAGAGGATTAACCCTTAAAAACAATAACCTGTTGCATATTCATACACCTCATACATGATGCATAAATTCCATTCAAACACAGGATTCTGTCTGGTCATCATCATCTTCTTCATCTGAATCCCAACAGGGCCTTCAAGGTGGGAAGAATTCCGTTTCTCCTGATAAGAGGGCAATAAATTCATTTTCTCTGAAAGATTCAGGTGTCCTGTGGCTGCTATCTCACTGTAAGTCCTTTCTTTAAAAAAGTATCTTACATAGCATCGTTTCTATTTTAGCATTTTGTTATAACCTAAAACTATATTTAGCACACTACTTAAGAGAATTAATCCAGCATCACTTTCCAACACAACCCATATAATATTCATTTGAATATTTGTAAAAAGCCAATCATAAAATACGAATTTTTCACAGGGTGATGGAGCCCATAGGTCTGTGTGTGGCTGGAGCAGAACAGCCCAGAGAATTATGGAATATCCCCTGTCACTGTCACATTTTCTGAAAAATCCCTTGGCCAGCATTTCTTCTCCTGGGAAGCTGAGAAGCCTCGGAGTAAAATGAAAACAATAATTATCTCATTTGCTTCTCCTGTGTTTTGCTGCTTTGGAATGTGGTTTGGAGGTTGTTTATCCAACTGGTCATTGTTTGATTGCTTTCATGTGAATTGTTTTAACTTAATAACCAATCATGATCAGGCTGTGCCAGAACTCTGGAGAGTCACAGGTTTTTCACTAGTACCTTGTTAAACCTTTTGTAAGTATCCTTTGTCTATTCTTTAGTATAGTTTTAGTATAGCATTCTATAATATGAGATAATATAATATGATATGATGATAATATGATATAATATGGTAATATAATATCATATCATAATTTTCATATCATATCATAATTTTCATATAATATCATAAAATAATAAATTAGCCTTCTAAGAACATGAAGTCAGATTCTCAATTCCTCCTTCATCCTGGGGACCCAGCAAACACCACAGTCCCCCTGGCAGAGACCCACAGGGATCATCCAGTGCAGCTCCTGTCCCTCCACAGACACCCCAACAATCCCACCCTGAACTCAAAACCCTTGTCCAAACGCCCCTGGAGCTCTGGCAGCACTGCTCCTTTTTCTTTTCCTATTTGGAGGCTGAAAAGGAGCAGACAGCCTGGGAGAGGCTAAATTGGACATCAAATAAATGCATTTCTCACTTCTTTTTTCCTCTCCTTTCTCCAGACCATCCTGCCCTGAAAACTATTTTCCTGGAGTTCTCATTCTTGACCCCTAGAGCTCCAGAGATGTTACCTAAACTAAATAGCTTTGCTTTTCATGCTCCAGCAAAATCTCTCTTGCTTCCAGCACAACCCATCTCCTCCCAGGCCACAGAGAAACACTTACAGCAGCAAAAGGCTTCTACACTCATAATTACAGATCCTTGTGATGCACCAGTGGGCTGAGTCTGTGCAAAGAAATTTGGATTTGGGGATTATAGAGAGGAGGTTTTTGTTTTTATTAATTTTTTTTCAGCCTTTTTCCAAGAGGAAGAATACCCCAGAGGTAGTTCTAAAGTAGATTTCTCATTGGCAAGGGGCTGTTTTAGTGGAGTCAAAGCCCACTTGTCTCCATCATCATTGCCAGGAGGGGTTGAGGGCTCCAGCTTCAGGACACCACACAGGGGAGGTTTTCTGGGAAGCTCAAATCTCATCCCTGAACTGAGAGCAGGATCTGAGGGGCTGCCAGGGCAGAGCAGAACCTGTGTGACAGGGACCTGTGTGGAAGATTGCAACACAAGTTGTTTTCCATTACCATCTGTATGGCAGATTACCTTTGGCAAGTGGGCAGTTTGCCTTATCTCTCTCTTTGAGTGACCACAATCACTCCTCCCTAGGGAGGGGACACTGCTGATAACAGCTATTGAATGTCCCTGCATGGCTGATAAGAACTACAGCATCCCATTGGGAGATGTGAGCCCAGGGGGAGGAGCCAAGCATTCCTACCCGGATAGAATCTGGAGATTCTGGAACACCAGCACGGCTTCTGCACTGGATTGCCCAGAGGAACAGCAGCTGCCTCTGCCCCTGGATCTTCAGAGGCAGAGGCTGCACCTTTCTCCAGGATCCCTGCTCCAGCAGAACCAGCCCTGACACTGCAGGAGGGCTGAGCCACAATTCCAATGGCACTGCTGCCAACAGCCTGACCCACAGGGTGTCAGGTTGGGGTCTGACTCTGGCAGTGTTGGTTTAGTTCACTGCATTGTTCATTTTATCCATTTTTTCTTTTGCTTTCCCTATTAAAGAACTATTATTTCCTGCTCCCATATTTTTGTCTGAGAGCCCATTAATTTAAAATTTGTAGCAGTTCAGAGGGGTGGGGAGGGTTTACATTCTCCATTTCAGGGGAGGCTCCTGCCTTCCTTAGCAGATTCCTGTCTTTCCAAACTAAGACAACGTGGCCTGTGACAGCCACCTGGAGGTGTGGGCAGCAGTGTGGAGCCCAGCACAGTGCTGGGAAACCCAGGAGCCAGCACTCCATCCTCCTGCAGGGCAGGCAGGAGCAGCAGAGAACAGGGCTGAGCTCTAACCTGCCTTGTTAGAAAGCAGAAAGTCTCCCACAAATGGATTTCCAATTTCCCATCCACCTGCTTAGCCAAGACAGATTTCTTGCTTTTATAATTACTTTTTTTGGGGGCAGTTACAGGATCTGGTATCCAGGCAACTTGATGCCTCTTAAATCCTCTCGTAAATCTGTTTCTTTCTGTTGATTTCTAGGTGTTGGGGAAACATCCACCAACCCCTTAAGGCAGACACAACTTTCTCCATGGCTCTTTCCCTTCCCCAGAGTCAGCTGGGCAGGCACAATGCCCCATCAGATTTTGGGGGGTTCAGCAGCTCCCACAGGCTCTGTGTGGCACCTCTTGGTCTCATTTCCAATAAAATAGTGGCCAAAAGGGCTGCAATGCATCTTGGAAGGGGGTACCAAGTTTGGGGGTACCAGGGCAGAGACTGGTGTGGGTCCGGTGCCAGCCCTGACTGGTTTGGGGGGACACCAGAGCCCTTTGGGGGAAGGCGTGGCCCCCTCCAGCCAGTCTCAGGCTGGGATTCTGTGCAGTGAGAGCACATTTCTCAGCAGGCTGAGCAGTTTCTCCTCCTGTGTCCTTCCATGGCTTGGCTCCATCCCTTCTCTGTGGGTCATTCACATGCTCAAAACCTCCTCATTTTGGAGGTGTTTGTGCCCATCTGGGTCAGGGCAGGTTGGAGACGTTTTAATTAAGGCACAGCCACAATTAATCACCCTGGAATGTCCATCAGGGCTGGGGCAGGAGCAGGACTGGCTGGCACATCCCCCAGCATGCAGGGCTGCTCTGCCTCTGCCCTCCCACTCATCCACATTTCCATGGACAAGTGAAGGAGAAGGGGAGCAGGGATGGCACACACAGCTGCTCCAGGCCCCACCAGGCTCCTCATTACCTCATTACAGGGAGGTCAAGTCCCTTTGCAAAGGTCACACGTCAACACAGCTCTGAGGCTCTGACCTTTGCTAGGGGAAGTGTAATTTAATTAACTCCTGCTTTGCTCTTCACCTGCTGCAGTCATCTGCTTGTGGGTCACACCCTGGGGGCTGCTGGTCCCTCTGTCCTGCCTCCAGCCCTGGCAGCACTGTCTGTCTGTCCCTCTGTCCCTAGGCTGGGTGTCCTTCAGCACAGGGCTTGGAGCTGTCGCTTGTGGTCGTGGTGGCAACAATTAGAGCATCAGTCAATAAACTAATACTCTCATTTACAGTCATTAGGGACTGCAGATCCAAGCATCTGCTGCTGCTAATGAGTTTAAAAGTTGGCTAAATATGGCAGACCTGCTCTAACAGAGAAGGAAGCAACAGGAGTTCGATGCGGAATTGGGCTCTGGTGAACACGACATCAATTTTAATTAGCAGCCATCTACAACTTCCCAACCAAACCACAATAAGTGGTGAAGGGAAGGTGCTGGACGCTGCTCAGGGCTCGTTTTGGGGTCCCAGGTGGCTCTGCCAGGGGGACAGAGCCCCAAGGGTGCCCTGCAGGCACCAGCACAGCTTGCGCTCAGTGTGAGTGCAGCACTGCTCTGCTGTCACACAGATCTTTTAATCTGCTGAGGAATCATTCATTTCCACCTCCAGGCCTAACACAGGCTGCCAGGGGGATGCTGAAGTTTGAAAAGCCCTATCATAGATCTGCTGTAGCTCGGAGAGAAGGGAAAAAGCTTTTCCTCTAAATGACTGTAAATGGTTTTGGCTCGGAGATGCCGGCTCGCAGGGGGCTGGCGATTTATGAGCTGCTGGAGATGGAGACCTCCATCACCTCTCACCTCCCTAGGCCACCCTGGAGTGGTTTGTGGGGGGAAACAGCAGCCTACAACACCTTTTCACTCAACAATTGTCAGGTTAGGTGGTGGGATTGCTCCATGTCCTGCTCAGGGAGCATTAAACCTGGATATGTTCTCTCCAGGCAGGGGACAAAACACTCCTCAGAGCCCAACCCATCATCCTCTCCAAGCAGCAGCACTATTTTCCCCGTGGATCCATTCCTGCAGAACACCAGCCATCATGTTTTTCAGGAATCTTGTGTTCCCCAGTGCGGGTTAAAAGCAGCAGCTAAAAAGAACCATTTGAAAAGTCCTTTTCCCTTTCCTTGCACACTGTTCAGCGAGGCAGATTGAGGCATTAGCAGCAGTCAGGGATGTTTTAAGGCATGGTTTGCTCAGTAGAAAAGCAATGTCCACACACAGGATTTGGCTTTCAGTGGTGATTTTCTCTCCCTGTTGTGTTCCCACTTCACACCCACATCTGCCTGATGTTGCACCCACTGCCAGCCGTGGGATCAGGACCAGGTTAGGGACAGCCCAGCTGAGAATTATTTTATTTTAGCCACTCAGAGGAAATTCTGATGAATTTAAAGAGGAAAAAAAATGTCCGATTTTTCAAGTGGGGTTTTTTCCAAGAATCTACAACTCCAGAAATGTTCTTTGAGTGAAGGTAGCTGTGGCACAGAGCAGGAGCATTTCCATGGCACAGCTGGCTGGGCACAGCTGGTGGGTGTAGAGCTGGAGGGATTTGTCTGGATTGCTTGGAAAGGCCAGGTTTGGTGGCAGGGACCCCCAAAGGGCATCCTTGATAAGGTGAATAACTGAGAACTGCCTTAGGGAGGCTGGAAACAGGGAAAACCTCTTTTTTTTTTTGGAATAAGAGCTTGGCAGATACAGAACTTGGGAGAGTTTGTGAGAAGAGGAGTGACCAGGAGGCTGAAAAAACAAAAAAACCTCTTCCTCTGGAATAAGAGCTGAGCAGATACAGAGTATGGGAGAGTCTTGAGAGGAGAGAAGTGACCAGGAGGATGGAAAAACAAAAATCCTCTTCCTCTGGAATAAGAGTCGGGCAGATACAAAGCATGGCGGTTTTGTGAGGAGGGGAGTGACCAGGAGGCTGGGAAAACAAAAAACCTCTTCCTCTGGAATAAGAGCTGGGCAGTTACAGATACAGAGCAGAATTTATGAGGAGGGCAGTGACCAGGAGACTGGAAAAAGGAAAAAAGAGAGAAAAAAAGTGGGCATTTATTGAGGGATTTCAAACTTCTTCCTTTGGAATAAGAGTTCAGCAGGTACAGAGCATGGTAGAGTTTTGTGAGGAGAGGAGTGACCAGGAGGATGGAAAATGGAAAACCTCTTCCTCTGGAATAAGAACTCAGCAGATTTAGAGCATGGTGGAGATTTTGAGGAGAGGAGTGACCAGGAGGCTGGAAAAGAGAAATTCTCTTCCTCTGGAATAAGAGCTGGGCAGTTACAGATACAGAGCAGAGTTTGTGAGGAGGTGAGCGACCAGGAGACTGGGAAAAGAAAAAAACAGAGAATAAAAGTGGGTATTTATTGAAGGATTTCAAACTTCTTCCTTTGGAATAAGAGCTGGGCAGATTTAGAGCATGGTGGAGTTTTTGAGGAGGGGAGTGACCAAGAGGCTGAAAAAAGAGAAAACCTCTTTCTCTGGAATAAGAGCTCGGCAGATACAGAGCATGGCAGAGTTTGTGAGGAGGGGAGTGACCAGGAGACTGGAAAAAGAGAAAACCTCTTCCTTTGGAATAAGAGCTGGGCAGATTTAGAGCATGGCAGAGTTTGTGAGGAGGGGAGTGACCAGGAGGATAGAAAAAGGGAAAACCTTCTCCTCTGGAATAAGAGCTCAGCAGATACAGAGCATGACAGAATTTGTGAGGAGGGGACTGACCAGGAGCTGCTCAGGTGCTGCCTGGGGGGCCCCAGTGAGAAGCTGGGCGTGCAGGAAGATGTGTCTGCAGGAAGATCCGTCTGCTCCAGCTGGGGCTGGATTTTGGAATCCCCAAAATTCCACTCCTGAGTGCTGGTGGGGAGAGCCCCAGGCAGGGAATGCTGCAGCAGCAGTGGGAGCTGGGAACAGCAGCAGCCCAGGCCCTGCAGCCTGCTGGAGGAAGATGAAATGCTGTTTCTGCAGCCAACGCTCTTGATGCTCTTTTTAATACATATATTAAAAGGGTGCTAATAAGCAAATCCGTCAGTTATGCAAATGAGTGGCAATTGCATCTTGAAGAGCATCCCACAGTTTAATTACATCATAATTGCAATGTAACACTTTAATTACCATATGCATCACGAAATCATGAGCACTGTTTCTAATCTCTTCACTAATATTTCAAATCAAGCAGATTGCACAGGGCCTGGTGGCGCTGCCATCCTGCACAGGGAAACTGATGCCTTGGAGTGGCTACCAAAAACAGAGGCTGGGCAAGATTAAGAGAATAAAAGTGGGTATTTATTGGATTTATTGAATTTATTTGATTTATTGAAGGATTTCGATAGATACACCTTGGGCAGTCAGAAGTCTCTGAGGGGCTACTCCCAAAATGAACAAGTGTTTTTCATATAAGTTGGGTCCATTTATATACAGGTGTTTATATAGTCACAATATAATAGAATAAATAAAATAAAATAAGAGAATAAATAAAATAAAATTAATAAAATAAATAAAACAAAATAAATATAAAAATATAATAATATAAATATAATAAATATAATATAATAAATATAATATAATATAGTATAAATATAATATAATAAATATAATATAATAAATATAATATAATATAATATAATATAATATAATATAATATAATATAATATAATATAATATAATATAATATAATATAATATAATATAATATATATAATGTAATATAATGTAATGTAATATAATATAATATCATATCATATCATATCATATCATATCATATCATATCATATCATATCATATATATAATGTAATATAATATAATATGATATTATATAATATAATGTAATATACTATAAATTATATCAATATATTTTATAATTAATAATATATTAAATTTAATATAATATTAATAATATAACTATTTGCTATAATAATATTATTAATTAATATAATATTATTTTTATATAGGTATTAATCCTTCAAATATAGTTTTAGGTAATGAAGCCACTTACTCCACGTTTACCCCCTCTAATTCACTGTTGTTTATATCTCTTGGGGCCTGAGACTGTGAGGTGCCCTTGAGTTCCAGGTCTAAACAAACGCTAAATCCTAAAGAATGAAAACAATGGATTCATCCCATCCCCTGCAGGATGGAGGCTGGGAAGGGCTCCTCTGTGTCCCTGCCTGGCTGGGAGCAGATGGCTGCAGGAATATTCTTGGCCAGCATCCCCAACCACATCCCTGGTGTGCTGGAGCCTGTGCCTGCACTCCCCAGAGCAGAGAGAGGCTGGGGCCATGCTGGGACTGCTCCAGGATTGTCCCTGATTTAACCCTGGACCCACTCAGTCCCCACCCCTGCCCAGTTTGGGATGATCAGAGCAGCCAGGTGATCACACTCTCTGGATAAAGGGATGAAAATTTGCAAATGGATGTTTTGGAAGAAGAGATTTAATGAAAAAGCTGCCTGTGATCCTCCCTTCCCCACCCAGCACAGAAAAATGAATTTCACATTCTCCCTCTCACCCCAGAGAGGGAAACAATAAAGTTTTCTGGGGCACAGCTTTAGCTGGAGGCCTGGGAATTAGATTTAAACCAGTTGATTTGGTAAATCCTCCCAGTTTGCATTCTTTACTTTTCCTCCCATCCAGCTTCTTTCCTTCCCCCATAAAACCACATCTAATAAAAGACTTAAGAAAAGTAACAGATTGGCTTAAAAGGGGACTAAAACCCACATCTGGGGAGTAAGAGCTGCATGTTTTTAAGCAGATATGGGTGTGATGGAGTGATGGATCAGGAGAGAAGAATGTTGGGCAGGTGAATGAACCCCTCCTGGCCATGGCAGTGCCCCAGGTGGAGCAGCTCTGCTGGGAAGGGGCTGGGGGCTCCCTGCTGGCCCCTTCCCCAGCTCTCCTGGCACAAAATCAGGGCCACGATCTCCTGCAGCCCTTCCCAGCACTGCTGCTCTTGCTGCAGGTTGCACATTTGCTTTGCTGCAAGCTGGCAGTGATTTAAAATCATCCTGCGCTAATCCATATAAATTCTTTTAATCGTGGATTTAATCTTCTAAGCGTGCTGTAATTAAATTACCACCAGTCAGAGGCGCATCACTAAAGGTGTGAGTTTACAGGACCATGGGCAGGGCTTCAGGGCAGCGTATGGCCAGGACAATCAGGCATTTCATTACTGTCCTTGTCACTGGTTTTCCCCTTTCTGTCTCTTTTTCCGAAGTCATTTTGGTTGGAAAAGCATCATATCCAATGTGTGCATGATCCTGTTAGGAAAATTCATCCACAAACAGCAGAGGTTTGTGTCTAAAAAGGAGGCAGAGGAGTCCTGGAACTTTATTCCAGTAAAGGGAGAGGCCATGGGGCATCCCCTGGGGTCTCTCCAATTTTTGGAGGACGCAGCCTCCTTTTTATCCCAATTTCCCAGCTGCATTTCCCTTCTCTCTTTCCCCATTTCTGAGGTACTTCAGAGGTTCAGATTTCCCAGAACACCTGATCCCAAAGATTCCCCTCTAATGTACAACCTTCCCTTTTCATTTTTAATTCTTACACAATTTAGGGGTTTTTCCCCATGTCTGAGGTACTTGAGAGCTTCAGACTTCCCACAACACCTGATCCCAAAGATTCCCGTCTAATGTACAACCCTCCCTTCTAATTTTTAATTCTTACAAATTTAGGGGTTTTTCTTCCCCATCGTTTCTTTCATCTTTCAATGTCTAAATTCATTTCTCAGCAAATCTAAAGTTTATTTGTAAAAGCAAATCTCTTTCCCATTGGATTCCCAGTGGAATCTTTCCCATTGTTCCTTTTATCTCTCAGCGCTGGTTTTACCTCCCAGCAGACCCACGGTTGGTTTGGAAAGACAAATCCACCATTCCTCTCAATCCTCACCTGAGTGCCACATCCAGCCCTTCCTTGGACACCTCCAGAGGTGGGCACCAAACCCCCCTGAGCAGTTCCAATGCCTGGCAGCTTTTTCCATGCAGAAATTCCTCCTGGCGTCCAACCTGGCACAGCTCAAGGCCATTTCTCTTGTCCTGTAGTGACAAGGAGGAGCAGGAGAGGAGAAGACGCAGCCCCAGAAGGAGCTGATGGCCAGGACAGAGCCTGGAGCAATCCAAGTGCTGGAATATTCCTGGAGAGCAGGAGGAGACCTGGAGGAAAGCGCTGCCGAGCTCCCTGAGCAGAACACTCTGATGGGCTTGTGTTAATGGAGGGAAGCACCGTGACACCAGCAGCACATTAACAAATTAAACTTTGGCGCTGGGAAGGGGAAAGTCTCGGTGAACTGCGAGGTAGGGAGATGACTGACTTCGGGAACGTGACAATTACTGTACTTAACAATTTTTTTTTTTTACATTAAGAGCCAAATAGGAGCATATATTTAATTCATTAAACCAGTCTGAAGTGGCTCCCTCCATCCCAGAGCAGTTAATCGGTGCTCAGTGTCTCCTAATGAAGGGGTCCCTGTAAGGTCAGCCTGACACTCGTTAGCTAATCCGAGACTTATTTGTTTTGCAAATTGCTCTCCCATTTTGAACCACCGCGCTGCAATTTCCATGGCGGGGAAGCCGGGGAGAGTTCAGGGGCTGGGTTTTGAAGCCCTCAATCTGTCACTGGGAGGAGGATAAAATTAGCCTGGGAAAGAGAAGGAGCAGGATGCTGGGCTTGTTCCAAGGCAATCCAGCCACGTCGGCACTGAGGGGTGGCTGGAGGGCTCTGTGGGCAGTGGCACCATCCCACACATGCCAGGGGACATTGTGTGACGCTGCAAACTCCTCACCATGCCTGGCTGGGCAGTGAATGCCCTGCCCTTTCCATCCTCCTTCCATGGGAGACCTTGTGTGGTCCATGGGGTCTTGCTGCCCTGCCCATGCCCTCTGCCCAGACCTGCATCTGAGGATGCCCAGAAATGGGGGAGGTGTGCACAGAAAGATGCTCAGAAACAGGGGATGTGCACAGAAAGATGCTCAGGACCTGCATCCTCAGATGCCCAGAAACACGAGGTGTGCACAGAAAGATACTCAAAGCTTGCATCTAAGGATGCCCAGAAACACGAGGATGTGCACAGAAAGATGCTCAGGGCCTGCATCCCCAGATGCTCAGAAACAGGGACATGCACAGAAAGATGCTCAGGACCTGCATTCTCAGATGCCCAGAAACACGAGGATGTGCACAGAAATATGCTCAGGACCTGCATCCTCAGATGCTCAGAAACACGAGGTGTGCACAGAAAAATGCTCAGGACCTGCATCTAAAGATGCCCAGAAACATGGAGGTGTGCACAGAAAGATGTTCAGAAACAGGGGATGTGCACAGAAAGATGCTCAGGACCCGCATCTAAGGATGCCCAGAAACCCGGGGGTGGGCACAGAAAGATGCTCAGGACCTGCATCCCCAGGTGCTCAGAAACATGGAGGTGTGCACAGAAAGATGCTCAGGACCTGCATGCTCAGATGCCCAGAAACACAGGGATGTGCACAGAAAGATGCTCAACCTGCATCCTCAGACACCCAGAAACACAAACAGAAATGTTCCCAGGCATGGCAGAGTCCCTGGTGGCTCTGTAGGGCTGTTCTGGGCAGGGACACAGCACAGTGAGGGCGTTTCTGGATAGAGGGGGAGCAGTGGGGACACCCACAGAGCCTGAATTAGCCCTTTAAACCCTTTTCCTTCTCTCCCAGAGGCAGCTGGAGGTCTGACTGCTGTCCTGGAACACAAGAGGTCCACCTCCATGGGAGTTCATGCTTATCTCCAAAGGAGGAAGCATCTCCCACCCTTTCCATGGATGAAGATTCTCCTCCCTCCTGCATTCAGATTTGTTTTACAGCCATGCCCGTGGGAACAAGCTGACACATGTCCCTTTGCATCCTAATGCAGCTCTGTTCCTGTGACACACAGGCCACAGCTCCTCATCCCTAGGGCTGGGAGTGGCCTGAGCTCTGCTTTTGGGACACAAAGAAGAAGCCCTGCATTTTGTGTTTTAGGTCCAAAAGCAGAGTGAAGTGTAAATTTGGGCTCTCAGCCTTTCCTGCCCAGCCGTCAGCCGGGAGCTGCTGCCTCCCCCTCCAGGGTGGGTGATTGGGGCCTCCACTCCCCATTTCCCTCCTGTGTGGGGAAATCAGGAGCCAGAGCAGAAGGCAGCAGCTCCCTGTGCTCGTGCTGGGGCTGCTGCCCTGGCTCTCTGGTCACTGGCCTTTAACCATGAACCTGTAGCAGGGATTTTCCCCTGGTTTCGGAACAGCATGACTGGGAGCACTGGGAGCAGACCCCGGCTGTCCTGGCTGCTCTGCTCGCTCCACTTGGCAGCTGCTTGAACTTAGAGGGAGAAAGAACCTTTATTTTCCAATATCACAGGCAAAAAAAAAAAAAAAAAAAATTAAAAAATACACACCACCTTTACTTTAATTTCCCCTTTAAAGTAATGACATCTATAGTGTAAAGATAGCGTTCCGCTGAGACACAAATTTTTTCCCAGATGTCATGGAAATGGAGGAATTTCAGCAACTGTATTTGTGTGCAAAAGAGGAGAGAAAGTAGATTAATTTTAAAAGGTTACATTGATTGCAGTCAGGCGTGGACCTGCAGCAAGGAGCCCAGTGCAAGGAGGTGTGAGGAGCTGCTTTCCTCTCCATGGGGCTGCTCCACCTCAGCATCTCCCCAGGATTCCGGGGCACCCCCAGTGCCACAAGCCAAAAATCCTTAAATCTGTGACCCTGGAGCTTGGGAGAGAGCAGCCCTGGCTCCTGAAACACGAGGCTTCATCCATGAGGCTTCATCCATGAGTAGGAGTGCTCATCCTGGGCTTGGTGGTGAGGAGTTCCCTGGGAACAAACTGAAGAGTGAATTTTTACTGGATTTTATTTCTCTGTGGGATCCCTGACAGTTGGGAAGAGCTCCTGGTCCTTCAGGGTGATGGAGGTGATTTCCTGCAGCTCTGTTGGCACAGAGAAGGTGCTCAGAAGCCTCTGTTTCCAGACAGGCTGGAGGGGAGCTGTGAGCCTGATGTGGTGGTGGAGCAGGTCAGGTTCAGTGGGGTCTCTCCAGCCCAGCCTGGGGTTGTTTGGGGGCTGCAGTCCTGGCTTGGCAGGAGGAGCTGCCTTTTGGAGTGCTCCTCTTCCAGCATCTCCAGAAACCTTGGGTTGGTTAATTCCTGGAGCAGTTTGTAAGGACCAAAGAGTGGCAAAGACAGCCTGGAAGTGTCAGCAACGCCTGTGTGCTGCACGAGGGGAGTGTTCCTGTAGCAGATGTGAGCTGTGAGCATCCCCAGAGCAGTGTGGGGTCTCCTGGACCCTGGGATGGCTCTGCTGATTTGGGATCACTTATCAGAGATGGGCCCAGGGACCTCCTTCAGGCACTGGCTGTGTTTGTGTTACCCCATCCACCACCCTGCCTGGCCATCAGGGGATGGGATGGACACAGGCTCTTGGGGAGGTTTCTCCTCACCACCAAGGCACCATGGCTGGTGCTAATGGCACCTCCCATTTGCAGGGCAGTGGGACACAACCTCGAGGGGTAACTCACGAGATCTTCCTTTCCTCACTAGAACAAGAGTTGGGGGCAAAGCCACCCAAGCAGAAAACAAGAGCTGGAGCCTGCCTCATGAAAGCACAAGGGAATTTTTAAATCCCAATGACCACGTTTCCCTCCCAGAGCTCCTCTCCTCCTCTTAACACAAGCACAGGAGCCGTTCCTTGGCCGGAGCTCCAGCATTTCCCACATCAAGCACAAACCAAGGCTGACCTTCCTCGGCGGGCGGCAGCGCCGCAGCTGCACCTGCATCTCCACATCAATGCACAAAAAAACCCATCAAAACCCATCAATGCTCAAAACCCATCCTGGCAGGGTCGTGGCCTGCAGCGTGGGGCTGGGGAAAGCCCATCCCAGCCCGGCGCTGCCCCAGCCACGCCGCGGCTTCAATGGCAGGAGGAGGAAACGCTTCCCTTGATCAGGAGGGATAAGAATAGCGAGCGGCAGGCGGGGTGTGGATGAAAGGCTCTCGTCGTTCCCCCTCCCGGGGCGATCTGGCCCTTCCTTTCCCAGCCATAATTGCGGGGCAGAGCAGAGTCACGCTCCACCAAAGGCCGAGCGCCGCGGGGCCGGGGCTCCAGGCTGGCCGGCGATGAGCGGGGAGGCAACGAGCAACGAGCAACGAGCAAAAGCCAGCTTGCTTTTGATGCCTCTCTTCTTCCTCTGACGTGCTGAGGAGGGATCGGGCTCTGAGGAAGTTGTTTGGAGCTCTGCCTCGCTCTGCAGAGGGATGATCTGCTGCTGTAGCACACCAGGAGGGCATGGAACAGCACCAGCCCATGCCCCAGGAGCTGCTCTGTGGGCCAGACTCAAACCCAACATCCTTTGTCGGAACTTCATACATCCCTCTGGCTGTCCAGAGTTGCCAAGGACCCTGCCAGGGGCCTCAGAGACCGTGGCAGACAGCCCAGAACACCTGTGGGTTTGATTATGACCCCTGGAGCAAGTTACCAGCTTTGTATGAGGACCTGAAAGTCACACAGCTTTGAATAGTATAATAATTAAATTATCACAGGGTGAAAATGTAGATTTTAGGATTTTTGGTATGGGGGTTTTGTGGGCAAGATGGAGGAACTTGGGTCTAGTCCATCTTCTTTCTTCTTCTTGTTCTCCATTTTTTCTGCAGTGATGTTGGCACTTTGGGATTGGTTAGAGTAGAAGTGCACTGTCTAACACAGGTGATTGAGAATTAAGTGTAAATATGTTATATGTAGTTTGTAGTATAAAAGGACAACACAGAGAGTGCCTGTGGCTGCCCTGCTGAGCAGACCTCGGCTGGGCAGAAAGAAAATTTTATAGATAAGAATTAATAAACAACCTCAAGACAGAAAAGTGAAGAGTCCAGACTCGTTCTTTGGATGTGCAGAGAAGCAGAGACATCCTGCACGTCTCGGGTCAGCAATTAACAACCAAAACCCGAGAATCCCCGAGCCCTCCACAGCTCCACATCCCTCCAGCCATCACAATGGTGGACACGCCTGTGACCCTCCTGACAGTGCTCACTGGCTTTTGGTGCCTTCTGCTCTGGTGCTGGGGACAGGCTGGTGTGAAGAGCAGAGCCCTTGGAGGTGTTGTGACACCTCAGCACTGTGGCCTCCCACTTCCCTGTGTTTTTTCAGGTGTTTCCTCTGGCTTTGCTTTTATTAATTTATCACACGCACACAGAGGATAAGTGGGCTCGAGCCTCCATCTCCAGCAGCTGAAATGGAATCATTACCCAGTGGATCCCACCTGGAGAAGCATTCCCAGCTGGTCAGCAAATTGGGAAGAAGTTCACTGTATCCTTTAGAGCAAGAAATTATCCTGGAGTGTAAGTTATGGCTCCAGCAGCCATACGGGTACAAAAAATGAAATTAAAAGCGTGGGTGAGATGGAGATTTAAATGATGCTGTAGAAAACCTTGATCTAACTGGGGGTTCCCTTTGGAAGAAGGGGGCCTAGCAGCAGTGTCTGAAGGAGATTAAAGGGAAAAACCTGACACAAGAACCTGGCAACATCCCCTCAGCTCTGCCAGCTGAAGTCCCTTTCCCTGCATTGGCATGATGCTGCACAACATCATCCCTACAGCTGGCTGGTATTTTTGGGGGGCTATTTTGTCCTATTTTTAGGAAATGCCAATAGGGATTGGGGATTTTTTTGGGTCTGGGAGGGAAAAGGTCAGCCTGAGCAAATTTCTCAACCTGAACTGAAAGCAGAGAGGGGTGACAAACCCACTCCAGCTTCAGATGGAGCTAATTAAAGTGCTGACATTTTAAGACATGATGATGTGAAATCTCTTGCTTCAAGCCAAGTCTGGGCCCTTTTCAGAGTTTGGTTCTGCTGCCCAGAGTTTCCAGGAGAGGTGCAAGCCAGCTGAGAGGGCTGAGGGGTTGTTTCTAATGTGATATTGTCCTTACAGTGAGAGCAAGTTTTTAACCTTTGGAAGAATCCTGTCATGTCAGGTTGCCTGGGCAGAGATCCCAAAAAAAGCGGAGCTCTCCAGCTCAGGTGCCTGTGAGAGGATTTAAGTCTTGGCACTGTTCTGTTTTACCCTCAAGGAGAACAGGGGAGGAGAACCCCAGCCCCACAACATGGGGGTGAACTGGTGCACACCCCAAAACCTGCAGCATCACCCCACAACAGTGACATAAAATGCAATATGTGGAGTTTTCCGGAGGATGGAGGGTGCCCTGGGAGGGCAGAGGAGGGTGGGCTGTGGCAGAGCCGTGTGCCATGTGCTGCCAGTGGGGCTGGCAGGGAGGAAGGGAGGGAGCTGCAATCAGGAGCTCTATTGTGGCTCTCGGGCTGCCGGCACAATGCAGCATTAAGAGACAAAGTCAGCTCGGCTCAGTGGGGTGCAGGAGGTGACTTGGGGGAAGCAGAGACCGGCTCTGACAGGTAGAAGGAGCCTGGAGTGATGGGGGAAGGCCAGACTGATGGGGGGAAGGCCAGACTGCTGCCGGCGCCTGCACACGGTCTCTGGCTCCGAGCCGAGCTGCAGGGCTGCGAGGGAGCTGTGCTGCTCCACTGAGAATATCCCGGGATTTTCCCAGGAGGGACCTGTCTGCAGCAGCCCTGGGGACAGGGGTGCACCCAGGCATGAGACACAGAGGGGTGGATGGACGGACAGACAGACAAACAGATCTCCAGGGAGAGATTGATCAGGGCAGGCCAGGCACCAGCCCAGGCTGCAGCAGGAAAACCTTTCAATGTGAAGGGAGCTGGGGCAGCAGCATCATTTAGGGTTTGGGACTCACTTTAAAGCCCCATTCCTCATCCCCATCCCTTCTACAGGCACCCAGGTGCTCCTACCCCTGCCAGGGGAGGGCACCACGAGTCCCAAAGGTCTGTGCTGGTGCCATCAGGCTCTGGGGAGCCACAAGTGCAGCTTCTCACTGGGAAAAAAAATCATAGTTTGGGGACAACCTATTTTACTAGCTCAGAGATGAAACACCCTGAGCTCTGCCCCATCACCATACTCTCAGTGCAGGTGAGATGCTGGAGGTGAACTGAGGAATGGGAGGATGGAGATGAGGTGGGTCCAGGATGGAGATGAACTGGTGGGTTCAGGATGGAGATGAACTGGTGGGTGTGAAGATGGGGTTGAACTGGTGGATGTAAGGATGGGGATGAACTGGTGGGCTCAGGATGGAGATGAGTTAGTGGGTTCAGGATGGAGATGAAGTGAGGACTGTGAAGATGGAGGTGAACTGGTGGATGCAAGGATGGAGATGAAGTGAGGACTGTGAGGATGGAGTTGAACTGGTGAATGTGAGGATGGAGATGAACTGGTGGGTTGAGAATAGAGATGAGCTGATGTGTTCAGGATGGAGTTGAACTGGTGAATATGAAGATGGGGATGAACTGGTGGGCTCAGGATGGAGATGAACTGGTGGACATGAGGATGGAGATGAACCGGTGGGTTCAGGATGGAGATGAACTGGTGGATGCAAGGATGGAGGTGAAGTGAGGACTGTGAGGATGGAGTTGAACTGGTGCATGTGAGGATGGGGGTGAGCTGGTGGCTTCCTCCCCAGCTGAGACATTTTCTGCTCCGTCATCCTGAGTTTTCTGCTCTGTTTTGCCAGACTGTTCCGGGGAAGGCGGCTGAGCGTTCTCCCAATGCCATCTAGTGTCAGCTCCCGCAGCCCCGGACAGTTATTTTAAGGCATCAGTGCTGATTTATTGCAGGAGGATCTTTGAGGGCCAACAGGCTGCCCGGGCTGGTTATTAACAGCAGCACGGATAACTAACGGATGGGTGCGCAGGCTGGGCTGGATTATTTTTATTATCGCTCCTGTTTCGCACTAAAAACCCACCCTGGCAGGATGGAGTGCGAGGATGCAGCGCCGTGTCCGAGGTGATTAAAGTCTCTCAGCCTTCAGCCACTTGTCTTGTAGCCCCGCCATCACCTGAGGCTTAATCACTCAGAAAAGTGCTGTCATGTCCTATTGTCGCCGTATTGGGAGCGCGACCTCTTTCCCGTTTAGCTGCCATCTGAAAAGGATGTCACTTGCCAGGAGACAGGCGTGACTCAGGAGGATGGTGATGGGATATAAAGACTTTGACCCGCGAGCCGCCCATTTGGAGGCTGCCAAGGTCAGTGGCAAGGGCGGCGATGTCCTTTGCACGGCGATTATTCGGCCAAACAACCCAAAACAGGCAGTGATGGCTCTGTCCGTGACTCTCTGCTCCTTCGTGAGGGCATCAAGTCCCCAACCCCTCCCAGCCTGGGGTTTGGGGCTGTGTGACTGCCCACAGTCCCCTCCTGCTTTGGAATTTGTCCTCCACATCTTTCCCTCACCATCCTCACAGGGCCATGGGCTGCACAGGCTGAGAACATTCTCATTTCTGCCTTTTTAGGGCAAAGAGCCACAGCAGCATCTCCCATTCATCAGCCTGACACGCAGAGGAAGTTTCACAGGACAGATGTGCCCTGTCCCCTGCTCACGTGTCCCCTGCTCTGCTCCCCACCATCACCTGCCATGATTTAGGTCCAAGGTCAGTGGCAAGGGCGGCGATGTCCTTTGCACGGCGATTATTTGGCCAAACAACCCTAAACAGGCACTGATGGGTCTGTCCGTGACTCTCTGCTCCTTCGTGAGGGCATCAAGCCCCCAACCCCTCCCTATCTGGGGTTTGGGGCTGTGTGATTGTCCCTTTCTGCTCAGGAATTTGTCCTCCACATCTTTCCCTTGCCATCCTCACAGGGGCTGCACAGGCTGAGAACATTCTCATTTCTGCCTTTTTAGGGGCAAAGAGCCACAGCAGCATCTCCCATTCATCAGCCTGACACGCAGAGGAAGTTTCACAGGACAGATGTGCCCTGTCCCCTGCTCACGTGTCCCCTGCTCTGCTCACCACCATCACCTGCCATGATTTAGGTCCCTGCTAACCCCATCCTCATCCTCAGCCACTGCTGACCATGCCAATTCATCTCCTCGGCTGCAAACCACCTCATGGAGGCAGTTTGAGTCGGTGATTAATTAAAGTCTCCCTAGAAATGAGGTTACTCCCTGCAGCCTCACATAGAAATGTAAGATTAATGGGTGCTGGCCGTGTCACACGGCCACGACCATGCTGGGTTTGCCTGCTCCCATCCAGACACTCCCTGAACACAGATTTTCCATGGAAGAACTTCCAAACAATCCCATGGGATGGGGAATGCAGCTGGGGAGCCAGGGGGCTGAGGCAGGGTTGGAAGCAGCAGCCAGTGATGCTCACAGACTCCCCCATGGCTGAGCCAACATCCAGCCTGCTCTGGGTGTTTAATTTTCACTAATCTGCTTGGGGTTTTTTAATTATCTGCAAACAAGGCGCCTTCTTCGTGGAATAACAATGGTGCTGGGGGCAGTGGGCTGTGCCCACAGCCCTTCCCTGCCACTCAGCACCGCTCAGGAACTTTGCCCAGGACTTGTTTATCTGTCCTTATCCATCATCAATCGCGGGATTCCGCCCTGCTAACCAGCATCTGCATGCAGCATCTCCTGCAGCAGGAGCCAGTCCTGCTCAGCTGGTGTGTAAAAGCCTTCGCACTCACCCCGTGCTACGGAGCTGGAGGAGGTTTTAAATACAAGGCTCTTTAATGAGATGAAAAGAGCCCTTTCTTTCCCCACTGGTTCCCTGCTTGCTCTTTCATGCTGCCGGAGCCGTGGGGTTGTGTCAGGGCCTGCCTCTCCGTGGGCTGACAGGTTTCCTAACTCCCCTCCCTGCACTGTCAGCACAGCATGAGGAACAGCAATTTCCAGTTGCAGCAGCTGGAGGAGGAGGAAGGCCAGGTCGGAGCAGTGTGGTCGGGTTTTTATCTCCAAAACACCCTCAGTGGCACCGGTGACCTGCAGAAAACCCTGTGCCTCGGTGTGTGCAGCAGGAAAAGGGGTCTAATCCCCTTTACCTGTCTCCTCCAGAGCTGGCTGCAGCGTTTGATTCATGTCAGCGGCTTGGCTGGTGACTGCGGGATGAATGACGCTATATAAATGCAAAGTGTTATTAATATTTCATGTTGTAGTGAAAATGTACTAATGGGGCTTGTTCCTGGAAGATAAAGTGCTGCCATTAATACACCTTTGTGTCCCCTGCGCTGGGGACTCACCTGTGGAGGGATGGAGGGGCTCTACCCAAAGCAGAAACCGCCCATCACACCTGGCAGCCCCCCAAAAGAGGGGATTTTAACCCAAAAAGGCACAAAGAGCCACTTCTGACACCCACAAAATGAGGGGTACCTGGGGCAGAACATCCCCCTAACCCACTACTGTGTGCTGGTGGGTGGGTGCTGCTCTGGGTCCTCCTTGCCTGCCCATGGGGGACACAGCCCCTGGGACCCCCCTTTCCCAGCACAGCCACTACACAGGCACATTAAAAACAAAAAAAAAAAAAAAAAAAAAAAAAAAGGGCTTGTTTGATTTCAAACTGCAGAACTCTTCCCTGGAGCCATCCGCAAACACTGGTAATTTACTTTACAGCTGTTTAGATTTGTTTCTCTACATTTTTTTTTTCAAACCCCAGCAGAATTGCAAATGAAATGTGTGTTTGCTCCTCAAATGACTCCAGCTCTACCTGAACTCCTGCACCCCACACCTCCTTGGACTTCTCTCCCCTCTGACCCACATCCCTGCACCCCAAAGCTGTGAGATGGGGGTCAAACCCCCAAGAGGTTCTCTGAGCTGGGGGGTTCAGATTCTGGTTTCAAGGAGGGGTGATGGGAAAGAGACTTGTGCCAGCTTGCAGGTGAGGGGTGCAGTTAATTAATTGCCAGTGTAATTATCAACTGCCACCCACTAAATAGAGGGTGGCAAGGGGTAAATGCTAAATTATTGCCATGGCGCAAAGTTTCAATAAAAGAGGATTATAAAGGGTGGTGTTCAGCTGAGAGGGGGGTGCTCCCAGGGCTTTGGCCACTTTGGAGCGAGGTGGGTGCAGGGAAGACATGGAGGGACCCCAGGTAGTGCTTAATTAATTGCCAGTGAAATTATGAACTACCACCCATTTAACAGAGGGGGGCAAGGGATAAATGCTAAATTATGGCCATGGTGCAAAGTTTCAATAAAAAAGGATTATAAAGCGTGGTGAGAAGCAGGGCACTCCCAGGGCTTTGGCCACTTTGGAGCGAAGAGAGATGGGTGCAGGGAAGGCACGGAGGGACCCTGAACACCCCCGCAGAAGCTGAGGACAGCCAGCCCTGAGCTCCCACCCGTTCCCGGCACGGCAGCGCTGCGGGGCCGCCCTTCGCCTGGGGAAATCTGGCTGGAAATCTTCCAAACCTTCCACGGGACACGTGGGGATCCTCCTGGAGCCCCGTCCCTTCCCCCGGGAATCTCCTCCTCGCTCCCAGGAGCGCGGGGGTGACTCATGGGCTGTCTCCGGTGCCGGGTGATGCTCTCCTGCCCTGGGCAGGCGCCGACCTGCAGCAGCGCTGCCGAGGGACACCCGCAGGTGAGCGGCGTGGGGACCCGCTCTGCCGCGACCCCCGGCCCCGAGAAGGTGAGGAGGGCGCTGGGGAGGTGCCTGTGCCCGGCCTGGCACCAGGGCACAGGGAAGGAGGAATTTGGGGTGTGCGCGTTCCTCCAGGGAGGGACGAGAACCGGGAGCTCCGTGGCCACTCCAGTCCTGCAGGTGGGTGCATTGGAAGGGGATGAGTTCACTCCTCAGCGAGGGGGAATTTTATTATTTTATTGGTAGGCAAAATATTTAAGGAGATCCAGCGCCAAACGCAGCCCTGGGAGTTTTTGCAGGGCGCGTTTATCCGGCACGATGCAAGCCGGGCTCAAATCGGCCACGCAAGTATCTGTGGCTGGTGAAAATTGGGGTTTTTCTGAATGCTCAGCCCCTCGGCATTGCAGGGGCTGTGCAGCCCCCCCAGCCCAGCCCAGCCGCTGCCTCTGCCCTGCCGGGGGCTCCCCGGTGCCCCCTGGGCACGGCGTGGGCACACGGAGCGGTGGCACCGGGCGGATTCCAGCGGTGGGAGAGGACAGCGCAGCGCGGTGAGTCACGCCCCGGCTGCTCCTATTTGTTGTCTGCCTGGGCCAGGTTTGGCAACGTAGGGGAAATTAATAACAAATACCTGGGCAACGAGGCGGGAGCTGCGGCGGGATGGGGGCTGAGCACCGGAGGTGGCTGGAGGATGCTGTGGCCGTGGCAGAAACCTCGAGTGGTGACAGTGGGGACGGTGCTTGGAGGAGACGTGTCACCTGGAGCAGGTCTGTGCTGTCTGTGGTGTCACCTGGAGTAGGTCTGTGCTGTCAGTGGTGTCACCCGGAGCAGGTCTGTGCTGTCCGTGGTGTCCCTTTGTGCCAGCACAGGTCAGAGGTGGCCCCAGGAGCAGGGCTCAGTGCTTTGAGGCACACAGGAGCTCCTTTTGCTGCTGCTTTAGTGTCACTCTTGTGCCGAGGTGACAGGCAGGATTGTAGAATAGGCAAAGAAGGCTTTATTTAAAAGAGTGGTATGATAGATTTTATTCTATTGGCTAACTAACAGAAACATCTTTCTTTACGCACTGTCTTTGAGAGGAACAGAAAAATAAAGTAGAGAAACACAACTTGCAAATTGTTTATAGTTAACAAGTTATCTCATCTTTCTAGCTCCTTAAAACTTCTCACAAGCCGCTGTGAGAAGTTGTTGTTGTTTCTCTCTTGCTGTTTCTCTCCCTCTGTCCCACAGCATCCACACTTCAGTGTCACGGTATCTTCTCTCTCCCCAGGCTGCCTAACAGGATCGAGGAGCCATGAACTGGGGGTGGTTTGAGGGGCTGCTCCGCGCTGTCAATGTCTACTCCACAGCCTTCGGCCGCATCTGGCTCTCCCTGGTCTTCATCTTCCGCCTGCTGGTTTACCTGGTGGCAGCCGAGAAGGTCTGGAGCGATGACCACAAGGACTTCGAGTGCAACACGCGGCAGCCGGGCTGCACCAACGTCTGCTTTGACCACTTCTTCCCCGTCTCCCACATCCGCCTCTGGGCCCTGCAGCTCATCCTGGTGACCTGCCCGTCCCTCCTGGTGCTCATGCACGTGGCCTACAGGGAGGCCAAGGAGGAGAGGCTCCGTGAGATCCAAGGGGACAATTATCGCCGCATCTACCCCAACCCCGGCAAGAAGCGGGGCGGGCTCTGGTGGACGTATCTGCTCAGCCTCATCTTCAAGGCCGGCGTGGATCTGGTTTTCCTCTACATCTTCTTCCGCCTCTACAGGAACTACACCCTGCCCCGGCTGGTGAAGTGTGAGCTGCAGCCCTGCCCCAACATTGTGGACTGCTTCATCTCCCGGCCCACCGAGAAGAACATCTTCACCCTCTTCATGGTGGTCACCACCTGCGTCTGCGTGGTGCTGAACCTCATCGAGGCCACCTACCTGATCGGGAAGCGGTGCCACGAGTGCCTGGAGGTCAAAGGAGGGGACAGCAGGAGGAACAGCCACGACTGCCCCATGTCCTGTGCCAACCCCGTGGGCACGGGCGGGCAGGGGTTCCATGGGGCTGACTACAAACCCCCCACGGCCACCACCCCGCTCACAGCCTCCTGTCCCAGCACGCTGCCCAAGGATGAGGCTGGTTCCTAGAGCTGCCCAGGAGAAAGAAGGAGCTGCTCACCTGGCCTGCAACTTCCTGGCTGCTCTTCCTCCTCTGTGCTCCACTGTAGGAGCGCTGAGGGTGGCAGCACCCTGGAGTTGGGCTGTGCCCGAGGGGTCTCTGCCTCTCCTGTCCTGGGAAAGGCATTTTACACCATCCTGCTGAATTTGGGGTAAAGCTGGGGTTGTAAAACACATTCTGTCCAAGGCAGTGACAGGCAGCTGTGAACTGAGAGTGGTGCCCACACTCTGAGCCTGTACCAGCCAGGAGAGACACCCTGATACCTCAGGAAACCCCTCTCCCTATCTCTCACCCCACATCAGCCACTCAGTGGGCGTCAAGGCGACCTCAGACTGATGCAATTGTCATTAATAACACTCATTAGTTGAGTGGGGACAAGAGCAGGTCCCAGGTGCTGCAGCCACCTCAGGCGTGAGGATCCAGCCAGGCAGGATGGATCTGTGGGCTGCTGGATCATCCTGCCTGGCCAGGGTAGAACACCTGAGCAAAACAGCCAAATACAGGAGGGGAAAACACCCCAAGCATTGATTAAACAATGACATTAAATGGCAGAATCTGATCTCGTTTGTTGCTGTAATCCATCGCGTTCGGCCGTGACGCGGGCGGTGCTGCCACTTCCGAGGCCATCGGAGCAGCTGAGCATTAGCTGGCATGAATAATTAACAATAATTTCATGGCGAATGCACTCACAAGTAACATTAACACTGAACATGCAGCTCGATCTGTTACTGGTTTTGCTCTGCTCAGAGGGTGTGATAATTATTTTTTCCACGAGCAGTGACAGTGCCAGCGCTCCCTGGCTCTGTCCCAAAGGAAGTGGCACAGGGGGTGAGGGGACACCATCGCTGTGTCCTTTATGTGACTGAGGCCATTCTCAGTGACAGATCATTGCAGTGATCCAGCTGAGACCTTCCATGGGCAAAACTGAGCTCTTTCCCGCAGCTGGATGGGGCTGCTGGGGACAGGCAGGGCTGAAGGGAAGCCAAGAGCAGGTGGGGCTGCAGCACTTCTGGGACTGAACCAGCCACTGGTGAGGGTGAGGATGGTGGAGAAGCCCTGGAGGGATCCTGGCCACAGGCACTGAGCCCCCTGAGCCCACAGCAGCTCCTTGATTGTGGGGACCTTTGGGGTCAGAGATGCAGATGATGAAATACATCTGCGTTATCAGATGTACAAATCAAATACATCAACACAGATGATGAAATAAAGAATTTTTTTCCACTTCTCAGGGGAAGTTGTGCTGGCACTGTCTTGCTTCCATCCACTCCCGCTGCTGGATTATCCACCTGAAAGTTTTCTTTATGAAGTGCACAACGTCAGAGGACACAAGTTGTTCTTTGTGTGCGAGCCATTGCCCCGCATTAAAGAGCATGGGCTGGGCTGTTTGTTTTCCAGCAAGGCTGGCCACTCCTGCTCCGGGCTGGAGAGTGAAACCCCAAGGAGTTCCCCTCTGCAAGCACTAATGGGGACAGAAATGAGCCCCAGAAAAGCCTCCCTGTGCCACCTCTGCACTCCAAAGCACAGCTGGAGCTGCTGCTCATTGACAGACACCTGAAGATCCAGTTGTGGATGTTGTTGTGCTGTTTTGTCATGCTCAGAGCAAATATTGCAGGGTTCTGAGTGTCTTGCACCATCCAGGCTTGGGATAAGCAGCAGTCAGCCAGAAAAATGAGAGCATTCAGCTGCTTCTTTTGATATTGGTGGCAAAAATGGAGGTCTGGGTGCTGGGATATCTCCTGGAATGCAGAGGCAGGACCAGAGTCAGCAAACCAGGGGGTGTGTCACAATAAAAGCTGAATATTTCCCAGATTTCACGTCCTCGCACAGGAATTTCCCTGTATTTGCTTGTGAGATCCCAGAAGACCTCTTAAATCTTGGGGTGGGGGAATTTTAAAGAAACTCACCACTAACTGCAGCCCAGGCAGGGATGTGGAGCAGACCGAGTGCACAGGTCAGGGTAAATTGACCTCCCCAGCTTGGGCTTCTTTCTGCCCTGGCCAAAACCTGCCTGTTTGCTGGGAATTGAGGAGAATCTCTCTGATTTATGTGCAGCCCTGGCTGCCAGCTCCCAGGCCCCCATGGCTCCTCTGCCCCTGTTCTTGCAGGGGAGTCTCATCCCTGGGGATGTGGCCCTGCAGGTGGGACAGCTGTTGGCAGGCAGAAAATCCTGCCATGCTCCATTTAAGACCCTTCTAAAAAGGGTTTTATGTTTGAGCTTTTCCTGCTGGTTTGGCATCCACCAGCTCTACTGTTTGGGTTTTTTCTTCATGGAGGAGCCGAGGTTGGGCCTCCCTAAATCCCAGTGTTTACATGTGCCCCTGAGGCCTCTCAGCTGTCCCCCAGCTGTGTCGGAGCAGGGTGGCACCAGGGTGACACGTCCTGGACACAATCCTGCCATGCTCCATTTAAGACCCTTCTAAAAAGGGTTTTATGTTTGAGCTTTTCCCGCTGGTTTGGCATCCAGCTCTACTGTTTGGGTTTTTTCTTCATGGAGGAGCCAAGGTTGGGCCTCCCTAAATCCCAGTGTTTACATGTGGCCCTGAGGCCTCTCAGCTGTGTCGGAGCAGGGTGGCACCAGGGTGACAAGTCCTGGGCATAGCCCTTAAGCTCCCAAGTGCTGAGATGTGCAGAACCACGCTGTCACCTTGTCCCTGTGCCCACACTGGCAGCGGGGGCGCAGGGATGTGCCCCTTGACGGATTTATGGATTCACCCAAACACCCAGCTCAGCATTTCAAGCACTGCCATGCATGGAGCTGTTTCAGCTCCCCACCCAACTGCCTGAGGGAGATTTTCTGCCCATGCCAAATGCACCTGAACTCTCTCACCGTGACCACAAGAAATCTCAAAATTGCAGGCAAGAGGCTGCTCAGGGGGATCCGACCCCTCTCTTCACCTGGTCCTTACAGGGTTTGGCTGTGGGGCAGGGAGCAGCTGCCTCTGCAAGCATTCAGAGCTTCCAGTGCTTCTCAGCAACTTCTCTCTCTCCAGGGTTTTCCACCTCACAGCCCCCAGATTCCTGCCGAGCTCCTGCCACACCAGCTCTCTGCATAACATAGCTCAAATTCCTGATCCGGGCAGCTCCGGGGTCAAGGAAGATTCCAGAGCCCCTGCTTGGCTCTCATCTGGGGCTGGCGTGCCCATGGCTGTCCCCTCTTCCAGGGTCACCCCATCCTGCACCCCCAGGCTGCCACCTGGATTACTTTAGGCTCCCATTCCATTGTCCCCAGCCTGACAAACCCTCACTGGCTTTATTTGCCAGACAAAAAGCCTCGGGGCAAGCGGCTCCTTGTCCGCCAGGAGAGCAGGGAGCGAATCCCTGCAGGCACCAAAGCACCGCGGGGCTCCTCAGCCGTGTCCCCATGGGAGGGGTGGCCCTGGCCGGGTGCCGATCGGCCCCAGGGTGTGCCGGAGGATCCCAGGGAAGCCTCGGGGCACTCTAGAAACCAGGTGAGGGAAGGGAAGCAGCATTCCTGCCCGGCTACATCGGCACAGGCATCTACCCATGGGATATCCGGTGGGATGGGGCTGGCTCAGCCTCCTGGAAGCCCCCAAGAGAGGGACAGAGGGACAAACCCCTTGGGGACACCCTGCAGGTCCCATGGGGGTGTAGCATGTGAAAAATGCATGTATTTTATGACTGGCTTTTTGCAAATGTTCAAATGAATATTATATGTGTTGTGTCAGAAAGTGATGCTGGATTAATTCTGTTAAGTACTGCGTTAAATATAGTTTTAGGTTATAAAAAATGTTAAAATAGAAACGATGCTATGTAAGATGCTTTGTTTAAAAGAAAGGACTCGCAGCGAGATAGCAGCCACAGGACACCTGAATCTTTCAGAGAAAAATAATTTATTGTCCATTATCAGCAGAAACGAACTTCCTCCCGCCTCGAAGGCGCTGTTGGGATTCGGAGGAAGAAGTTGACACTGACCAGACAGAATCCTGTATTTGAATGGAATTTATGCATCATGTATGAAGTGTATGAATATGCAACAGGCTATTGCTTATAAGGGTTAATCCTTTGTTAATTTTTCGGGCTCGTGATGCCCAGAAAAAGGTACCCGGACGTCCGTAACTCTTTGTTTTTATTGTCTCATATTGTCCTAGTTCAATTTGTCCAAATTGTTATTACTCTAATTGTGTTACCATTTATTTTAAACCATTTTATTACTATTAAACTTTTTAAAAATTTAAAAACGAGTGATTGGCGTTTTTCCCAAGCATGAGGCAGCAGCAGAGCAGGGTCTGGCTGCACGGGGACCCTGGTGCCACCCTGCTCGATGGCAAAGGTCCCACCTGGCCACACCGGCCCCGCCAGGGCGGTGCCTGCAAGTTCCTGTAGGTTGGAGATACCGATGAGCTGTTGCAAAACTATTACTAAGGCAAAATCATTTCAAAAGTGGGTTGCAATTGCGTAATCCGGGACTCTCAGCCCTGCTGGCTGGTGGGCGCAGAGCAGAGGGACAGAGCGGCGTCTCTGGCCTTGCTGCCAGCCCGCAGTGCCCTGCAGGGATGGGACATCACCTGGAAGGAGTTTCCTGCGGAGGAATGCGTCTGTGCCGATCTCGCTGCGGGATCTGACCTGCCTTTTGTTGTCGGAGCCGAGCGTGTGTGTGCATGTGCAGCCAGAGCCTCTCCGGAGCTGTTTGCCAGACTCACCCAGTTACTGGGAACCAAACCAACCACCCTTCCCCTCCCCTGCTCAGACAAACCTGTGTGTGCAGGAGGGCTCAGGCTGGGAAGGAGCTTCCCCGATCCCATCCGGACACCTTCCTCTGGCTCTGCCACCTGGACAGGTACCTGCTGGGGCACTGGGTACTCTGGGGCTGCCAGGGCGGAGGGGGGACAGCCCTGCGGGGTAACGGGGGGCAGGTGGGAGCTGTGCTAAGGTGTAACGGGGTGCAGGTGACTGCTGTGACAGTGGGGTCAGAAGTGGGGATCCCATCATCACACAGTGCCACATCGGGACCCCACATGCCGTGCCAGGGGTGATGAAGGGGGATGGCACAGCGTGGCACCCCAAGGAGCAGCAATGGCCTCATGGCCACCTCTGTCCCACTCCCAAAAGGGGCAGAGACCCCCTGAGAAAAGTGTTTCTGCTGAGTTTGCAGCCCAGGTGGGAGCAGGGCGCTGCCGGCTCCAACGCCCTGCGCCCACACGGGGCAGGACTGTGACGCAGTGGGTTGGCATCCCGGGGGCTGGCAAAGGTGCCGGGCTCTGCGGGAGGCAAACGGGCACTGCCGGCACAGCTGAGCACTCCTGAGAGCTGCCCCTGCTCTGCCTGGCTGCCATCCAGCACTGGGCAGCCCGTGGGGGCTCACAGTGTGCTGCCCACGGCCACTGCCACGGGGATTGGCACAGAGCTGGGCACGGAGATCACAGCCCCTTCCTGCCCCACGGCGGGTCCATGAGTGGAGCCAGCGCTGGGCTGAACTGGGCACACACTGCTGGGCAGGTGGGTTATGGGCAGGGGGTGCTGGGTTGGTCTCGCTGGCACCAGGGTTGGGGTCGTGGGTGAATTGGCACTGGGGGCATGCAGAGTGTCCAGGTTCCACCAGCACCAGCTTTGGGCGGCAAACAGCAGCTCCCCTCTCCCAGTTTGAAATCCAAGGGTTGGGTGGGAACGCAGTGATTGCTCCCCACCCTGACTCCCGGCCAAGGGTTTGCCAGGAAGGAAGATCTGGTTCCAGACGGTGTGGTGAGTGAAGGTGTGTGGGCATGGGCAGAGGCACAGCCCTGGCACTTGGCACATGGGGACCCCAGGGACCCCAGCCCGGGGCCACTCAGCCCAGCCACCCTTCCTGGTGTGGAAGTGTGGGAGCACAGCCTCAGCTTCGGGGCTTGCTGCGGGGCGGCCCTGGCCAAGCACAGGCTCCCAGAGTGTTCCATGGGCTCCGGGCAGTGCTCCAGGTTCTGTTCCACCCCACAGCCCCGGGACACCGCAGTGCACTGCATGAGAGGACCCTGCTCACCACTCTGCCATCGTGCCCCGGCTATGCCCCGTGCTGGACACTCCCCACCCCACAGCCCCCGGTGAGCGGGGAAGGAGCCTGAGCCTCCTCCAGGTACGTCTTGGAAGGCACTGGGTGGGCAGGAGGCAGCAGCAATTCCTTAAAAGTGTTCTGTGAATCTCTTTGCCAGGGCAGACACCTTCACAGCCCAGAGGGTTGTAAAAACCACCTGGGTTTGTAAATCCAGGTGCAGTAAAGCTCCGGGTCAGGCTTAGCACGTCTCCCTGCTCACTCAGGGCAGCCCCAGGCTGAGCTGCTGAGCCGGTTTGGCCATCGGCACCTCCGGCATTTCTGCAGGGGCAGAGCACTGGCCAGGGTGACACGGTGGTGACACACACAGACTGTGACACACACGGACTGTGACACACACGGACTCTCACTTTCTGCAGCCCCACTGTCACCTTTGTTTGGGCTGCCTCAGGTATTACCCGTGAGACAGAAAACAGGTCCCTGGCATGTCCCAGCACACCAGCTGGGACAGGAGCAGCCATTTCCCCTTTGGCTGGTGATCCTGGCCTGCTCCAGCAGAACGTGCTGCCAGTTTGCACCAGCACACACAATCAGGCATGGAGCTGCTGGCAGGGACTTGGCTCATCCCTGACAGCAAAGGCTCTGTCAGAAGGAAGTGCAGAGGGATTGAGGAAGTGTAGAGAGATTATCACCAGGAGTGTGAGGATGGGCTTTGCTGTCTGCAAGGGTGAAGAGCCCCCGTCCTAGATGAATGTAATGTGGTGGGGGAGAGGATTCATAGGATGGAGTGCACTGCCAAGCTGGACATGGCTAATAGGAAGAGTAGGCCTAGGTTAAGGTCTGCTAAGGAGAATGGAAGGGGCAATGGGGTTCAGATTGAGATTGCTAGAAGTAAGGCTGGCATTGGGGTTGCGATAAATAAGATTGGGGAAGATATTGATGGTCAAATAGGTTCTTTGATAAATAGTTTTACTCCATCTGCTAGAGGTTGTAGGAGCCCAAATGGGCCAACAATGTTTGGGCCCTTTTGGCCTTGTATGTAACTTGTATGTAAGTGAGAATCAGTGCAGCAAGGATGTGCAGTGGGGTCTCCATTGCTCCTTCTGCCTCTCCAGGTTGGGTGACCCTGGTTTCCCTCAGCTGCCATGGATTGGAAAACGCTGCAGGGGCTGCTCAGCGGGGTCAACAAGTACTCCACAGCCTTCAGCCGCATCTGGCTCTCCATGGTCTTTGTCTTCCGTGTGCTGGTCTACGTGGTGGCGGCCGAGAAGGTCTGGGGCGACGAGCAGAAGGACTTTGACTGCAACACGCGGCAGCCGGGCTGCACCAACGTGTGCTATGACCACTTCTTCCCCGTCTCCCACATCCGCCTCTGGGCCCTGCAGCTCATCTTTGTCACTTGTCCTTCCCTCCTGGTCATCATGCACGTGGCCTACCGGGAGGACCGCGAGAGGAAGAACCGGGAGAAGAACGGAGAGAATTGCCCCAAGCTCTACAGCAACACGGGCAAGAAGCACGGCGGGCTGTGGTGGACCTACCTGTTCAGCCTCTTCTTCAAGCTTGTCATAGAGATCCTGTTCCTCTTCCTCCTCCACAAGATGTGGGACAGCTTCGATTTGCCACGGCTGGTCCAGTGCACCAACGTGGATCCCTGTCCCAACACCGTGGACTGCTACATCGCTCGGCCAACCGAGAAAAGGGTCTTCACCTATTTCATGGTTGGAGCCTCCTCCATCTGCATCGTCCTCACCGTCTGTGAGATCTTCTACCTCATCTTCAAGCGAGTTGTCCAGAGGACAAGGAAGTGGAGGAAATCCAAGCGCTCCGTCAGCTACAGCAAGGCCTCCACCTGCCACTGCCACGTCAAGTCAGAGGAGAAGGAGACCAAGTCCCAGCCGAGGTGTGTGGCAGCCCTGACTGCTCTCTGAGGGGGGCTGGGGAGGGTGGTGGGGGAAGAAGTGTCCTGGTATGTGCCAGGCATGGTTGGCACCACAGGTGACCACCAGACTCTTCAACCAGGACCTCGGTGGCTGTAAGGGGAGGGGGACACATCCATGGGAACTCTCCTGCTTGGGACCACGGGCACATCCCTGGCTGTCCCAGTGGTGTGGACACGCTTGCTGGCAGGTTGGTGCTGGCCATGCCTGAGTGTGTCTGTTCTTCCCACAGAGGAGAAGAGCTGTGACCTCACATCCATCCCAGCCAGTTCACATTCCCCTCAACTTGGCTTTTCCAGCCTGGCAAATCCCTGAACCCTCAAGAGTTGTGTGAAAACTGACTAAACCCAACAAAGTAATGTCCCTGGAGAGAGACCCACGGGTGCCTGAGCAGACACAGGTAAGGCAAGGGACACCTGGAGCTCTGCAGGTGGCAGTGCCACAAGCATGGACATCACAGCAGCGCACAGATCCTCGTGTCCAGAGCTTCTCTTGGGTCCTGCTGCTCTATGCTGGGTGTGAGTGCCCCCAGCTGGTGCCCAGCCAGGGCTGGTGTCACCCAGTGTGTGCCAGTCCTCCCAGCTCACCGTGCCTCACACATGCACTGCTTTCTTTTGTACCAAGAAACCAAAGGAATTCTGGGCTCCGTGGCCAGAGCTCTCTTCGTGCACCCAAAGTAACGACAGAGGACCAGGGCTCCAGTCTGTTGGCACTGTTCTGCTGGCCCAGTTTGCCCAGTTTGCTCTTCCTCCCCCTTTTCTCACACAAGCACCAAGCCATGTCTTGCCCAAAAGCCCTTGCTGGCTCTGCTGCTTCCCTTGGTGCCTCTGTGTCCCCCCTCACCTCACCTCACACCCAGCACAAGCTACGGATCCAAAAGTCCAATAAATGTCATTTTTGGAGACACCAAAATCTGCTCTGCACGCTGGAAATTGGAGACTGGTGAGGGCAGAAGACATGGATGTGCAGAGGTTCCTCAGGAGCCTGCAGCCAGGTCCTTCTCATCCGCCTGAGCTGGGCACTGGCCGAGCCCACAGCCGAGCTCACGTCCGCCCGTTCCGCCTCTCCCAGCTTGTCACGCGTCGTTAAACTTTAATTCAGCAGAACCTCACGCTGGCCCCCAAGGAAATCAAGGAGGGATGAGCATCAATTATTTACTAAACCTTGATAAATATTACAATAAATAGAAATGATTTCCATTTAATCTCTCCTTAAGCAGCGCAAGCAGAGGGTCGGCTGTTCCCAGCCCCGCTCAGCCCGCCCGCATTTCACAGCCCCACTGGGGTGCGCTGAGACCCCCGAGAGCAAAACTCCGTCTGGAACCTGAGCGGGACTTCCCGGCCGGGCTCTGGTGGGGTTCATGCCGAGAACCAGTGGGACGCGGGATCGCAGCTGGGCTCTGATGGGGCTCAGCCCGGGAGCCTGCGGGATACGGGATAGGGGCCAGGAACCGGTAGGGTTCATCCCAGGAACCGGTGGGGTTCATCCCAGGAACCGGTGGGGTTCATCTCGAGAACCGACGGGACGCAGGATCGCAGCTGGGCTCCGGTGGGGCTCAGCCCGAGAGACTGCGGGATACGGGATAGGGGCCAGGAACCGGTGGGGTTCATCCCAGGAACCGACGGAATCGCAGCTGGGCTCTGATGGGGCTCAGCCCGAGAGCCTGCGGGATACGCGATGGGGGCCAGGCACGGTGCAGTTTATCCCGGGAACCACCGGGATGCGGGACTCCGGTGGGGCTGGGCTCCGGTGGGGCTCAGCCCGGGAGCCTGCGGGATAAGGGATAGGGGCCAGGGACGGGTTGGGTCCATCCCGGGAACCGGCGGGATAAGGGATAGGGGCCAGGAACGGGTTGGGTCCATCCCGGGAACCGGCGGGATAAGGAATAGGGGCCAGGAACGGGTTGGGTCCATCCCGGGAACCGGCGGGATAAGGGATAGGGGCCAGGAACGGGTTGGGTTCATCCCGGGAACCGGCGGGATAAGGAATAGGGGCCAGGAACGGGTTGGGTCCATCCCGGGAACCGGCGGGATAAGGAATAGGGGCCAGGAACGGGTTGGGTCCATCCCGGGAACCGGCGGTTCGCGGGATCACAGCCGGGCTCCGGCGGGGCTCCAGCACCACCCAGCGCCCGCCGCGCCGCACGGACCTCGGGGGCAAACCACGAGCGCCGCAGCCGCGGTCCGGGCGGGGCGGGCGAGGACGGAACATCCCCGGGACACCGGCGGGGATCGGACGGAGTATCCCGGGGTCTCTGGCTCAGCGGTTTGCCCGCAGCCGTAGATGAGAGTGTGAGAGGCACCCGAGCTTCCACCGTTCGCCCCCAGCTTCGGCCCCGACGGCTCCGGCCGCCCCCGCCCCGCCCGCCGGGGCCGCCCCCTGCTCGGGGGGCCGCGGGAGGGGGCGGCCCCGCACACCTGCGGCTCGGCCCGGCCCGGCCCGGTGCTAAGCCCCGGCCCCCGGTTTCCTGCCCACGCTCCTCCTCCGGCTTCCCCGGGCCCCGAATAAGCGGAGGCACCCGGGCCGACCCCGCACACTGAGCGCGGCCCGAGCCCCGCGGGACGTGCCCGGCGCGGCGGAGGTGAGTGCGGGCACTGCCGGGACACCGTGCTGGGGACGGGGCACCCCACCGCTGCCGGGGGTTCCTTTAACGGCACAGCTGGCGCTTCTGAGCCTAATTAGCAGCGGTTAATGAGGAGCCGGGGCTGCGGCCGCCCTGTCCCTCTCTCACAGCCGGGCTGAGCGCCCGCGGGGTGCGGGCTTGGCCCCCCAGAATGCCGGGAGGGGCAGCAGGGTGGTGAGCGGTGCTGGGGATCCCCTGGCCGTGGGAGGGGACTGGGGCTGGGTGTCCATCGCCCTGCAGTAAGGGAGCTGGTGGAGGGCTGTGTGTTCAGTTTGGGGTGGCAGCTGTAGCCCAAGGGGTTGTGCTTCCCCTCTAGACCATCCTGCTCTCTGCTTTTTTGGAAAGCCAGGGCAGCAGCAAATTTGTGAGCCCCCACGGTGCCTCCCCTCAGGTGCCCTGAGCTCCCTGGGCAGCCCCAAAGCCCCACTGGCTCTGGGCTGTCCCCAGAGTGGCCAGGAGAGCCACGAGCTGTGGGTGCCGCTGGGAGAGGAGAATCCCTGTCTCTCCCAGCTCTCTGTTCCTGCACTGTGTAGGAGGAGCCCTCTGGGGACTCCTAAATGCTGCCTGGAACCCTCCCTCCCTCAGAAGTGGGATGTTCCTCAGAGGGTTTGCTGGGACACTCCGCAGAGCAGCCATATCCTGAAAAAGCAGGGTTTGGGTGGTCACATCTGTGCTCCCCAGCATGGAAACAGGGCACTGACGTGGCTGCTGTCTTCTCTCTGCTGGCAGAGGCAAAGGGTTCCTAGAAGATGGGTGACTGGGAATTCCTGCAGAAACTGCTGGACCAAGTCCAGGAGCATTCGACAGTGATCGGGAAGATCTGGCTCACCGTGCTCTTCATCTTCCGCATCCTCATCCTCGGCCTGGCCGGGGAGTCCGTGTGGGGGGACGAGCAGTCGGATTTCGTGTGTAACACCAAGCAGCCGGGCTGCACCAACGTCTGCTATGACAAAGCCTTCCCCATCTCCCACATCCGCTACTGGGTGCTCCAGTTCCTCTTCGTCAGCACGCCGACCCTGATTTACCTGGGCCACGTTGTCTATCTGTCCCGCAAGGAGGAGAAGCTGAAGAGGCAGGAGAGCGAGCTTCGGGCTGTGCACAGCAAGGACCCCAAGATCGAGCAGGCCCTGGCAGCCCTGGAGAAGAAGATGTCCAAGATCTACATGACAGAGAGCGGGCGGCTCAAGATCCGAGGGGCTCTGATGTGGACCTACATCACCAGTGTCATCTGCAAGAGCATCTTTGAGGCCGGTTTCCTCGTGGGCCAGTGGTACCTGTATGGCTTCTCCATGGTGCCCCGCTATGTGTGCAAGAGGGACCCCTGCCCCCATCAGGTGGACTGCTTCATCTCCCGCCCCACCGAGAAGAGCATCTTCATCATCTTCATGCTGGTGATGGGCCTGATCTCCTTAATCCTGAACCTCCTGGAGCTCTTCCACCTCTGCTGCAAGAGCCTGCTTAGCAACATCAAGAAAGTGTCAGGGCCAGCTGTACCGAGCCAGGACACCTTTGTGGACGACATGGTCACCAGTCCCTACTCTCCCAAGCACTATCCCTTCCTGCCCATGGCTGAGAGCCACGCACCCTCCTACCAGACCTACAACAAGCTCTCCAGCGAGCAGAACTGGGCCAACTACCGCAACGAGGAGAACCTGGCCCTGGGCGGCGGCAGCAGACCCCTGTCGGACCCCTACGCCCCCGGGGCTACTGAAGCCTCCGCCCCGGAGGAGAAGCCGGGCAGCCGGCCCGGCAGCTCAGCCTCCAAAAAGCAATACGTGTAGCGCCGGGCTGGCCCCGGCCTGCAGGGGGACGTTCCTCGCTCCCTTGTGCCTGCAGAGGTGCTGGCTGTGGGCAGGCAGCTGCCTCCTGCCCGGTTCTGTGCCGTACACATTCCCCTCTGGAGGCTCCAGAGACCTGCCCGCCCGGGGACTGGGATGGGATGCTCAGGCCGTGGAGCTCTCGCCGGTTTTCCCCACAGACCCTGCGAGGAAGGAAACCACACGAAGTTCCCCGGGACAGCGTGTCCTGTGTGCCTGGCCGTGGGAAAGGGAGAAAGCCCTGGAGCCACGGCGTGGAACAGGCTGTCCCCAAGGCATGGCTGGAGGCTGCTGGCCATTGGGAGCTGCGGTTCAGCCAGAGCCCAGAGCCGGGAGTGCGGCCGTGGGAAGCTGCTCCTCTGCAGGCTGAGCTGGGACTGCCAGGAAAAGCTGGGCTGGGGCAGCTCTGACTGATCCTGGCCACCAGCCCCATCCCGTTCCAGCGGCCCTGGCACCTGCCCAGCGTTCGCTGCACAAGCTGCCCCCTCCCCATGGGACACGGAGGGGTTAAGCCAGCTCTGTTGTCACCAGCAGATCCCTGGGTCGATGTGGGTGACCCAGGAGTGTGAGTTCCTCCCGTCCCAGCCCTGGGCTCTTTCCCATGGGATGTGTGCCTTTAAGTTATTTTTAACCTGCTGGGCTGAGCACGGAGTTTCTGCCTTAAAGGTGCAGTTTGCAGGGACTTTGGGGGCTGTGTCCAGCCTGGCCATGTGCCTTGGAGCCCTGTGGGGTTTAGGGGGGAATCAGCCCAGCACCTGATGGTTTTGGGGTTTTTATTACTTTGCACTAGTCATCTCCTGCTGTGGGCTGAGGGGCTGGGGAGGGGGGACTGGAAGGACAAATTTGTCACAGGAGCTGTCACCCTGCCTTCCCCAGCCCACTGATGCTGTGAGAGGGGATTGTCCTGCTGTGACCAAGGGGCTGCAGGTCCTGTGTGACCCAGGGGTGAGGGTGGGGGTGGGCACTGCCCTCAGCACTGTTTCCCTTCCCCTGGCAGATTCTGTGTTGCATTCTTGTTGAATAAAGTTGGATGAATGAGAAAAGGTGAAGGAGGTGTGACTGTGCTTCCTGCTGCCTCTGGGAGGGCAGGTGAGGGTTTGGGGCTGAGGGAGGGGGAAATGCCATCCTTCACTGGGGTGAAGGGGGAAGTGAACACCCAGCTGTGCTGTGGGTGCCACTCACCCACTGAAAGCACAACCCTCCCTCCCTGCTGCGGCCTCCTGTCCCCCTGAGGCCAGCCTCAACTCAGGGTTTTGACAGAACTGTCACGTCCCAGGCTCGTGGTGGCCCAAAGCAGAGCTCAGCCCCTCTCCCTCCACTGCAGATAAACCCAGCAGAGGCCATGGAGCTGCTCGTGGCTGCATAATAGGTGGAAATGAGCCACAGATAAAGGCACACAATGTGGCTGGGGCTGTTGTTTAGTTTCCCCAGCCAAGCCAGGCCAGAGCAGAGCCTGCTCTGTATCAAGGGCCTCTCTAGTGAGGGTGGGACAGGCTAAAAATACCCTGGAGAAAATGAAATATGGGTGATATGGGGCAGTGTCACTGCCATTGGCCACTGGAGGAAATGAGGAGGGAGGCACCCAGCTGAGCTGCCCTTGGGCTGGGAGCCGAGCCCACCCTTGCCTTCCTCCCTGCTGAGGATGAGGGGGGTGAAACCCCTTGGGGTGGGGGTCTGGGCACATCAACAGCTCCCAGAACTTCCCTGTGCCCTCCTGGAGGAGCCTGGGGTAGATCTGCTGTGGGAGGACCCTGCCCTGCAGTTTGCAGGGACTTTGGGGAGCTGTATCCAGCCTGGCCATGTGCCTTGGAGCCCCATTTAGGGGTTTAGCGAGGAATCAGCCCAGCACCTGATAGTTTGGGGGTTTTTTTGGGTATTTTTTACTTTGCACTAGTCATCTCCTGCTGTGGGCTGAGGGGCTCTGGAGGGACCTTGCCCTGTTGCCCATGTGGGACCTGCCAGGCCACCCCAGCACAATGAGGGCCACATCCCCGTGCTCGCCAGGAACCAGCAGAGCTCTGGGGGCAGCAGCCTGGGGTGCTGGGTCAGGAGGAAAGGAGTGAAAGAGAACAGAGCAGCCATGCCATGTTTACCCACCACAGCGTCCCCAGGTCACCTCCCCTCTCCCAGACTCCTGTTTTTGTTGGCACAGAGGGAGCATCACGCTTTTCCTAGCTACCCTGCAAGGTGAAAAACAAGACAGCCGAGACCCCCCTTTCCCTCGCCTGGATTTGCAGTGCCCCGGCGCTGCACAAACACAGCTCCGTGTCCCACCATTGTTCCCGTGTTGTGACAAAGTGCCTCGGGGCAGCTGCACTGACCCCCCAGCCGCCGGGACGTGCTGCCAACAACAACAGCGAGGGGTTTTACCTGCGGGCCGGGCTGGGGAGGGGGCAGCAGCGGGGCTGGGGCTGGCAGCAGCCTCGCAGAAGGGTGGGCGGGCAGCCCTTAGGCAAATAAAAGTTTGGAGCTGATAAGAGGCCAGGCTGAGCGCTTTGGCACAGCCCGGGGACAGAGAGTGGCCAGACAGGCATTTCTCACACCTCCACACTCCCTCCTGAGTAAACAGCTCCCTCCGGTCCCTTGTGGGAACGGCACTCGCTCCCCCAACAGCCGGCCCTGGATGATGATGCTGAGCCCCATGTTGGCACAGTGAGGGGCTCCCATGGGCACCCCCAGAGTTAGGAAACACTGTGAGGCAGCTCTGCCAGTCCTGGAGGGACCACACACTCCCAGTTCCAGAACCCCAGTTCCTGCTGGGGATGTTGGTCTGACACCAGTCACAGTCCCCAGGAGCCCTGGGGCTCCTCTGCAGGGAGCTTTCTGACCAGGTTTCTGACCAGTCCATGCCAGGCACCCTGCTCAGCTCTGCCATGCCTGGGACAGAGGGCTGTCCTGCCTGAGAGGCTCTGCTGGCCAAGGAGTTTATTTTTAACCTTTCCCAGCATACAGCAAACAGCAAGTGTCTAAATCTGACCCACTCAGGAAGAGCCGAGGTGGGAGCAGAATCACAGCTGAGGGGAAAGAAGGGCAGAGAGCTGGGCAGGAGGGTGCCAGGCAGGGCCACAGCGTGGCCACACGTGCCCACAGAGCCCTGTCACTGCCCACGTGTGTCCTCAGGGGCAGTGGCAGCAGTCAGGAGCATCCTCCCAGGCCAGGCACAGAGCCCTGACCCCAGCACTCTGTGCCCACCACTGGGGCAACCCCAAACCAGGAATAACCCTGCCCTTTCCAATGGTGCACAGTGAAGGAAAAGCAAACCCCACGGTGCTCCCTTCCTCCCTGAGTTATATTATATTTATGTAACTCGGGGGGTTATATTTAGCCCTCCACTAGGGTCCCTTCCATGCACGGGCATGGCAGACAATGCAGCCCAGTGTGAGAACTGCAGGAGGGAGGAAATGCACTCAATAGCTGCATCCTGACATTGTCACTCACCCCCAGCCATTTCCTCGTGTGGAGGCACCACGACAGCAGTGCCCAGCACCCTGTGCCCACCCTGGCATGGCTCCTAACCCTGCCAGCAGCTCAGGGCATCATTCTGATGCAACACCAGGCAAGCAGAGGCTGCTGCCAGCAGAGCCAGGGGCTTTTTGTGGCATGGCAAGATCCACGTGGCCTAAAAACAAGGACCCACAGTGGTCCTGGAGTGTTGGGGAAGGGAATCAAGCCTGAGCTGTACCTGCAGGAAGATCCATTGATCCCCTCCTTGGGGATTGATGGGAAGGGAATGGGAAGGGAATGGGAAAGGAATGGGAAGGGAACACATTCCCCTGTAGCTGAATGGGAAGGGAACACGTTCCCCTGCAGCTGAATGGGAAGGGAACAGGTTCCCCTATAGCTGAATAGGAAGGGAACACGTTCCCCTGCAGCTGAATGGGAAGGGAACAGGTTCACCTATAGCTGAATGGGAAGGGAACACATTCCCCTGCAGCTGAATGGGAAGGGAACATGTTCCCCTATAGCTGAATAGGAAGGGAACACGTTCCCCTGCAGCTGAATGGGAAAGGAACACGTTCCCCTATAGCTGAATGCAAAGGGAACACGTTCCCCTATAGCTGAATGGAAAGGAAACACGTTCCCCTGCAGCTGAATGGGAAGGGAACAGGTTCCCCTGCAGCTGAATGGGAAGGGAACACGTTCCCCTATAGCTGAATGTGAAGGGAGCATGTTCCCCTGCAGCTGAATGGGAAGGGAACAGGTTCCCCTATAGCTGAATGGAAAGGGAACACGTTCCCCTATAGCTGAATGGAAAGGAAACACGTTCCCCTATAGCTGAATAGGAAGGGAACATGTTCCCCTGCAGCTGAATGGGAAGGGAACACGTTCCCCTGCATCTGTCCCCAGCTATGGCTCAAGGGATGTGACTTGGTGCAGAGCAGAGCTGCTCCTCTCCCACGGCACTTCAGGCCCTTTCTGGCCACAGAAGGAGCCTCCAGGAGCAGCATGGAGGGAGCCATAGCAGGAAGCGAGACGTGGAGGCTGGGAAAGACTTGGCTGCTCTCAGGAAAAGGGCAAATCCAGAGCCTGGGAAAAGCCTGGGCTGGGAGGGAGGAGCAGAAGTCCCCAGGGGCTGTGGGACACACGCTGAGGGATGTTTCATTTGCACTCCAGCACAGTTGGGGTGAGCACCCGCCGTGCCCCGGGGCTGTGGGGACACCGTGCTGTGGGAAGGTCTGGGTGTCCCAGGGTCACCCCACTGGGGGCATGTCCAGGGTGTCCTGGGGCCACTGCACTGCACCAGGATGGGACAGCAGAGTGTGAGCCCCTGCCAGCCCCTGCTCCTCTCCTCCCAAAGCATCATCACTGCAGGCCTTGCAGGAAGGGCCCGGATGGCCTTGGGACATCCCTGTCACAGACATCTTTTATGGAAAATCCTTTCCTTAGGATTTTTCCTCCTGAGAAGCTGAAAGGCCTCAGGAAAAAAAATGTAAACATTGATTATCTGCTGCTGTGGAATGCAACAGGTGCATCTGTGATTGGTCTCATGTTTCTAATTAATGGCCAATCATAGCCCAGATGGCTCGGACAGAGAGCCCAAGCCACAAACCTGTGTTATTCATTCTTTCTTTTTCTATTCTTAGCCCGCCTTCTGATGAAATCCTTTCTTCTATTATTTTAGTATAGTTTTAATATAATATATATCATAAAATAATCAATCAAGCCTTCTGAAACATGGAGTCAGATCCTCGTCTCTTCCCTCATCCTCAGACCCCTGTGAACACGGTCACACATCCCTGTGCCAGCAGAGAGTCACCTCATCCCCAGCTGGAGCATCCCTGCTCTGACCTAACCGGACATCCAGAGCAGCCATCCAGGTGTGCCGGATGGCCGGGGGGATGTCACTGTCCTCCAGGCACAGCAGCTGTCCCAGTCCCCTCGGTGAGCTGGGGCACAGCTCGCTGCCAGCATCCTGCCTGAGGAAACCACCTCTCATGAACTGCTCACGATGGAATCCAGGAGCAATGCAGGACCTGGGCAGGACAGGGGGTCCGTGGGGAAGCTGCAGCTGCCCTCAGGCCATGCCAAAAGCACTGCAGCCAGCCTGACCCCCTGGTTGTAGATGATAACGATCGCTATTCAGCCTAGGTGGGAGATGGAAGAACAGGCTAGGATTTTTCGGATTTGTGTTTGGTTGAGTCCCATTCATCCTCCCAGGGCTGCTGAGAGGATAGCTAGGATAGTTAGGAGCCTGGGGCATGGCCATCACAGGCTGGGCTGGGACTGGGAGTACTTGTGGCTGCTGGATTCAACCCCTGATCCATGGAACAGTGCAGTCATGGATGCAGGGACATCCCTGAAGCTGGACAGGCCTGGAGGATGCTCTCACACCAAACACTGCCCTCCTGGCCAGGCATGGGACTCCTTGCCTGTGGACAGGCTCACTGCAGGCAGGGCCTCCACAGCAGCCTGGACCACGAACCCCCTGCACCAGCCCGAGCATTTGCACGTCAGTGGCTGTGAGCAGGGTTTTACCATAATGGCTTATTCAGCAAAGCTTCCTCTGGCTCTTCGTCAGGGCTGCTCACCCTAGCCCTGAGAGCTGCCCGCTCCTATTCTTGTCCCGCCGGCACTTCCCAAGCGGCACATTGTTGGGATTCAATGGGAGGAAGGGTGGGTTTACAGCACTGGAGGCTTAGGAGAAAAGGCAGCGAGTCTGGGAAGCTGCTTCACCCCTGTCCCAGCGCCTGCGGGAATGCACAGAGCTGCAGCGGGATGGACGGGTGTCCCCACACACATGGAAAACAGCTGGAGTGCCCCAGGCAGGGATGGGAGCAGGGCAGGGGCTGCCAGCCAGGTGCCACCAATGCCCAAGCTGTCACCGACAGGGCTCAGTCCTTGCCCCGTGCTGGAGCAGCCTCCCCACCGACACTGCATGGGGCAGGAAATGGGGCAGCGAGGCCCCCCCAAAGGCCGATTGTGCCCCGGCCCTGGGAACGAGGGGATCAATGGGCTGTAAACAGCCGGGGGAGCCGCTCCGGCGCGGGGTGAACAAAGGCATTTCACAGACAGCTTCCGAGCTGGTCCCAGCTGGGAGAAGGAACAGGAGCATTCCCACCCCAGCACACAATAGGGAACAGCCGTCACCCCACAGCCCGGCTGGGAAAGCAGGAGACAAAGGGGAAGGGGCTGCTTCAGGGGACAGCGCCAGCCTGCCAGGGGGACAACGTGGTGGGCACTGGCGGGAGGTGGCAGTGGCACAGGGCAGGGACAGGCTCTAAATCACAGCCAGGCTCCTCCTGCACCTTCTGCCGAGGCTCAGCGGCCCTCGCAGCAAAGGTCAGAGTGCTCCATGATCCCAGCCAGGCCAGGCCAGCAGCTCGGGCAGCAAACAGAGCCGGGAGCAGGGCACTAAAGCTGTCAGCGGGGCAGGAATGGCCCCGGGGCACGGCACAGCGCGGTGTGAACGCTCACTGCCTGCTGACCCCGGCGCTCGTACCGGCACGGCAGATTTATCGTCCCCGGGAGGGGAAGGCCGGGCCGGGGCAGAACCGGGGCCTTGCTCAGGCACCACGGGAAAAAACAAGGCAGGAGGCAGCGATAACCCCGGCCCTGGCCCTGCTCAGGCAGCTCTGGCTGCGGTCTGTTTTTTTGGAGGGGACACCAGCCAGTGCCTGCTGCCAGCCTCTCCCTGCTCAAACCCCAGTGGGATCCCTGTCCCCTGGGACCCCACCCTGTGCTGTCACAGCCCTTCTCCTCCAGATAAAGAGGTCAAACGGAAGCAGATGACGCAGCTGGGGGAGCTGGGAGGGCGGCACAGCCACAGCACAGGCTGGGAATTGGATGCCTCCTTCTCCTTCCTGCCCACCACCCTGCTGCCGGTGCCCAGCCAAGCACAGCAATGGCATTTGTCCCACTGCAGTAGCTGTTTTTGAACACACAGGGAGCAGAGACATTCCCTGAGACAGGGATGGGGCTGTGCTGATGCAGGAGACACAGAGGCCCGAGAACTGACAGAAGTTTATTGTGCAGAGGGCAGAGATCTCCCCATTCCCAACACATCGCCTCGCTCAGAGCACCACAAGGGAGCAGGACCAAGACTTTCAGCTCCCCCTGTCACCGTTCCTGGGTGGGATGATGCAGGAGGGGATCCCCAGAGAGCTCCATGGCTGCTGCAGTGCATTGTGGCGTGGGGCTGTGTTGGGGTTCATCGAGAGCCACAGGGGATCTGGAAGCAGGGCAGCAGTTCTTCCTGTCACTAGCGGTCAGCCTGACCCCATCCCGTGGCACTCAGGTCCAAACTTCTACTTTCACACCATGGAAGAAATCAAACCTGAGGAAACACAGATGAAACCAGGCCGAGAGTGTTTTGTGGTGCAGGAGCCAGGCCTGGCGAGAGCTGAGGAGTTTCAGACTCTCTCCATCTCCACACACAGCTCCCTGCCCGCTCTGCCACCGAGCTCTGGGTACCTTGAGCAAATCCATGGGGTGGCAAACCTGACCCTCCGGTGAGGAGCAGCAGGTGCAGGAGGGAGGCTGGTGGAAGCAGTGCAGGTGTCGGGGGAGTCCCCAGCTCCAGGGCACCGCCTTTGCCCAAATCACCCTTTATTAACTCTTTTCGGCCCGGTTCCTGTTGAGCACGGCCCGAGGGGCGAACTCCAGCTTGTCCTTCAGGCTCACCACCTTGGTCAGGTCCTCGCCCGCGATCTCCTGCAGCTTGCGGTCCTCCCGCTGCTCCGAGATGCTTTTCTCCTCCTGGGCCGTGGCCGGGGGGTCTCCGCGCAGGAACCACTCCAGCTGGGAGCCCACCAGCCCCACCACGAAGGCCACCGGGAAGGTGACGTACGGGGCCTTGGAGCGCACGGCCGCCCACAGCACGGACCACATGCCTGCCGGCGGCGGTCACCGGCCGGCCTTCAGCAATGGCCGCAGGGAATGGGGACCCGCGTGGGCCGCGCAGGGACCCCCGCCCGGCCCCGCTCAGCCGGGCCCAGCCCCGGCCCCGGTCCCGCTCACCCGGGCCCGGCCCCGCCCGTTCCGGTCACGGCCGTGAGGGGGCGGCGGGGCGGGGCTGCCCCCTGGCGGACAGAGAGGGAAACGCAGCGCTGGAGGAGCGACAGCGGCTGGGGACACGGGGGGACACAGAAGGGGACACGGGGCGGACACGGGGGGGAATCGTGAGGGGACACCGGGGGGGACATCCGGACACATGAGGGGACCGGGGAGGATACGGAGAGGAATCATGGGGGACACGTGGGGACACAGGGGGGACACGGGGGAGACACCGAGGGGGGAATCATGGGGGGACAAGGAGGGGAACACGAAGGGGACCCGGGAGGGAGGACACGGGGGGACCCGGTGGGGGAATCATGGGGGACACGGGGGGACAATGGAGGGGGCATGAGGGGACACAGGGGGCACACGGAGGGACACCGAGGGAGGAGCCATGGTGGGGGACACGGAGGAGACATGAGGGGGACGGGGGGACGCCGGGGGGGAATCATGGGGGACACCGAGGAGGACACTGCGATGACACTGAAGGGAAGAAGATTGAGGGACGCAGAGGGGCACGAGGAGGAGTCATGGGAAATATGTGGGGGGATAGTGAGGGGGAATCATGGGGGGACACGGGGGGAACACGAAGGGGAGCATGGAAGGGACGTGATGGGGAGTCATCAGGGGAGAAGGAGGAATACACAAGGGGGGAACATGGAGGGGAGCCATGCAGGGGACAAGGGGTGTCACAGGGAGACACCCACAGGGCGAGACCCCCGGGGAGAGTCACAGGGTGTCACCCATGGGGGGACACACAGGGAGGAGCCCCAGGGGAGACCCAGGGACGATTCGGGGAGAGACAAGCACAAATCACAGAGAGTGTCTTGGCCACGGGGAGATGGAGTCATGCAGGAGTCACGAGGAGTGTCACAGCGAGACACCCACGGGGGTGTCACAGGGGAGACTCACGTGGGGAGTCACAGGGAGAGAAAAACCCACAGGGAGAGAAACACCCACAGGGGGACATCCACGGGGACAGACTCAGAAGCAGAGACCCTGCTGGAAGAGACCTGTGGGAGGTTTCCATGGGGAGATCCACGAGGAGACCTGCAGAAACCCCTCTCCCACCCCATGATCACCAATTTCCACCCCACACCCGTGCCTTTCCCATCCCTCGGACACAAAAGGAGGGGAGACAGCTGAAAGGCGAGCCCGGTGCCGGCCATGTCCCCGCAGGGAAGTGGCCGCTGGCCCGGAGTAACCAAAGTCATCTTTATTAATTGCGGCGGTTCGTTACAATAAAAAGGGAGCCACGTGTCACGGTCACTGCACGGCGCTGGCCGGGGCGGGGGCCGGGGGGCCCTTCCCAGGCACATCCCTAAATTGGGGGTGCAGGGGGAGTGGGGTGGGGAAGGGCTTTGTGGGCGCTGCCGTCACGGAGGTGTTTAGCACCGACGGACCCCCAGGAGCGAGGGACCCCCAGCCAGGTGTCCCCCAGCTGCCTCTGTCCCCACCGCCCTGCCTGAGGGCCTGGGCGAGGCTTGGCCCCAGATTTCGGGAGGTTTGGCCCCAGATTTCGGGAGCTACCTGGCACCCACTGGCCCTGCCCTGGGGGTGGCTGGTGATGCTGCGTGGGGCTGCTGGCGCGGCAGAGGGAGGGACAGCGGTGGGATTTTCCCCCCTCTGCCACCGAAAGGGACACTGAGGGGGGGACAGGATTGTGGGGGACGGGGTTAAGGACAGGGGTGAGGCAGATGCAGCCTCCTGCCCCACCACGCTGCTCTGCCCTGGAGGGAGCTCTCCACCCTGTTCCTGGCTCTGTGCACAGTGATGGGGGAGCTGGGAACAGCCACATCCCAGGGTGTCCCTTGGCCCTGAGAGGCATCAGGTAGGTGACAGCCCTATCCTGGGGTGTCCCACCCCACAGGGCTCCAGGAGCTCAGGGGGAAGGGGTGTCCCCCTGAGGGCGTCTCTAACTCCACACTCTGGGACAGCTGCTGGCCATGTCCACACCCCGGTGCCACCCACTGGTGCCAAGCCCAGCGTGGTCCTTGTCACTGCAGGTGGGCTCACTGAGGAGCATCTCCCACCTGCAGCAAGGCACGGGACGGGGGACTATTGCCTGTCCCTGGCTGGTGCCACATTTCAGAGGTGCTCCTGGCCTCCAGGCTGGCAGGAGGGAAGGACGGACGGATGAGGGATGGGCTGAGGAGGAGGAGGGCTGAGCGGGAAGGGGAGAAGCGCGTGTGGCGATGCTCCGTGCGAGGGAAGCGGGGCGGCTCGCCGTGACCGGGGGGGCTCTGCTGCTCTGGCCCGTCCCACCAGGCAGGACACAGCGCTGGTCACGTGTAGTTTCTGGTTTATTCCTTGGGTTATATTTATATATGTATATAGGGGAGGGAGCCCTGGGTCCCCACGGCACCTGAGCCGCGGGCTGGGGGGAGCAGCGAGGGGACCCCTTTGTCCCCAGCACGTCCCAAAGCCTCGTCCGGCAGGGCAGGGCTGGGGGGCTGTGGCCGGGGTCAGGGCTGGGGGCCCGTCCCCGCCACACACCAGGGGATTGCACTGAGTACAGAGAGGCGGGGGGGCCTGCCTGCAGCCCCCTCCCCTCCAGCCCGGCGGGGCCAGGCGCTGGAGGTCACCTCTCTTTGGGTTGGGATGCAGGGGCGGCTGTGCAGAAGGGCTGGGGGAGAGGGAAGGGGACAGAAAGCTGGGACACAGCCCCAGGGAAGGCAGAGGGAGGGAGGGAGAGCCCCGGACCCCAGGAGAGGCTGGCAGGGGCATGCGGGCAGTGGGGGGCAAGGGGACGGGGCAGAACCGGGCTTTGCGTTCGCCCGCCGTCGGATCCACGAAAGGGCTAAGATAGAAAAGAGAGAAGCTGTGAGTGGGGCCAAGAGGTGCCCCAGGGTGTCCCCGCGGCCCCCCATCACAGTGAGCTACGGCCGCGCCGTCCAGTCCGGGTAGAAAAGCGGAGGCTGCGGTCACAGCCGGGTCTGCGCCTCGGGGATGTAGATCTCGATGCTGTCCGCGCTCTCGGTGGCCGAGCTCTGGCGGAAGGACGCGGCTCGCTTGGCTGCCAGGAGCCGCTTGCGGGCCTCCTGCCGCTGCCGGTCCACCGAGTCCAGGGAGCGCTCCTTCACCGGGTGCACCTTGGAGCGCGGCGGCTTCTTTGGTATCGGGGGAGGCACCTTCTTCTCCTCCTGCACAGACCACAGGGGCGTCAGGCCGGGACCTCCCAGGAATGGGCATCCCTATGTATCCCTATCAGCGGGCTCAAGCCATGCTGAGAGGCTCCACAGACCCTCCCACAGGTTGCAAGGCAGGGCTGCACATCCCTTTATCCACCCCGTGCCAGGACCCTGCCTGGCCCTTTGCAGTGGGAGAACAGCCCTTCTCTAGCCTCGCTTTTTCCCAGCTCTGTTTTTCAAGGGTTTGCTAAAAGCAGCCACCAGTGGGAGCCCGGCAGTGGTTTGGGTTCAGATGTGCTTGGGGATGAGGAGGGAGGAAGAGGTGACAGGTACAAGTGCCAGTGGCAGAGCCCTGCCCTCACCTTGGGCTCCATGATCTTCCACCCATTGGCCTTGAGCTGCTGGAGCTCCCCAAACTTCATGCTGACATCCTCAATGGAGAGCTGTAGGAGGTCCCAGAAGCCAGCCAGGTCTTGGAAGGTGGGCACAGGGAATGCGTTGGGATCCTGTGGGGACAGAGTGCCACTCTCATCCATCAGTGGGATGTTGGCTCTGCTGGCCATGGGGCCATCCCAGCTCCCTGTGCTGGCTCTGTGTCCAGCTGTCCTCCATGGTGGCCCATGGCTAAGAGTATGAGACACTCCCTCCCCAGCACAGCTGACCCCTGGCACGCTGCCCTGCCCGCACTCACCATGTTCTGCTGGCAGAGGCGGTAGAACTGCTGCACCTTCTGAGACATGAGGAGCTGGGCACTGCCCACCGCACTCCGGATCTTCTCCAGGACTGGGGGGGAGAGCAGACAGTCACAGGCAGCTCAGAGCCCTCCAACACACTGTGTCTCTCCTCTTCCTCATAGCCCCAGAGGGTTTTTCCCAGTGTTTCTTGCCCTCACCCAACCCCTTCAGGCTTGGCTGGGAAGATGCTCCAAGGTGTGAGCGCTGCAGGACAATGACTGTGCCCACCCAGCTCTGCAGGATCCCCAGCCCCTCCCTTTGCTGTGACACCCCACCCCAGCCGACTCACTCTCCTCGGGCAGGTCATAGTCCTCCGCCTCCCTCTCCATCTGCTGGCACCATCCCTCCATCTTCTCCACCTCAGCCTGCAGCAGTTTGATGAACCACTCCCCGTCGCGGTGGCACGGGGAGGCGCGGCCGGAGTCGGGGAGGCTGCGGGAGCCCCGCTCGATCCAGGCATCCCTCCGGGGCACCTCCACCGTGTCGTACTGCAGCTGGTAATCCTCGCGGTACGCCCACTGCCCCTGCGTGTGCACCGTCTTGTACACAGCGTACTGCCGGCCCGACTCGGGCTCCGAGGAGTGCCGCTGGAAGGGCCGCCCGAACTGCAGCGCTTTGTCCTCGGTGGCCACGGCCAGCCCGGTGAAGCCCTCGAGCTCCAGGTCCGCCTGCACGCCCGCTGTGACGCTGTTGGAGCGCTTGAAGCGCGCTCGCCTGCGGAGACAGGGAGAGTGTGGGGATCCCCACTGCCAGCAGGGATTGTCCTGTCCCCGTGAGACATAAACTTTAAGGAATTTAGAGGAGCTAAGATTTTAGTTAGAGATAAGCTTTATTTGAGTTGATTAAAATAAATGGGTAAGCCCTGATGAAGTTAAGAGTTAGTAGTCGCACCGTTGGAGCGCTTGAAGTGCGCTCGCCTGCGGAGACAAGGAGAATGTGGGGACCCTCACTGCCAGTCCCTCACTGTCCCATCCCACTGAAACATAAACTTTAAGGAATGTAGAGATTTTAGAGGAGCTAAAATTTTATTTGAGTTGATTAAAATAAATGGGTAAGCCCTGGTGAAGTTAAGAGTTAGTAGTTGCTCTAACACCGTTGGAGCGCTTGAAGTGTGCTCGCCTGCGGAGACGAGGAGAATGTGGGAACCCTCACTGCCAGTCCCTCACTCTCCCATTCTCCTGAGACATAAATTTTAAGGAATGTAGAGATTTTAGAGGAGCTAAAATTTTTTTTGAGTTGATTAAAATAAATGGGTAAGCCCTGATGAAGTTAAGAGTTAGTAGTTGCTGTGATGCTCTTGGAGCGCTTGAAGCAGAGACAGGGAGAGTGTGGGGACCCTCACTGCCAGTCCCTCACTGTCCCATCCCACTGAAACATAAACTTTAAGGAATTTAGAGGTTTTAGAGGAGCTAAGATTTTAGTTAGGGATAAGCTTCGTTGGAGTTAATTAAAATAAATGGGTAAGCCCTGATGAAGTTAAGAGTTGGTAGTTAACTGATAATTGATTGCTTGTCAGCACAATGTTTGGTTAGCTGGGTTTATGATGAAGAATATAGAAATTGATAAATAGCTTTTAGGAACATAAGACAATTGTAGGGCTCCTCTGTTCTGAAACCAATTGAAGACAGGGAGTGGGAGTTCTACCAAGGGTTCATTTGTCATATTTGCCTTGAAAAGGTAGAAAGGTCAGAATGAGGAAGACTTCATTTACTTCCTCATTTTGGGAGCCCTCCCCATGAAAAGGACCACTGACCCATTTCAAGGAACAAACTCTGCATGGTTAATAGCTTTTGAACTAATTACCATACGAAGCAGGGAAGGGGATACACCAAAGTTATGAATATGTATTTGTATTTTGGGTATTCAATACTTGTATAGATAAAAGGACTCTGCAATCACCTGTAAATTGGGGTGTGTATTTGGGAGCTATCCCCCAATAAACATACACTTTCTAACTCTAAACTGTTAGAGAGTTCTTGTCCATCACAGTTGGATATCGGTACTAGATCAATATCCATATTTTTTTAATAAATCCCCCCTGTCAGGCATGACAGTGGCAGGGGCAGGGTGAGGGACACCCACGGGTAGGATGGGGCTGGGAATGCCGGGGTGGATCCCAGAGCATTCAAGGCCACAGGCACAACCCTGAGCAGCTGCGATCTGCCAGTCCCTCATCTCCTCTGCTCTCAGCCTGTTTCCATGGCTACCAGTGCTGGACCAGGGATGGAGAGGAGCACCAGGCTGCATGGGCACCATGCCAGAGCTCCCCTCCCGCAGGCCATGCAGGTTCTGGCACACCTGGCCTTCCCATCCCAGCCAAAATGTCATGGTTAGCTACAGAAATGCCCAAAGGTTCATCTGCACCTGGTGTGGGCTCAAAGCTAAGGGCTGAGCCCAGCAGAGGAGACAGGAATAGGGCAGGAATAGGGCAGAACCTTCTCTGGGCAGCAGAGAGGACAAAGGAAAGGCCAAATCCTGCTCCAGGTGGGGGCAGCTAGCCTGGGATGGGGATGGTGCTGAGCTCTGGGGTTTCAGCCACAGAGGAGAGGGAGAAGATGCTGTGGGGTAGCAGTGGTGTGCAGGAAGCCCTCGGGAACCCAATGCCCCAGTCCTGCCATGTGGTACCTTTTGTCCTCCTCCACCTGCACCCCGATGGAGTGGAACTCCCTCTGGCTCCGGCTCTCCGTATCCGAGTCAGAGACGGCCTCAACCTGCCGAGGGGCAGAGAGAGAGCTTGGAGGGAATCCCCCAAACGCAGCGTGGCTGCTCAGCACAGCCCACACCACCGGGGCAGCCCGCGGGGAGGAGCAGAGCCCACCTGCACGCCGATGGACGGACGCCACTTCCTCTGGCGAGCCAAGCTCCGCAGCTCCTCCCGGCCTGGGATGGCCTTGATGATGAGGGTGGAGGGCTTGGGAGCGGCACGGGGCTGGACTGGGGGCAGGTCCAGGGCCACGGCCGTCACCTTGGAGCTCTCCAGGCTCTCGGCAGAGTTGCAGCGGGCCGCGGCGTCTTTGGACCAGGCGGGGCTGCGGGCGACCTCGCTGGGCAGGTAACTCTCGTGGGTGGACTCGGTGCTGCTCTGCGCCGTGACGGAGATGAGAGGTTTGGCTTTGGTTCCTGGAGGGATGGGAGGTGGAGCTTTTCTGTAACTGAAGGCTGTTGTGGGAGAGGCGCAGGATGAAAAGGCACGTGAAAACACAGACATTTGTTCATTTCCCGCCACGAACAGGGGCCCCAGGGAATTCTGCCCATCTCCTCCCACAGCATGGGCATCATGGCCCCACAGGGTTTGCCCCTAAGCTGGGTTAGATATGGGCCAGATTTCAGAGGTGCTGTTTGACCAGTTTTTGGGATTGGAAAGCACCCCAGACCCACATTGGCCACGTTGCTGCAGCACCCAGCAAGGGGCAGAGATGGGGACAGAAGGAGGGGATGGCAAATGCCTGCTGGGGACACAGAGCAGCCCCCTGACTGGGACTGGGTGACAAACAGGATGCTCACACCCTGTCCTGGGCGCTACAGGGGTCAAAGGCCAGGAGGAGGGCAGCAGCAGCCCTTGGCATGTGCTCAGATGAGCAGGCAGGGAGATGTGGGGTTCCCTCACGCGGCCAAGCCCTCACCACCCCATAGGACTCACAAGTGCTGGGCTTCAGGATGCTGCTGGTGATGGGCGGCCCAGGAGGGGCCGACATGGAGAAGAGTGAGAGACAGTCGTCGTCCTGGGAGCAGCCTGCCTGGATGGCCCGCAGGTAGCTGTGGCTCCGCATGCGGAAGCAGCCGGGCAGGTCCAGCGCCTCCACGGCTTGCGACTCCACCTCACCAAACACCGACTCGCAGACGGCCTCAAACTGGTGGTTGAGCTCGTCGTTGATCTGGGGAGAGCGGTGGGTGAGGCTGGGGCAGGGCAGGGGATGCCCAGAGTGATGCCCACCACATCCCTGCCCCGTGGAACCCGAGGCACAGAACATACCTGGCCGGTGGTGAAGGAGCGCCCGTAGCTCTGTCCCCGCGGGAGCATCCGCGGTGGCGTGCAGCAGCTGGGACAGTTACAGATATATGAATCAGAATAGTGCCTACTTGCAAACCTAATGAGAGACAGTGGGAATAGAAGGGATCGCACCAAAAGCAACACATTCCAGCAGAGCATCGGGAAACGCGGCCGCAGCGATCCTCCCGCTGGCCACTGCTCTCCCCACTCCTTACTGCCCCCAAAACTGTCACCTGCTGGAACTGGAGCACATCTCACTCATCCCCCTTTGAACATGCCTCTTCTCCCCACAATCTACATGTGGCTGCAGCAGCAGGTCCCCCCCAAAAGCCCAGCATAGCCATGTCACCCCCAGTGCCCTGACAGCGAGCAGGGACAGGGCTGGGTGCTGCCGCATTGGGGAGTGCAGCTGTGAGCAGGGAGGGTGCTGTGAGCAGGGAGGGTGCTGTGAGAGGGGGACAGTGCTGTGAGAGGGGACAGTGCTGTGAGAGGGGACAGTGCTGTGAGTGGGGACAATGCCGTGAGCAGGGAGGGTGCTGTGAGAGGGGACAGTGCTGTGAGAGGGGACAATGCCGTGAGCAGGGACATGCCACTCGTCCTCCCAGGGAGCCCTGGCCCTGGCCCCACTGCTGCCTGCAGAGCTGGGATGGGGCTGGGAGGCAGCAGCCCTTACTTGGTCCTGGCCTGGTCGGCGCTGGAGGAGCGGCGGTAGCTGTCTCGCCGCGTGGCCGCCCTGGGCAGCACTTTGGAGCTGATGTCCGAGTCGGCGCTGTCCTCATCGCCCATGGCCTTGATGTAGCTGCCGCTGCGCATCCGCCGGCACGGGATCTCCCCGTCCTTGCCCGCCGGGTACCCGCTCCACTCGTCCTGCGGCACCTGGAGCAGGAGGCAAATGTGGGAGGATGTGGCGGCCGGCGTCCCACAGGTGGGATGCAAAGCCAGGCCAAATCCAGCCCAAATCCAGCCCAAATCCAGCATGTGTGCCCTGTTCCTCTGTCCTCCCCATGCACCACAAAGATGCAGTCCCTGGGGGCTCTGACCCTTTTGGAAAGCCCCAGAAGGGACAGACCCCAGGGGCTCTGACCCTTTTGGAAAGCCCCAAAATCCAGGAGAGCAGATCCCTCCTAACAGGCACAGCTCCCCATTCCCACAGCACGGGGCGGCGCAGCAGCTCCCACCTCACGGCCCCTCTGGCAGGAGCGTCTGGGCCAAATCCCACCCATGCCAGCGCAGCACCCGCCTGACGTATCGGACACCAGTGGCACCACGTGCTGCTGACGCCAGCACCACGGGGTCCTTATAGGGCAGTGACAGGGGGACAGTGTCCCCTGGGGCCCCCAGCCAGGGTGATGGGGGCAGCACCCTGCCCCAATGCCCCCACTGCCAGCGGAGACAGGCCCCAGCCACCCCGACCATCAGCCAGCACAGCATTGCTGCTCCCTGTCTCCTTCCCCCAGGAAAGGGAGAGAAGAGTTAATTAGCTTTTAATTGGAAGGGGGGTGACCTAGAAGGGAGCCCGGTGATGAGGCAGGCAGTGGCACCCAGCCAGACACACAGGCAGGATAAAAGCAGTGAGAAGGGAGCAGACACAGGACTGCTGGTGGCCCTGAGCTGACAGAGCTGTCTGACCCCAAATGCAGCACAGGGCAGGAGGCAGCAGATGGACTTCAAGGGGACATCGGGGCCATGGGAATGGGACACAGGTGCTGGGGACACAGAGCAGAGCTGGAGCATCCCCACAGCACCCCAGGCTGCTGGATGGAGGGTCCCAGCTCAGGCTCGCCCCACAGTCACCCCAATCCCCTCATCCTGCCCAGCCCCTCACCTGCAGGTACTGGTACGCTCGGTCTTTGGCCTTTGCTTCCTGAAGCATCAAGGTCTTCTCAGTGCCGCCGGCGCTGGGATAGGCTTCACGGGCCTGGCTGACGGTCATGGTGTGCCAGGCACTCCTCTTGACCGTCTGGCCATCCAGAGACATGGACATGCCGGCACAGGCCAGGCATTTTCCTTCCCCGCCGCCCTTTAGACTCTTCAAGGTCAAGTCTCTGAAGGCACTTTCGGGAGCGTCCACGCAGTACTGGCTGCCCTGGTCGGCGGCGTGCCGGCCGGACACCATGTAGCTGCTGTCGCTGTCCAGGTTGTCGTCGGAGCTCCACCAGCCCAACATCTTGGACCGGTGCCGGGAGTCCACCTTACGGTCCTTGCTCTTGCTGCGCTTGCCGTGGCGGGACTGGTGGTGGTGGTGGTGATGGTGGTGGTGGTGGTGGTGGTGGTGGTAGCCGTCCCCGCGGCCGTCCATCTTGGCGCCGTTGTAGTCCCGCTTGGCCGGCGCCTCCAGGGAGTGGGACTTGGCGAAGAGCTTCTGGACGGAGTGGACGAGGTGGCGGATGCGGCTGGGGCTCTCGCTGCGGGGCTCGGCGCCGCCGGCCCGGGGGTACTGCAGCGTGTGGAAGCCGTCGTGGTGCAGCGGCAGCTGCTTCTCGAACTGGTCCAGCAGCGTGGGGGGCAGGCGGTTGATCTTGCTGGCGGGGTGGGCGGTCGCCATGCATTCGTCGCAGGAGTCGTAGTGCTGCTGCTGCTGCTGCTGCTGCTGCTGCTGCTGCTGCTGCTGCGCGTGATGCATCCTCGGGAAGGTGCTGCTGGCGCTGGCGGAGGGCGGCTCGCTCAGGGGCCCGCCCGGGCACTCGCTGCCCGCGCCGGGGCAGTAGGGATGCTCCAGGGAACACGGCTCGCTGGGGCTGGGCAGGTAGGGCGGCCGGCCCTCGGGGATGCAGTCGGCGGGATGCTCGCAGTTGTCAGGGATGCAGCGGCAGCGGTGGCCGGAGGAGGGCTGTGTCTGGCTACGCTCCCCATGGTAGCCCTTCATCATTTCAGCACCCACCCCATCGCCTCGGCATCTTGCCGGGATGCCCCTGCGGGCTCATCTGTGGGGAGAGGGACAAGAACAGTGTCAAGACCCCCTCTGCACACCCACAACCAGCAGAACATTGGGGGCTATCTTACAGGAACCAGCTGAGAAGGTTGGGAAGCTTCTGTGAAGTGCCAGAATCCTGGCTTTCCACATGGTGACAGGAGCACAGTGCCCACACCAGGCACCTGGGGTTACCCCCAGCTCCGGTGCTTGGAGGTGGCAAAGGCAAGGAGAAGGTGCTGCCAGCAGCCATGCAGGCAGCAGGGCCTGCAGACGGCGAGGGAGGACATGCTGCCATCAGCAGATCCTTGTTTTCTTCTGCAACACCAAATATTATGAAGCGTTTCTCCATTAGGAAGCGGCTCTGGCTGGGTTTTTCAGCCGTTGCGATTCACAGCGCCGCTAATGAGCTGCCGTGGGGTGCAGGGGGGGCCCAGCTCTGATGTCTCCATCCAGCCCCACATGGAGACCCACGATCCAGGGTTCTCCTACCCTGCAAACCCTCTGGATGGGGAGCCAGGAGCTGAGGTGGCTGTGCTGTGTGAGGGGCAGCCCCAGGAGAAAGCAGGAGGATGGACGGCGTTAAGCCAGTGCCAACCAAGCCTGAGCCACCTGCACCCATGGAGGTTTGTGTGCCTTGCAGCCCCTCAAAGGCTCCGTCTTTGGTTGGACTGTAAATGAGGAAATTACTTATTCTCCAGAGTATCTCTGCTAATTAACAGGCATCGTTAACGCTCTTGTTGTCATATTCGAGCAGGGTGCTGCAGGCAGCACGTCTCCCAGACTGGCTGCAGGGAAAGGTGACCGTGGGATGCTCCCTGTGGCTCGTGGGGATTTGACCATGGAGACTGGAAACGAGGGACACTGGGAGGGCTGGTGGGACGGGGTTGTGCCCCCAAAGAGCCCTGGAGGAGAGAGCGAATTGGGGTCCCCATGGGGTGTAGGGGTGGACAGCAATGGCATTTTGGCCCTGAGCAGCAGAGACAGCCCTGAGAACACATCTGCCCTAAGCCATCACCACCTTCCTTCCCAGCTTTTTTGAGGCTGGATGGCTCCATCCTGCTCCACTCCCCATCCTCAGATCCCGCTCCTGCTCTAACAAGGCTCCCTAATTGCTGAGCGGAAGGTGCAGCTGGTGCAGATGAATCCTCTCCCCTCCCCAGACAGCTGCTGCGGGGAGCAGGAGCAGCAGCGTGGGATGGAGCTGCCTCCCTGGCCTGGGACCGAGCAGCAGCACGGAAGGACAGACAGACAAACAGGCTCCCAGCCCAGCTCTGCCTCCGCGGGCTGAGCTATCATCTCCTGCTCGGGGAGGGAAGCTCTCAGCTGATCCAAATATTGCTGCCGCGGCGGCGAGAAGGAGTCAAAATATCTGCGGAGCCTGTCAGCACGAGCCCGCCGGGCTTTTGTGCTCGGCAGGTGCAGGAATTCAACAGAGCCGGAGCCGCGGGCGGGGCGAGGCAGCGCCGCCGCTCCCCCGCACCTGCGGAGCGCCGGCAGCGGGTGGGGACACCCGGGCTGGAGCGTCCGTGTCCCAGCTCAGCAAGGCGACACAGGCGTCTGTGCCCTGCCCAGGGACCTGCCGCGATCCCTGAGGGCAGCCTCGGGATGGAGAGAGGGTTGGGAGAGACCTTGTGGGGCTCAGAATGGGTGGCGCAGTGCAAGGTCCCCGTCCCAATGGCCATGATGGGAGATGTCGCTCCTGTCTCCTGTGCCAGGAGGGCAGTGTGGGCAGGCTGGCACATGGCACTGGGGCTGGCTCATGGGCACACGGCCGAGAGCTGGAGCTGTGTCCCTCCAAATGCACTCAGCACCTCTTGGGATGGAGGGATTTGTGCCACCAAAGCGCAGATTTAAGTCGAGGGGGAAAAACCCAGCCCAGCTGAATTTTGTGCCATTTAACACCAGGGTAATTACCACCAGTGGGAACCTACCGCCCACACAATTATGTGCTAGGATAAACTGGAAGAGCATAATTACCATTACAAATAACTCACTCCTCGCCTTTATTGCTTCCAGCCTGGAGAAACTCCCACCAGTGGCTCCCCATCACCACCTCCTCTAATGTCTCTCCCCATTTGGAGGGTCAGCACAGGGAGGAGAGGGGCTCGAGGGTCAGCACAGGGAGGAGAGGGGTTCGGAGTCCCTGGTGCTCCAGGCCATCCTGAAATTCATTCTCCTGCTTAATTTCCCATGGGAGCCCTTGGCAGAGGCAGCTCCACTTCCCAGCAGCTGCCCCATGAGATCCCTGCCTTGGAGGCAGCACCGTGCTGAGCCCCAGGGCTGCAGGGATTCAGGGCAGACCCACCAGGAGCCTGAGCTTCCCTGGGACCCCACAGCACCCAGGATCCTCCCATCCTTCCTCCAGCTCCAGGAACACCAGCGGGGATGTGAGAGGACATCAAAACCCCACCACAATGTCTGGGTCTGGCAAATCGCCCTGACACAGGGCAAGACTGGGTTTTCAACACTTCCATGTCTAACCCCAAGAGCTGGGGTTGATGGCTCTGCATTCAGGGGGTCCTGGCCCCCTGTCCTTCCCCAGCAGCCCCACCATGGGCAGCCCACGGGTGGCACTCACCGCCCGGCGCTCAGGGGGATGCTGTCCTCATGGCCTCACCAGCAGCAGCTCCTCCACGCTGGGAATCCCTGGGCCAGCAGCTCTGGGGGAGGAACAGGATGGGGATGAAGCCAGAGCAAAGGTGTCCCCCCCCAAAACCAGCCTGAGCCACCTCCCTGTGTATTTTTTATCAGCCCAGCCTTCCATCATCCCCTGAGGCCGCCCCACACCAGCGCACAACGGGGACAGCTCCGCACGGCCACGGCCACGTGTTTCACCCAGTTTAGCCCCAAAACCATCGCCAGTCCCATCCTGTTATGCAATCTCCTGCCAGCGGGTGCCAGAGCCGGCCCAGCGGCCACCTCGCCACCGACTTTGATTCGCTCCGGCTCCGGCCGCTGGCTCCACAAAGCCTCCTCCTGCCACCCCGCCTTCCCAGCGCCACCAAAGGGGCTTTATTTCCACCTTCCAGCCCGGCAGAAGTGCGAGCTCGGCCCGTTCTGCAAATTAATGCGAGGTTCTGCCAGCTTGGGTCCTGCTGGGGACCTTTACGGCTTGGGATGAAAGCGGGAGAGAACAAACACGCAGCGTGAGCGAGCTGGAGCCGGGGAAAAAAAATAAAATAAAGTGGTTTTCCCACTTAGGGGCTGAGCAAATTTGATCTACGGTCATCGTAAGAAAATAAATATGGAATACAGCCAGGTCGTTTCCACCGTGCTTTTAATCTATTTACTCTTTCCCCGCTCGTTGTAAGTGAGAAGGATTGTGGAAAGCAAACATTTTATTTTATTACTAATTGCACTGTTATTTTATGAGGCTGAATTAGTAAAATTTACACAGTCTGGAGGAAAAAAGAGGGGCTTAGTAAGAGATCACCTAATTTAGAAGAGAAAGGGGAAAGGTGAGGAAAGGGAATGGGAAAGGAAAGGGGAAAAAGAGAGGAAAAGGCAAGAGAAATGGGGGAAGGAGAAAGAGAAAAAGGGAAAGATGAGAAGGGAAAGAGGAGAACAGTGTGAGCAGGATGCAAAGATCACAGAAATACACTGGCTGCAATCAGGAAATCAAAACCAATTACTGTTAATAAAAGAAAGCAGAGCAGCTGCAGGCAGGCGCTGCCTGCAGAGGGCTGTGAGGGGCAGGATCCAACCGAGCACCGCTGGAAAAAAGGGATGAGGCAAGATTTGTTAAAAGTCATGAAAGATGAACACAAGCTGAGGATTTGCAAATATGAGTGGAGCAGGAAGTGTTTGCTGAGGCCACTGGGAAGGCCACAAAAGCCAGCACAGCTGGTTGGGACCCCAACAGGGCTGGGAGGCTCTAGCACCCCAAAAAATCCAGAAGATCCTGACATAACTGGGGGGCTCTGGCACCCTGAGGCTGGGGGCATCTCCCCTGGTTCAGCCCTGCCCTGACACATCCCTTCTCACCAAGAATGGGCACTTCCCAGGCACCAACCCCAAAATCCACGATGCCCCAGGGCTCCAGCCCAGCACAGCCACCCTGCCCCAGAGCCTGGAGGCTGAGGACAGGCCGTTCGACGGGCTGGGCACGTTATTAAGCACATGATTAATTTTGGCACCAGCCCCAGCTGCCTGACAGCTCCTTCTCCAGGGCTGAGAGAGCGAGCGCGAGAGGTGCTGCCTCTGCTGATGCAGCGGTTGGTGGGATGAAAAATCCTGCAATGCAGCACTGCTTCTTAATGAGCCATTTGTCTTTGAGTCTTCTTCACTCATTACCATGCCGGGAGAGGGATGGGAGTTGCCCCACGTCCCCATCTGAGCAATTACTCCTGGAGCAGAGCGAGGAAATACGGCCACGAGGCGCCCGCAGCTGCCAGGGATCCCGCACGGCCGCCAGCGCGGGGACTTCCCGCCACAACGGCACTGACTGTGCCTGCTGCCACCTCGGGGGGACAGGAACCCCCTCCCCGCACTGCACACACAGCCCAGGGCCACCCAGCCCCGCCCCAGACCCGATTCTCTGGGGGCAGGAGCTGCTGCGCTGGGTGTGCAAAGGAGCTGGAGCATCCTGGAGCCGCCAAGGCAAAGGAAGGAGCCTGGCATTCCATCCCTGCAAAGCCCAAAGCAGATCTTGGTGGAAGAGCCACATCTTCAAAAGCCCTTTAGGATGGGGAACTGAGAAACCACTCCAGGATGGGCCTGGCAGCAAGGTGCCAGGAAGCTGGTTGAGAAGGAAAGAGGTGGCACAGGGAATGGGAAGCTGGTACAGAAGGAAAGAGGTGGCACAGGGAATGGGAAGCTGGATGAGAAGGAAAGAGATGGCACAGGGAATGGGAAGCTGGTTGAGAAGGAAAGAGGTGGCACAAGGAATGGGAAGTTGGCTGAGAAGGAAAGAGGTGGCACAGGGAATGGGAAGTTGGTACAGAAGGAAAGAGGTGGCACAGGGAATGGGAAGTTGGTACAGAAGGAAAGAGGTGGCACAAGGAATGGGAAGATGGTACAGAAGGAAAGAGGTGGCACAGGGAATGGGAAGCTGGTTGAGAAGGAAAGAGGTGGCACAGAGAACAGGAAGCTGGTTGAGAAGAAAAGAGGTGGCACAGGGAATGGGAAGCTGGCTGAGAAGGAAAGAGGTGGCACAGGGAATGGGAAGATGGTACAGAAGGAAAGAGGTGGCACAGAGAATGGGAAGCTGGTTGAGAAGGAAAGAGGTGGCACAGGGAATGGGAAGCTGGTTGAGAAGGAAAGAGGTGGCACAGGGAATGGGAAGCTGGTTGAGAAGGAAAGAGGTGGCACAGGGAATGGGAAGTTGGTACAGAAGGAAAGAGGTGGCACAGGGAATGGGAAGCTGGTACAGAAGGAAAGAGGTGGCACAGGGAATGGGAAGCTGGATGAGAAGGAAAGAGGTGGCACAGGGAATGGGAAGCTGGATGAGAAGGAAGAGGTGGCACAGGGAATGGGCCATGGCAGCGTGCACTGGAAGGGCTGGCAGGGCTGAGAATATAGCAGCGCCATGGCACAGGCACCTCCAACCCCCACAGCAGTTCCCATCCTGCCCACAGGAGCCAGGACATGGCACAGAGGGCATCGACTGCCAGAGCTGGGACCCCACAGCCAGAGCACCAGGAGTGCACCAACAGAGCTGGGAGACCCCCATGGAGGGACCCCCAGGCCAGGCAGGGCTGCAGGGACCCCAAACCCTCCCAGCTGGCACAGGGATTGTGGGCACTGAGGCGCACAGATGGGCACCCATCAGCGGTGATGCCCACGGACAGCTGCCCTCCCATGGGCACACTGACATCTGCCCACACTGCCTGGGGCAGCCAGCAGCTCCTGCTGTGCCTCCAGGGCTTGCTGGGAAAGGGGGACAGGGAGGTGACACCAGGGAGAGGCCACAGCCTGCTGCTCACCTGCAGGGAAGGGAAGGGACAAGCAGGGACCTCCCCAGTGCTGGCTCACCCTGGGGCTCTGCCCACGCTGCCATGGGCACTCCAGGCACCAGCAGTGCCCCAGGTGGGCTCCAGCATCTCCCAGGAGTTAAATCTGCGTGTGCCAGAGGCACTGGGGGCCGTGGCAGCTCCCTCAGGCCCTGTGGCTGTGCCAGGGAGCCCAGCTGGCAGTGGTGTTGGATGAACCCCATTTCCCCATCACCCCCATTGTCCCTCCTGGTGTTGGATGAATGAACCCCATTTCCCCATCACCCCCATTTTCCCTCCCACCCACATGGAGCCAGGCCCCGAGGTTTTAAGAGCCCCTTACTCCCCAGCCAGGCTGTGTAATGATTTCAGCCAGGGATCACTCCAAAGCCTCTTTGGTGAGCTGGGGGCAGCGCAGCCTGAGCACCGAGCGTGGCAGCAGTGCCAACTCCTGACCATCTCCTGCCCATTTCCTCCAAGCCCCTGGGCAGGCTGCCCCTTCCATGCCCAGCTTCAGTGCCGCTGAGCCCCCAGCAGGCTGGCACTGCCATCCCTGCTCTGCTCTCACCTGTCACCAGCGTTGCTCCTCATCCCGCTTTCCTCAGCATGAAGCACTCTCTGCTCCACCCCAAAAAATACCAACCCCAAATGACACCAACCCCAAATGACACCAACCCCAAATAACACCAATCAGAAATGACACCAATCCCAAATGACACCAACCCCAAATGACACCAACCCCAAATGACACCAACCCCAAATGACACCAACCCCAAATAACACCAACCCCAAATGACACCAATCCCAAATAACACCAATCCCAAATAACACCAACCCCAAATAACACCAACCCCAAATGACACCAACCCCAAATAACACCAATCCCAAATAACACCAATCCCAAATAACACCAATCCCAAATGACACCAATCCCAAATAACACCAACCCCAAATGACACCAATCCCAAATAACACCAACCCCAAATGACACCAACCCCAAATGACACCAACACCAAATAACACCAACCCCCAATAACACCAACCCCAAATAACACCAATCCCAAATAACACCAACCCCAAATGACACCAAGCCCAAATAACACCAACCCCAAATAACACCAACCCCAAATGACACCAACACCAAATAACACCAATCCCAAATAACACCAACCCCAAATGACACCAACCCCAAATAACACCAATCCCAAATAACACCAACCCCAAATAACACCAACCCCAAATAACACCAATCCCAAATGACACCAACCCCAAATAACACCAATCCCAGCTGGTTCCCCTCAGGGCACCACGCCCCTCCCGAGGGCCCGGAGGAGTTTCCAGGAACGGGGAGGAAGCAGAGCTCTGGTCCCTGTGCCCGCAGGGATGCTCGGGGCCATCACGTCCCATTCCCAGGCTGCATCCCCCGGGGCCCAGGGCTGGCATGAGCAGAGCCAGCCCGAGGCTTGGCACAGCCCAGCTTGCCAGCAGAGGATCCAAACTGCCGCTTTAATGGATGGGCTTAATTTGCAAAGCTGATGAAAACCTAAATATTTAAATACATAATTCTGCACAATGCTCTTAGCGCGGGGACAGAGCACGGGGAGGGGGGAGTGGCTGCTGAGTGAGGACACAGCAGGCGTGGGGGATGCTCTGGTGGGACCACCTGGATCACCTGGGCCAAGAGCACCTCCACCACAATTTGGGGACCGTGCACACCCTTGTCCCCAAAGCCAGCAGCACCCACAGAATGGGTGCCATGGGGAGCTCTGCTATTGGCACTGGAGAGCTGCCCCACCACCCAGAAGCATCCCAGAGAGAAATGTGGGGAAAACGGAGCGTGGTCCAAGCCAGGGAGCTGTGAAGGGCAGTGGGATGAGCCCCCATGCAGATTACACCACCGATATTCCTGCTACAACAGCTTAGAGATAAAAGAGATTTGCAGGATTTACCAGCCATACAAATTGAATATTTAATTTTAGCTGCAGGGGAGGAGCGGGGGCTCATCCCAGGGGTGCACGGAGGTGTGCAGGTGGTGGGGTGGGCCTGGAGAGATGTTTCCAGCTCCTGGGGGGAAAACTGGTGTCAGAGCCATCCCCACGAGCCAGTGGGGCCGGGCATTGTCATGGCAGTGGGGCTGGGCACCCTCTGCCCAACCTGCCCCTAATCCCACCAGCTCCACAGCCTCTGCCAGCACGTGGAGGTCCTGTGGGATCATCCTTGGATGAACCAAGTGTGTGTGGGTCCATCACCAGCTCTGGGGGTGCTCAGGAGAGGTCCTGACCCCACGCACTCGCCCTGGGCCAATGCGTGGCTGCCTTGCTGTGCTCCCCTCTGCCCTGACCAGGATGTACCCAAGGAGGATGTCCCTGGCTGAGGATGCCCCTGGATGATGCCATTTGCCACCCAGGGCATGGACTTGGCAGGGAACGGGGCTGGAGGCAGAGAGAGGATTCACATCTGAGTATCCTGTGGGATGGGGTGGAGAAACCCCCAAGGAGACCCAGCCACCCTCTACCAAACCAGAGCAGGAGCAGCAACAGCCGTGAGAACGGGGCTGCTGGCCGTCCCCAAGGGCAGCACAGGGTCCCCAGAGTGCCACCAAGCCAGGTGCCCACCCTGGCTCACCCCTCCGTGGCCTGTGTGCTGTGCTGGCACAGGTGCCAGCGCAGGGAGGGCTGGGGGAGGACGGCAGAAGATGAATGAGGGAGTCGGGAGGCTAATGGCATTGTCTGGAAAGTAGGTCGTGTGCTGAGCAAGAAGATATTTATATCAAAGCTCGTTCCCCCGCAGAAGCTCCCGAGCTGGGTACAGGCAGCACCACGAGCCCATGGCCGCGCTCTGCGCCCCCGTGACACCCGTGTGGCACCTCATGGCACTCCACACCCCCTCCGTGCCCAGCTCTGCCACCCTGGGTCCCCCCCCTGCCCTGCTCAGGGGTGGCAGTGCCAGAGGTGAGGTCATCCTGATGGAATGGGAGCCACAACAGCTTTGCCTTTTTCTGCCCTGGCTGCAGGCGCTGGGCACTGAACGGCACCGAGTTATTTTTGCTTTAATGCAACCTTTGCCAAGGTGTGATGCTGCCCTGGATGCTCCTCAGACGGGCACAGGATGGCCATGGAGGGTCCTGCCCAGCCTCAGCTGTGCCACCCCGGCCTCTGCCAACACTCAGCTCTGCCCAAGCTCCTCACACCCTGCATCACCCCTGACCTGAGCTTGGGCCAGCTCTCAGCCTTGTTGCAAAGCTCAGCCACCTCCTTCCCTGCTGTGCCCCAGGATCTCTCCCTCACATCCCCATCCTTCCCAGAAAAGCCAAGAAATCACCCCAGAGATGGAGTCGAGTGGTTTTGCCCCCTCTGGCCTTGCTGGCCCGGCTGTGGGCACGGCCCAGCAGCAGCACTGGGGTTATCCAGCCCTGCTCTCCATCCCCATCCCCATCCCACACCTGGCAGCCAGCACGGGAGCAGGTTCATTTCCCATAATAGCTGTGTCGGCTGAATTTACAGCCTGGCTCCAAGTTATTAATAATAATGGCCTCACTCTTAAGTAGGGCTTTTCATCTGCCTCAGAGCCCTTTCCAGAGGACGTCTGCAGCATTATCACCATTTTATTCTCGTTTCAGTGGGCACAAGTGAGTGAGATGGAGAAGGGGCAGCTGATCTGTGGCGTGCAGTGGACGGTCCCGTGGGGAGCCCAGCAATAAAACCCCCAGGGATGCCGGAATATCCGAGGATGCAGCCACATCCCCGAGGCTCCTGCCAGCGGTGATTTACACCAGCAGCCAGCCCGGGCCCTGCCGCACGGATAAATCCACTTCAGGCAGCAATAAACCAGCGTCACCACATCGGTAATCCGCAGCGCTGCCACCGCCGTGAGGAATCCAGGGGCAAACGCACATGTGCCGATAAATCCCCGCGTTTGTCTCGCCGGGGAGGTCCCTGCGCTGGAATCCCCGCTGGAGCCGCGGCCGGAGGGGTGGCAGCAGCGCCTGGGGATGGATCCAGCACAGGGGGACCCGCAGCGGCCACGTGGGAGCGGGGACATCCCCGGAACGCCCCCCGCGTGTCCCCCCAGTGATGCCCACCCACCCCGGGTGTGTCCCTGCCGTGCTCCGCTCGATGGGCAGATTTATTCCCCCTGTCAGAGAGCTTTGATCTGAAGTTATTTTGTGTTTACTAGCAACAAGGTATTGTAAATACATCTTTGCCGATAATTATAGAGTCTGGGCGCACACCTTAATCTCCATAAAATATCAGATGCTACAATTTGCCTGATTTAATGAGATTGGAGGCTGATAAGCCGCTGAGCTAAGCTGTAAACTTGGGGGGGAGGAGGGAAATGATTGCAAATGTGCTAAACCGCCCTCGTCCTCCTCCTCCTGCTGCTGCTGCCACGTGCCCAGCCCGGGAGCGTGTGCCCAGCCCCGGAGCCCCCTGCCCAGCTCCAGGGGTGTGCCCGGGCTGTGCTGCAGCAGCTTCACGCAGGGATGGGCATTTAGGGCAAACGGAGCTTTTTATACGATTTACCTCATTAAAACTCCAGGAGCTGAGCACGGCGCCGGGCTGCGGCCGCGGGCTGTGCCTTGGCACACTCTGCTCCCTGCGCCCTGCCAGGGGGCAGCCAGCACAGCCCCAGTGCCAGGCTGGGCCCGTGTGCCAGCTGAGGTGTCAGGACAGGGTCCCCAAGGGGCACAAGGGCATGGTGGGCTGCACAGACAGGTCAGGATGGACGTGTGTCCATGTGTCCATGTGGGTCCAGCTGTGTCCAGCTGTGTCCAGCTGTGACCAGGCATGCCCAGCCCCCTGGTACCACTGCCCATGCCAATGGCAAGCTGGGCTGAGGGGTCCATGCCACCCAATGCCACCCTCCTGCACGTGCACAGCCATGTCCTTGTCACATCCCTCACAGACACGGGGGGTTTGTGCAGTGCCGGGTGCCCGGGGTGGGGATCCCCTCCTGCAGGGATGGGGGCCCTGCCTGGAAAGCAGGAGGCTCCTCCTGGTAACGAGCAGCCCCGTTTCCACAGCAACCTTAAAGGCCCACGGGTGCTGCCTCACCAGCGGCTCTGGCATTTCTGGGGGACACTCAGCCCCCAGCACTCCATCCTTCCATCCAGCAGCCCCCAGCCCATCTCCCTCAGGAACCACCTGGGCTCACCCACAGCTCCCTCCCTGCACTGAGACCCCCAAAGGTGCAGACCCCCTGCAGCAAGAGAGATGGGACTCCCCCAAAATGCCCTGTGCCCACCCCAAAATGCCCTGTGCCCACCCCAAATTACCCCTGAGCCCACCCCGACATCCTGAGGAGCCAGTGCTGACCTACAAATGTCAGGCTGACAGGTTAATTACTCTCCCTCTTCCTCGGGCTGTTATCAGATGGAATCAGACGTCACCTGAGACTGTTAATTGGGCTAATTATTCCAGTTTCAGATTTGAAATAATTAGTTACTGTTGACTCCAGCCTGACTTCCGCGGTTTTCTATAAAAAGGTCAAATGGTTCCTGGAGCCCAAAACCCAAGAGATGGGGTGGAGAGGCTGCAGCAGAGGCCAAGCACACCGAGACCCCTGAGCTGGCTGGGGACACTGGGGACAGCATGGTTCCCACCAGTGCCTCGTGCTCTTGCTGGAGCTGGCAGGAGAGGGACATCAATGGCAACAGAGGGAAACCAGGAGAGGGAGGGGAAGCACAGGGTGAAGGGTGAGGGGTGGGAGGGACCCCTTTCCTTTCTTTACTTTTCCTTTTCCTTTTCCCTTTCTTTTTCCCTTTCCTTTCCTTTTTCCTTTCCTTTTTCCTTTCCTTTTTCCTTTCCTTTTTCCTTTCCTTTTTCCTTTCCTTTTTCCTTTCCTTTTTCCTTTCCTTTTTCCTTTCCTTTTTCCTTTCCTTTTTCCTTTCCTTTTTCCTTTCCTTTTTCCTTTCCTTTCCTTTCCTTTCCTTTCCTTTCCTTTCCTTTCCTTTCCTTTCCTTTCCTTTCCTTTCCTTTCCTTTCCTTTCCTTCCCTTCCCTTCCCTTCCCTCCCCATCATGGTGAGAGCTGCCCCAAGCTGATCTCCTGCCCAGGCTGAGCCACAGGAACCCCCTCAGCAGAGCCCAGGTCCCGCTGGGCCCCTCATCCCTCCTGAAATCTCAGCCCAGGGGTTTCAGCCGCTGTGATTGTCCCTCTGGGTTTCCCTGCGGACGCTGGGCAATGGGCACACGGGCAGCACTTGCCCTTCAAAGGGTTTGGTGGCCAAAGCAAGCCCTGGTGCCCCCGGGCTCCCTGCAGGGAGTACCTGTCACCTGCCCGGGCACTGCAGAGGGACACGCTGGGCAGAGGGACAAGCAGAACCAGCTCGTCCCCAGGCTCGTTCCCTCAGGAACACCACGCTTTCTCCCAGCCTCATCCCCGCTATTAATAGCCTTCACTAGCCTCCTCGGGAGCCATTTGCATATTTGATTGCAACTCCGGGGCGGGGCAGGGCCCTTCAATCAGCCGCTCCCGCAGTCTCATTTGCATGGCTTGACATTTTGTTCTGGGAGCAGTGACACCGGCACTGCGGTTGGGGACACGGTGCTGGGGGGCCGAGGTGAGCCCAGTGTCACCAACCAGCAGCGCTGCTCCGGGCACATCAGCCAACCTGTGCGAGCCCCTCGCTGGCCGTCCCAGAGCCGGCAGGGAGTGCTGGAGCCTCGGTGCCCGTGTCCCCACACGCCCTGCCCTGCCCTGTCCCGCTCTCCAGCCCGTCCCTGCCCGACCTGCCCGGCGGGACGAGCAGAGCGCCCGTGGAGGGGCGGCCGTGCCCAGCCCGGCGGGCAGGGTGTGGGTGCCGGGCACAGCGCTGGGTACGGAGCTGGGTACGGTTCCCGTCCCACCGGCCCCGTCTGGAGCCGCGCACATCAAAGGGCAGGGCCGGGCGGGATGTCCCCAGGGAAGGGGGGACCCCGAGACTCGGTGTGCCCGTGGGTACCCCCGGGGGGAGCGAGGGTCGGCATCGCCGCCCGTTCGTGCTGCGGGTCGGACTCGCAGAGAGGGGCGGGGATCAGCACCGCGGACAGCGCCCGGCTCCGGCACGGCCACCATGGCCAGCGCCACCAGCGCGGCCACCACTGCCACCATGGCCACCACTGTCACTATGGCCACCATGGCCAGCGCCACCAGCGCCACCAGCGCGGCCACCACTGCCACCATGGCCACCACTGTCACTATGGCCACCATGGCCAGCGCCACCAACACGGCCACCACTGTCACCAACACGGCCACCACTGTCACCAGCACGGCCACCACTGTCATCAGCACGGCCACCACTGTCACTATGGCCACCATGGCCAGTGCCACCAGCGCCACCAGCGCGGCCACCACTGCTACCATGGCCACCACTGTCACTATGGCCACCATGGCCAGCGCCACCAGCGCCACCAACACGGCCACCACTGTCACCAGCACGGCCACCACTGTCATCAGCACGGCCACCACTGTCACTATGGCCACCATGGCCACCACTGCCACCATGGCCACCACTGCCACCATGGCCACCACTGTCACTATGGCCACCATGGCCAGCGCCACCAGCGCGGCCACCACTGCCACCACGGCCACCACTGTCACTATGGCCACCATGGCCAGCGCCACCAACACGGCCACCACTGTCACCAGCACGGCCACCACTGTCATCAGCACGGCCACCACTGTCACTATGGCCACCATGGCCAGAGCCACTGGCATGGCCACCACTGTCACCACGGCCACCACTGCCATTGCCGTGCCACCACCACCACCAGCACGGCCACCACTGCCACCATGGCCACCACTGTCACTATGGCCGCCATGGCCAGCACCATCAGCACCACCAGCATGGCCACCGCTGTCATGGCCATGGCACCACCGCCACCAGCATGGCCACCATTGTCACCATGGCCACCACTGCCATGGCTGTGGCATGACCACCATCAGCATGGCCACCGCTGTCATGGCCATGGCACCACCGCCACCAGCACGGCCACCATTGTCACCATGGCCACCACTGCCATTGCTGTGCCACCACCGCCACCACCACGGCCACCACTGCCACCATGGCCTCCACTAGAAACTCCCACCACGACAAACTCCCACTGCAAGCATCACTGCCACAGCCACCACAGCCACCACGGCCACCACTGCCACCATGGCCACCACTGCCACCAGTGTCCCCACGGTGCCCAACAACACGTGCCACCGGTGTCCCCGGGGCAGCCTCTGTGGCAGCCCCAGGGCAGGGCTGTGCCAGACAGCGGCAGGAGGAGCTGGGCGGCTCCAGGGCAGACACAGCCCAGAGCTGTCCCAGGACGCCCTCGCTCCCCCCCGGCTCTTGGCATCGCTTGGCAGGAAAAAACAAGCCAGGGTGAGGCGTGGGATCAAGCTCAGGATGACAGGGATCGGGAGAGGGCTCTGCTGCTTCCCTCCCTCCTGCCTCAGTTTCCCCTCCAAAAAGCACAGCAGAGACTCAGGTTTGTGTCACGGAGAGGCAGGGTGATGGGGGAATCCACGGAGAGGTACAGAGGGACCCAACTGCCACTGTGACTGTGCCAAGGAGCCGACTGAAGACAGGCAGGGCTCGAAGCACAGATGTCAGCACCGGCTGTGCCGCTCCCCGGCAGCGGGGCCGTCTGGCAGGCAGAGCTGGGGCTCCCCAGCTCCATCCCCGGACCGACACACAGACACACAGACACACAGACACACACACAGGGGACCCTGTCCCTCGCATACACAGAGGGGCAGCCCTGCCCTGCTCCCCACAGCCCCCACTCAGCACATCCCCTCCCCCAGTGCTCCCAGCCCCCAGCCCCAGCACAAACCCCCTGCAGCACACACAGCCCCCAGCCCCAGCACACACCCCCTGCAGCACACACAGCCCCCAGCCCCAGCACACGCAGCCCCCAGCCCAGCTCTGCAGGGAACAGGAGCAGAGACCTCGGGGCTGGGATCTCCCCATCCCGGTCGGGCGAGCTTCAAGGCTGTGCCGAGGCTCGTCTGAGCGAGGGCTGGCCGGGAGCCACAGGCTGCACACCGAGGAGAGAACGTGGCTGCCAGGGAGGAGGATTCGGCCACGAAAGGGTTAGGGCTGTGGGCTGCCCGGGCCGGGGGATCTCGCTGAGCTGGCACCGCTGGGCACAAAGCAGGGCTCTCCCAGGACTGGGGCTGTGCCAGGCACGGAGCCCCCTGCACGCAGCCAGGCCCTCTCCCCTCCCACCGGCACCCCACTCACCCTCCGCCGCTGCTAAGCCATGAAGTTACCGGCCTGGGCTGGGCAGGAGCCGCACGATGGATTCCCTGCGATCCCGCAAATTCCCCGCGGGCCGCCCATGCCGGGGCCAGGCCGCGCAGCGAGGCCGGAGGCGTCCCCGGGGTCACGGCCACCCCCGGCGGCGGCGGCGGCGGCGGCGGCGGCGGGCACGCTCCGGGTGCCGACACCGGCCCCGGCACCTCGCAGCCGGAGAGAGGCGGTGGCGGAGCCGTCGCCCCCGCGCGCTGGGGACACACCCACGCGCGCTCCCCGGCGCGCTCGGCCACCCCCGCGCACCGACAGCACCCCCGGGAAGGGGCTGCCCACGCCCGCAGCGCCGCGCGCCCACGCACGGCCCCGCACGGACAGACCGACACACGGCCCCGCACGGACAGACCGACACACGGCCCCATGGACACACAGCCCCGCACGGACAGACCGACACACAGCCCCGCACGGACAGACCGACACACAGGGCTGCACGGACAGACCGACACACGGCCCCATGGACACACAGCCCCGCACGGACAGACTGACACATAGCCCCATGGACACACAGCCCCGCACGGGCAGACGGACACACGGCCCCGCACGGACAGACCGACACACAGGGCTGCACGGACAGACCGACACACGGCCCTGCTCGGACAGACCGACACACGGCCCCGCACGGACAGACCGACACACAGCCCCATGGACAGACCGACACACGGCCCTGCACGGACAGACCAACACACGGCCCCGCACGGACAGACCGACACACAGGGCTGCACGGACAGACCGACACACAGCCCCATGGACACACAGCCCCGCATGGACAGACGGACACACAGCCCCGCAGGGACAGACCGACACACAGCCCCATGGACACACGGCCCCGCACAGACTGATGGACACACGGCCCCGCATGGACAGACTGACATACAGCCCCGCACGGCCAGATGGACACACAGCCCCGCACAGACAGACACACAGCCCCGCACAGACAGACACACAGCCCCACACAGACAGACCGACACACGGCCAGACTGACACATGGCCCCGCACGGACAGACCGACACACAGCCCCACACGGACAGATGGACACACAGCCCCACACAGCCAGTGGATGGACAGACACCTGGCACAGCCAGATGGACACACAGACACACAGGATGATGGATGGATGGACACCCAGCCCTGCATGGCCAGATGGACACACAGCCCCACGCATTGATGGATGGACAGGACCCTGCACAGACAGATGGACACACAACCTCACACACGGATGGATGGATGGATGGATGGATGGATGGATGGATGGATGGATGGATGGATGGATGGATGATGGATGGATGGATGGATGCATGGATGCATGGATGCATGGATGCATGGATGCATGGATGGATGGACGGACTGACGGACAGGACCCCGCACACACAGACGGACACTCAGCAGCTCTGTGTCACTGCACATGGCCATGTGCACCTGGCTGCTCCCCCTCACAGCATCCCCCGGGCCCACCCCACACACTGCTGTGCACCCACAGGCACCCGAGTGCTGCCCTCGCTCCCACACACCCCTGCTGCAGGGGAACCCTGTGCTTCCCCCACCACGGGGCTGTCCCCAGTGTGCCCCCACCAGAGAGGGCCCAGGGGAGCCTGGGGCAGGTGGGTGTCACCACAGAAAACATGAGAGCTGAGGCCATCCCTCAGCTCAGCCGCACAGATGGCACCGACCTGGGGTGACCAATGGGGTCTCATCCCAACCCCACATCTGGGGACACCAACCACAGCAGGGACAGCCAGGCACGCAGTGTTTCCCCAGTACCAACCATTCACCATCCCCAAACAAGTGCCCCAGCACCCACTGTGCCACCACAGTGCCTGCATCCCTTTGGGAAGATGAGGGGTTCCCCAGGAACGGGAAATCAGCAGGTCCTGTCACAAGAGGACTCGATACCTTCAGCTTTTGTAGTCCTCTCACTCCAACACAGCACCCCTCGTGCCCACACACAGGCTGTTCTCCCCCTCCCCTCTGCCCACCAAAACCTTCAGCTGATTCCCAGCCCAAGCATCTCCTGATCCTCCTGCAGGAGAGGGCCAGGCCCCGTCACCACCCGCTGCCCAGAGCTGCCAGTTTAGGGCCAAGCAGGCTCCTGGTGAAACACTGAGCTCTGGCAGCCACGCCACAAACATCTGCTCTTCCAGCAGCACCGTGATTCACAGGCTATTAATTGGGGCATGGCAGCTCTGGGAATTGTTTGCATCCCCTGGCTTTGCTCAGAGCCACAACTCGCTGCTGACAGGGTCTGGGTGCTGAGGCAGAGCCAAAGCTGGCACGGCACTGGCTGCAGAGGAGCCACACTGGGGCCGGCCGTGGGGCACCGTGCCCAGCTCCCACGCTGGAGTGATGCAGAACGAACCCCAGGAAAGCTCAGCAGTGGTGCCCAGAGCTGGGCAGAGCCACAGTGCCCGCTGGATGCCTCTCTGATGGGGTTGGCAGGTGTTGCTCAAGCTGCTGTCACCAAAGACGAGCGTGTGTCCAAGGGTGTCCCAGCTGCTGGGCTCCCAGACCCTGCTCAGGCAGCACCAAGCAAAGGCTGAGAGGAGCCTCCAACAACAGCCAAGAGGAATCTGAATTCAGAAGCTGATTAGAAACCATGTCATGGCTTCTTGTTCCTGCTCCAGCATTTTGGGGAGGAGTGAGCTGGGGGGCGACGTGGAAAATCTAATTAAGATTGAGGGCAGGTTGCAGAGGCACTGACACAGGCACTGCAGGAGCACAGCTGCCTGTGGGAGGGGGACAGGGGCTGCTGCAGCACCCCTGGCCTTGCAGATGTGGGGAAGGTACAAATCAATTCTCCTTAACCCCATGGGCACTTGCTCCACTGCCACGTGCTGTGGTGGCTGACAGAGCTCAGCTTTTGAACCTGTGCTGGCCAGGCCCTCTCTGTGCCCTGCCAGTGACACTGTGCAGCCCTGGAATGAGCTGCTGGGCAGGACAGGGCAGAAGGGGCTCAATCCTGCCTGGTTTGGGGCAGGTGAGTGCGGAGTGATGAGCTGCTGCCCTGTCCATGGCTTTGCATGTGGCTCCCACCCCGTGCTGCTGCTCATAGAGGGACCAGGCATGACAGGGCCATTGAGATGGCCACAATCTGAATGCCACTTTATCAGAGCAAGCTCTACACCTGGTTCTTGGGGGTGCCAAACCTCAAAGGCCAGGCTGAAGGGGCAATACCCGGGCTCTGCAGCACCAAGCACTCTCCTCATCCCCTTGCCCTGTGCCACCTGCATCACAGGGATGTCCTCCCGCTGGGAGGAGCTGCCACCCCGCGGCCGGGGTGTCCCCCAGGGCACGTCCAGCCGCAGCCCCGGCCCCCGCCCGGCCCCGAGTCCCCCTCTGCTGGCACGTCTCGCCTGCTATTCTTAGCTCTCCAGCAGCGCTGCGCTCTCCCGGCAATGGCACCGTATATTACTATTATTGCTGGCTGCCAACGTCTTGAAGCAGGCGGCCAGGATCGTGATGGGGCTTCCACACCCCTGGTGACCTGTCATTCGGTCCCTGCTGGGCTCTGGTCTTCAACAGGCTATTTCAGGAAATCCAATTTGATGGCCAGAAGGAGCACAAGCCACACGTTCAGCCCCTGCGCAGGATCCAGGCTCCTCCTGTTTCTGCTCAGATCCAGATTTTAGCTTCGCCCGTGTTGGCAATAAGGGCCAAGAGTCACCTTTGGCTCCAGATCCAAATTTCTGGCTGGGTGGGATCCAGGGTTTCGGCTCAGCTTGCCGGAGAGATGCGAGCATCTGCAAAACCTGGATCTGGAGCCCCAGCCCCCAGCGCAGCAGCTCCACCTGGCCATGAGACCCCAGCACGGGCCCTGATCCTGCCCCTGAGCGTGGGCAGAGCTGGGGAGACCCACACCAGCTCAGCCACCAGCCACCCACACAGGCTCTGCATCCCACAGCTCCTGGCACTGCTCTGCCTCTGGGCTGCTGATGGGGAGGCTGAAGGAGGGGCCCCCCAAACATCCCCAGCCTGGGCTTCCCAGCACCTTCACCCATCCCGTGCCTTGCCCAAGCTGCTGGGTGGGAGCCAGGCCCAGCAGGAGGACTGAGGGGACTGGGGGCTGCTCCTCCAGGCCCACGTGGCACAAGCCTTGGCACTCAGGACGGAGATTTGGGCACCAAGCTCAGCACCACCTCAGCCAGGCTTGGAGGGGGACACCACGGTTTTGTCACCCTGTTCACCACAGCAGGGATGGCTGGTCCTGGCGTCCTGGTGCTCAGTGGGGTGACAACACCCGGGGCAGCCCCAAAGTTGGCTCACACCAACATCTCCCCACGTCAGTGCTCCCACACTGCCACAGCCAAAAGGGGCCCCTCCAGGCTCGCATGTTCCACGGTCACTTTGATGGCTATTTTTGCATTCCCAGCCCTGCCGGCGCTGTGCTAATGCTTGAAAGGGCTGACATGCTCCTTGCAGCCGTGCCCAGCTCCCAGTGGCCTTCCCCTGCTCCATCCCTGCACACACAGAGTCCTCAAGGGCTGCGAGCCATGGATGCATTGGGGGGGAACAGTGGGAGCACGGGGGTGAGAAACTGAGAAAGACCAAAAATTGCATCCATTTCCTAAAGGAGAATCTGCACTGCTGACCGGATCCTGCTCCCATTTCCACCAAGCAAGGCTGCCTGGATTCCCACGGGGATAACCAACCCCCACCAGCCAGGCTCTGTCCCCTCTTCCTGGCCAGGGGACAGCAGGGATCGGCTGTGGGCGAGGGAGGTGCCATGAGGGGCTGGATGTCACAGGATGGAGACACACCAGCGGTCCCAGCACCAAGTTGCTCTGCAGGTTTGGCACAGGATGGAGGGACCAGATCGACTCCTCCAAGAAACCCCAACAGCCCGGGGGAAGGAAGGCAGCAGCAAGAGGGAGCAGCCAGACAGGGCCCCCGAAGCTCTGCTTGCCTGCCAGGCTGGCTGGGACCATGGCTGCATGGTGATGGGCACAGCTCAGCACTCAGCCTGGCACGGTCCTCACCACCCCCTCGGCAGGATGGGGAGGGGGAGCCTCTGGGTGGGGAGGGGTCCTGGGCCTGCCCCGAGCCCTCCGCAGCAGCGGGAGAACGCAGGATGGCTGGCGCCGCCATCCAGGGGAGGCTGGAGGGGCTGCGCCGCTCTGCCCAGCGCCTCGGGCAGCCGGGGATGGGGATGCCCGCTGGGAGCAGGAGATGGGGACCCCCTGTCCCCCACCCACGGGGAATCCTGGCCGAGCCGAGCGCCACGGCACCGCTGAGACGCCCCCGGCCATCCCCCGGCTCCTTCCTCCCCGGTTCACCCCCGGACACCCTCTCGGTGATGCCGGATGGGTCCGCAGGTGCCACGTCCCGTTCCCGCGGGGCGGCTTCCGCACGGCTCCGGTGCCTCGCTGGTGAGAGCCCCCCCTCCGCACCGAGCACCCCCGGGATCCCCTCCCGCATCCCCCGCGCTGGGCACGGCGGAGCCCGGGCACCGACCCCGCTCTGCGCCGGGCACCCCCGGGGCCGCCCCCGCCGCTCTTACCCCGCTGCCGCCTCCTACATCCTCCGGCGGCTCCCGGGCGGTTCCCCGACGGCCCGGCCCGGCCGCCCCCGGCCCGGCTGCTCCCGGCGCGGCTCGGTTGGGCTCGGCTGGTCCCGGCTCGGCCCGGGCCGGCGCCCCGCGCGTGGGAGCGCGGCGGGCGGCAGCATGCGAGTGGCGGCGGCCCCGCAGTGCAGCGCGGGCGGGCGCGGAGCGGCGGGAGCGGAGCGGGGCGGCCGCGGCGCCGCCAAGACACGGCGGTGGATTTTCCCCGGGAGCCAGAGCGGGCGGCGGCGGCGCAAAATGGCTCCGGTGCGGCTCTGCCGCCGCCTCCCGGCGCCCCGGGACCCCCGGGCGGGGAGAGCGGGGGCAGCCGCACGTGGGGCCGGGAGATGCAGCGGGCACGGGATGAGCGGTACCCACCAGTGGGCATCTCCTGAGGCGCCCTGCAGAGCCGGGCTGGCACCGAGACCAGGGGTACCCACCCGTGGGCATCCCCTGCAGAGCCGGGCTGGCGCCGAGACAAGGGGTACCCACCCGTGGGGATTCCTGCGGAGCCAGATTGTCACTGAGATAAGGGGTACCCACCCGTGGGCATTCCTGTGGAGCCAGATTGGCACTGAGACAAGGGGTACCCACCCGTGGGCATCCCCTGCAGAGCCGGGCTGGCACCGAGACAAGGGGTACCCACCCGTGGGGATTCCTGCGGAGCCAGATTGTCACTGAGATAAGGGGTACCCACCCGTGGGCATTCCTGTGGAGCCAGATTGGCACTGAGACAAGGGGTACCCACCCGTGGGCATCCCCTGAGGAACCAGATTGTCACTGAGATAAGGGGTACCCACCCGTGGGCATCCCCTGCAGAGCCAGACTGGCACCAAGACAAGGGGTACCCACCCTTGGGCATCCCCTGGATCACCCCAGCGAGCTGAGGGCACCGCGGGACTGTCACCCACACCTGTCCACGGGCACAGAGCCTGCCAGGGAGGGGACAGAATGCAGGGACAGCTCTGGGGTACTGAGACAGCCCCGGGGTAATCCCTGAGTGACAGAACAGCCCCAGGGTGCCAGGACAGCCCCAGGGTGCAGGGACAGCCCCAGGGGTGCAGGGACAGCCCCAGGGTGCCAGGGCAGCCCCAGGGTGCAGGGACAGCCCCAGGGTGCCAGGACAGGCCCGGAGTGCAGGGACAGCCCCAGGGTGCCAGGCCAGCCCTGGGCAGGGTGCAGGGGCAGCCCCAGGGTGCCAGGACAGCCCTGGGCAGGGTGCAGCCCCCGAGGCCCAGCCTTCCCCCAGCAGACCCAGGGCCACCCCGCTGCTGCCTGCCCGCTGAGCCGCTCACACCACACCCTGTAATTTGATCATAATTATAATAATAATAATTACAGCGAGCGCGGGCTGGAAGTGCAGGAACAATAACCTGGGTAACGCCCTGCATGGTGGTGGGAGCAGCGTGGTGGCACAAGCTCCATCCTGGTGCCAAGCTGAGCCCAGAACACCTCACCAGGCCCTGCCCAGTGCGTGGGGGGACATGGCCCAAATGAGTGCCCTGTGTGTGTTTTTTATCAGTGCTGTCCATGTCCCAGTGCTGTGATTCAAGTACCAAGGTTTTCCCACTGAACAGGGCACCCTGGCAGAGCCAGAGCTGGAGCTGGGGCTGTCCCCACTCCTGGTGTGCAGAGAGCCCCCCAAAAGTCCTGGTGCCCCCAGGAAGGGATCTCCAGTGCCAAGCCCACCAGGCCCTGCAGCATCCTGCATTGCCGACACGGCTGCTCCTGCTGCAGGCGGGGAGCAGAGCTCTGCCCCCTCCTTCAGCAGTTATATAAAAGGATTAAAATTTAATAGCAACTTCAAAAGGGGAAGAACTGGGTGGTCGAAGGCAGCTGGCCTGGGGCCGGGTGTGGAGCTGAGGCACCTTGGGACACGTCCCAGCTCTGCTGAGCAGCAGCACTGCGGCACATGGAGGCGTCATCCAGCCCCAGCCATGGGGGCAGAGTGCCCAGGCAGCACGGGCATCACGGGCACCCCATGAACCCACCCATGGCTTCACTGAGCCATGCTGTCCCCGGGTCACAGTGGTGCACAGAGTCCCCATTCCCCAGGGTCAGGCCTTGCCCAGCACCTCCTCCTTTCTGCTGGCATCCAGGCAGCCTTTAATGATTGACCAGCCACAGGCACAGCATCACCCACCCGTCCTGGTGCCCACTGCCACCCTGCCCATCCCGCGCCAGCTGTCCCCAGACATCACATCCCCTCACATTTCCTCCCATGCACGTGGGTCGCAGTGTGCTGGGGAGCAGCACCCCGAGCTGGGGGGCAGCTGATGCACACCCAGAACCCCCCTGGCCGCACAGCAGCCGCTCTGCCCTCCCGCCCGTGCAGCACCACCGGGGCTGTGCTGGCAGCAGGAACGAGCCAGGGCTGGGAAAACACCATCTCCCGCCCACACACCGCCCACGGCCGGCCCCGAGCGCGCTCCGCCGCCCCCGCCGCGCCGGGGCTCACGGAACGGGGGCGGCGGCGGCGGGGTGGGGGCAGCGCCCGGCACGGCCGCCCCCGCACGGGCAGGGGATGGGGATGGCAATGGGGCAGGGGGTGCGGGCCAGCAGCCCCCGGGGCAATGTCCACCCGGGCACAGGGTCCTGCTGCAGGAGCAGGGCTGGGCTGAGGGCCAGCGTTACCCCATGCCCAGCCCTCCCCAGGGCACAGAAACCTCTCGGTGAGGGGCCGGCGAAGGAGCCTTTGGTTCGTTCATTTTTAATCCTGGCCAAGAGCAGGAGGGGTGCAGGCGTGAGGCTTAGGGACATTGCAGGACAGGACAGGGGGACTCAAACAGCTCCCTCAGCAGCCCAGCTGATGCCATGGGGGTCTTGGGTCATGCATGTCCCTGCAGGATGGACACCCCTGGGAGATGACAGCAACCACTGTGCATCCCTCACCATTCTGAGCATCCCTCACCACCCCACTGTGGCTCAGCTCCCATTGCTGGGTGAGTCCCTCTCACAGTGCCAGTGTCATTGTCCTAGTGCCAATGCTACTCTCCCAGTGGCAGTGCTGCCCTCCCAGTGCCACTCTCACAGTGCCAGTGATGCTCTCCCAGTAGCAGTGCTGCTCTCCCAGTGCTGCTCTCCCAGTGCCAGTGCCACCCTCCCGGTGCCAGTGCCACCTTGCCGGTGCCTGCAATGCGTGGGGCAGGATCTGTGCTGGAGCAGGAGCTGCCGGAGCGTGGGAACGCACAGAGAGCAGAGCGGGGTGGGAGGAGGGGAGCGCACGAAGCCGGAGCTCCCCCCACGCTGCTCCCGATCCCTCACCTGGCAACAGGGACCGGGTCCCAGCGGGAATGTGGCACCGGGGCAGGCGGGGGCAGGACCGTGGTGCCCATCCCTCTAGGAGGAGGTGAAGGAGGATGCTCGGGCACCGGGGCAGGCGGGGGCAGGACCGCGGTGCCCATCCCTCTAGGAGGAGGTGAAGGAGGATGCTCGGGCACCGGGGCAGATGGGGGCAGGACCGCGGTGCCCATCCCTCTAGGAGGAGGTGAAGGAGGATGCTCGGGCACCGGGAGCCGGCCCAGGCGGGGCCGGTGGAGGCAGCGGGAAGCACCGGCCGATCTTGCGCAGGGTGCGGCGCAGGTCAGCGCGGAAACGCCGGATGGAGAAGCAGTAGATGACGGGGTCCAGGCAGCTGTTGAGGCTGAGCAGGGCCACGCTCAGCGTGTGCAGCACATCCAGGGTGTCCGGGGGGGCACAGAGAGGTGCAGAGGGCCGGCTCCCCACCCAAGGGGCCAGCGTCAGGTGGTAGGGGGCCACACAGACCACAAAGACCAGCAGCATCCCCAGCACCATGGCGCGGGCCTGCTGCCGGTGCGAGCCTGGCGAGGCAGCAGCGGGCACCGAGAGCGCCCTGGCGATGGAGGCGTAGGTGCCCAGCACCACCAGGAAGGCGGCAGAGAAAAACCCCACCATGGCGTAGGCGTAGCCCCGCTGCCGCCCGTGCTGCTCGAAGCAGGCCGTGGTCCCGGCGGCCGTGGGGAAGGTCTGGTGGGTGGCCAGGGTGGGCACGGCACAGCCCAGCCCCAGCAGCCAGGCCAGGGCACAGGCCAGGGCGGCACCGCGGGGCCCCGGCAGCGGCAGCACCCGGCGCGCCGCCCGCACCGCGCAGAACCGGTTAAAGCTGATAAGAGCCATGAAGGTGATGGCGCTGTAGGTCGCCAGGTAATAGGCGGCCCCGGCCAGGCGACAGGTGGCCTCCGAGAGGAGCCAGTCCCCCCCGGCCAGGTAGTAGTGGATCCAGAGGGGAAGGGTGAGGTTGAAGAGGATGTCAGCCAGCGTGAGGTTGATGAGGTAGATGCGGATGGCCTTCCTCACCTTGCCGCTCTGCAGGAAGACCAGCAAGGCCACCAGGTTGCCCGGCAGCCCCACACACAGCACCAGGCAGTAGGTGATGGGCACCAGCACGAACTGCACCGGGTTGTTGGGCACACACTCTTCAGGGTGTTCCACCAGCAGCGTTCCTGGCATGGAGCTGTTCATCCCTGGCTCCTGCAAAGATGGGGACAGTCAGGGGCAACCCTTGGGGACAGGGGAGGGACATTGACCAGGACAGGATGACCTTTCTGGCTGGCACCGCTGGGCACTGAAGGCAGAGCCATGTGGGAATGCCACAGTGTGCTGGAAGGGCTCAGCTCACACAGGAGAGGAGGAGACCCCAGCTCTGTCCCCCCACACAACAAGGGAGCCTAGAGGCCGCTGTCAACTGCCCATCTAGAGCTCCCAGGGAGTGGCAGGCACAGCTGCAGCACAGCCAGGGGACGGAGCTGCAGCCCGAGGCACCCGAAGGTGCCACACTGGCTCCAGTCAGCAGCTGCAGGGCTTAACACCTCCCACACAACACGTGCCTGTGGGGCCACCCCCCCCAGCCCTCCCCCAGCACCCCAAACGCCCCATGGAGCCAGGCACGAGCAAGTCAGCAAGCTGCAGAGTGGAGAAACCCAGGTAGGGACAGGGGGTACAAACACAGGGCCAGAATCCCCCCACACCCCCCAGTCCTGCACAGCAGGGTCTGCCTCTGGTCCTGCCATGGGAAAGCACGCTGTGCTGCAGTGGCTGTATCCAGGGCTGCAGCTCCTTCACCTCCCATCACTGCCTGCCCACACCTCGCCAACGAAGGCACTGAGTCACCAGCTGGTGTTTTCCAGCACAGCAGGGCTGCATTCGGCACGCACAGCACCCAGCCCCGGGCTGAGGCATGGAGAGCACGAGCTGCTGAGCCTGGGGGACCCGAGTCTGAATCCCTCAGGGTCGCCTTTTCCTCCTCCCTCCCCATCACACACGCAGCAAATGCTCCATCTCACCCACGCCACGGTTGTTACTCACCTCGTCGGGTCAGGCAGGAGCGGCTCCGTCCCCTCTGGCTGCTCCTCACTGTGACCCAGCCAGGCTGGGGATGGCTTTAAGCGCTGGGGGAGGCAGGGACTGCCTGACCCCCACCCACCATCCCAAACCCCCCTGTGTTAGTGGCTGTGGGACAGCAGCTGGAGTGGGGAGAGCACCTGTGTGTGTATGTAATGGGGAATTCCCTGCTGGAGCCACCCTAAGACCCCCTGCGCCGTCTGACGGGGCTGGGGACATGTGGGAGTGGCCAGAACCCCCCTCCCGTGCCCCCAGCCTCATCCCATTCCAGTTCCCAGGGCCCTTCTCCCACCCACGCCTGGATGAAAGCAGCAGAGGGTCAAGTTTCTGCAGCCGGCAGCTGGGGAGAAGAGGGATGCCCCAAAGGGATCAAAGCAGGAATCTGCCTCCTCCTGCCTCTTTTGTTGGCTTCAAAGCTGGTTTTAAGGGGAGCAGCCCTGCAGGCCCCCCCAAGATCTGTGAGCATCTGAGTCGCTGCTTTGTGTGGCCCTGAAGTTTGTGTGTGCTCCTTTGGGACACCAAAGATGTCACCCCGAGGTAGGTGATATTTAAATTCAGGTCTCACCAGGGGTACAGGGGTGTCTTACACCCCTGCTCATCCCAAGAGCCACACTCCCCACACAGCCATCCCAGCCCCCTTGCTGGGAGCCACTTCAGGTGAGCTGTGGTTCATCCTGAGCGTGCTGTGCCCATCTGGGGTGGCAGAGGGTGGCTCTCTGTGGGAGCAAGATCCACAGAAAGCACATGCCTGCCTGGGCACTCAATCCTGTCACTGCCTGGGTGTGCAGCAAGGGGCCTGACACATTGTTGGGGGGCTGTGAGATCCCACCTCAGATGGGCTCTCCCCACCCCACTGTCCATCCGCCTCTGTGCCAGCTCCTGCACCAGCTCCCACGTGTCCCCAGGCCTTGTGTCCAGGCATTGTCCCCAGGGACTGGGTCCTCGAGCCCCAGGACATCCCCTCAGCCCCTGAGGCTTAACATGGGGGCAAGGCAGAAATAAACAGGGAGGCAAAACATGAAAAACAAGAGATTTTATTCCAAAATTTGAAAGAGAGCAGAGCCAGCCCCTGCTTAGTGTGGCCAAACACTGGAAAGAGCCGGACGCCTTGTGCGAGTTCAGCAGTGTCACAGCAGTGCCACAGCAGTGCCACCATGGTGCCATGGCCACCGTCCCACAGCACCAGCCCAGGTCCCACAGGGTGGGGACAACCAGCACCAGAGTCACGGGCAGAGGCAGGAGAGGACACACTGTGTGTCATCAGCAAGGATGCGACGTCGTCCCCGAAAACACCATAAAGGCGCTGCTCCCCAGCAGCTGAGCCGTCTGTCCTTCCTGTCTGTCCTTCCTGCCTCTCGTCACTTGAACTTGGGCCGGGGGGCAGCTGGGTACCCGCGGATGTTGAGCAGCAGGAGGAGGCCGAGGGACAGGGTGGCCGGGGCACACATGGCCAGCGGCTCCTGCAGCGCCAGCAGCGTGTAGATGGCACCTGGGCAAGGAGCAGAGCACAGGAATGGGGGACTCTGGCTGGCCAAGGGTGTCCCCAGACCCCCGATGGGCAGTGGGTGCCCGCTGGCTCTCACCGATCATGACGACGCTGAGGGTGAAGTTGCTGATCTCCTGCAGCAGCTGGGGCCCAAACGCCAGCAACAGCCCGGCCGTCACCTCCACCCAGCCCACGGCTGCCAGGTACCTGCCCGGCTCCGGCACAAAGCCCAGGTCCTTCAGGGGAAACACCTTGGCAAAACGCACGAACTCCGATGCCTGGGAAGGGTGGGAGAGGGGTGAGGCAGCCCTGAGCCTGGGGTTGAGGAAATACAACCCCATCCAGTGTGTCTGCCCTGCCCTGCCTTCCAAGGGGATCATCTCTGCATCCTAAATAACCACACAGCCTAAGGGGATCAGCCCTGCACTCCAAGGGATTCTGGGCTGACTCACAATGAAAGGCTCAGCCTGGCACCCAAAGTGCTCCACCCTGAACCCCTGTAGTCACGACCTGCTCATTCTTACCCAAGGCTCAGCCTTGCACCACAACAGGATCAGCCCTGAAGGTTTCCCCTGGAGCCCAGCCCTGCACCCCAACCTGATCCTCTCCTTTCCCCTGGAGCTCAGCCCTGCAGCCCAACCTGTTCCTTTGCCCCCGAGGCTCAGCCCTGCAGCCCAACCTGTTCCTTTCCTTTTCCCCTGGAGCTCAGCCCTGCACCCCAACCTGTTCCTTTGCCCCCGAGGCTCAGCCCTGCACCCCAACCTGTTCCTTTCCTTTCCCCTGGAGCTCAGCCCTGCACACCAAAGCGCTCTTTGCTCTGCCCCCATCCTGCTCATTCCCCCCGGGCTCGGCCCTGCAGCCCCCGAGCCCGCGGCCGCGCTCACCATGTGCCGGTGCAGGTCGGCAGAGGGCCAGTCCGAGACCTTCAGGACGCCCGTGAGGAAGAAGAAGACCCCAAGCAGGACACGGAGGGCGGTGAAGGCCGCCGCCATGGCGGGACGGGCGGGCCCGGGGGCGGAGCGGGGCGGAGCGGCCCGGCCCCGATTCCAGCGTTCCCAGCCTGGCCGCGATCCCAACCCGGCCCCGTTCCCAGCCCCGGCTCCGCTCTGCTTCCTGCCCGCTTGAGCCCGGCCCAGCCCCGCAGGTTCGGGGATCCCCTCACCCTTGGGTGCTGCCGGGGCAGTGGGTGCTCAGATGTGCAGCGTCACCTCCCAAGCTGTGACAAATCCTCTCGCAGAAACAGAGCTGGAGGAAAAAGGGAACCCCCCCACCCCACAACAAATCCCACAGCTTGGGTTCGTGGGCTTTGAGAGCAGGTGTGATCCATGGCAGCACCTGGGTGCCAGGGGCTGCGGGGACCGATGGCAAGGAGGGCACGGGCAGTGCTGGGCACAGCTGCGGAGCGGGCAGGAGCGGATGGAGCGGGCACAGCTCCGGGGCGGGCAGGAGCCCGTGGAGCGGGCACAGCTGCGGGGCGGACAGGAGCCCGTGGAGCGGGCACAGCTCCGGAGCGGGCAGGAGCGGATGGAGCGGGCACAGCTCCGGGGCGGGCAGGAGCCCGTGGAGCGGGCAGGAGCCCGTGGAGCGGGCAGCGGCAGCAGCGAGGATGCCCCGGCCTCGGGGGGACGGAGGCGGCCGCGCTCCCCCGGCTCTGCGTCACCGCCCGCGCTGCTCCAGCACCGGCACAGGCCGAGCTCGCAACTGGCGAGCCGGGCCCCAGGGGAGCCGCGGGCGCTGACGTTTGTGTAATTCAAGTGGAAATATTTTTTTACTGCCAATAAAGCAGGAGAGCCCGAAGTGTTTTCCAGGCACGAGGAAGCACTGTGGGGCACAGAAAGCACGGCCAGCCTGGTCCTGCACTGGCCCCAGCTCGGCCACCAGGTTGCAGGGGCTGCCACAGGCACTGTCTGGATGGGGGCCAGGGGCAGTGACACTATTTTTAATCCTGGCAGCACACGATTCTTCAGCTGCTCAACATGATTTGGAGCTGGGGTTGGCACACCATGCAATGACAGCAACAGGCCAGGGCAGATTCCAGGCCTTCACAGCTTGGATAAAGCTCTTTGGTAAGAAAGGAATTAAAAAATAAACATCAAAACCTGAAAAACTGAGCGCAGCAGCTCAGTGGGATCAGAGCAGCACATACTGCTCCCAAGATACTGTTCAAGTGTATCTGCTCTCAGTCTCTGATCTTTCATTGATTACAGAAGCTACTTAATGAATTATCTGGTAGAACAAGGTGTCAGCAGAGGACACAGCCAACACCAGCACCATGGAAAACCCATCCTGTCCCTACAGGACACAGGCTGCAGTTTGCTCGTAGCAGGGAGCTGAGATGCAGTTCAGCACATGGAAAGCTGGAACAATTTCTCACAGGAAGCAGCCAGGGCTGCAACAGTGGAAATGAGGACAAGTTACTGGAAAATAACAGAATCTGAAGAAAAAATGCTGCACAAGCTGCAGTAGCTGTGGAGACAAAGACACTGAACCCCAGCCCCTGCAGGGCAGCTATTGAGGATCCACACAATACCACAAAGTCATCAAATCAGTGAAACACCTCAGATTGCCCTCAACCAGCACCTGATTGCCTGAGAGAGAACAGCAGCAGCTCCTAGTGCAGCACCAACCCCCCTGCCATGAGCACTCCCAGGCATTCAGACCCCTCTCAAGTGTTTCATACCACTTTGCCACATGAAATTAAATTTATTCTCATGTTTCTAATCTGGTCCCAGCCAAATGTTGACAACACTTCGTGCCACTGCAGGAGGAAACCCTGCTACAATGAGCAGAGCCACCACTGGTGTATTTCAACATTTAAACAACTTGATATTTAAACAAAGGGTTGTATTTAATCAATGACAGCATGAACCACAGTGTATGTGCACAGTGCAGCTGCCAAAGCACCAAGTGAAGCAATGTGAACCACTGCAATTTGTGCTGCAACAGCTAAACCCAGCCCTGCTCTGGCTTCTAGAGAATTAACTCTTGGCATCTCAGGCTTAATTACTACAGTCAACACCAAGAAAGCTCTTAAAAACCAACCAAGCACAGGTAAACATGTGGAATTCCACAATACAAACTATGTAACACACAAAAAGGGAGTAAGGAATGAGTGAAATGTTCAGATTTTTCTGTTTCTCAGACCCAGCCATACCACTCCACACTGACAGACTGCTTATTCACTGAACACCCTCTGGAATAAAACAGAAGTAATTTATAAAAATATTTAAATATTTTATTTTTAAGAGCTGTATGTTCCTGGTTCCTCTTCATTGCACTCAGACTTCTTTTTCTGCAAGTGCAAAGCACATAATTAGAGAGAGATTGTGAAAGAAAGACAACAACAGCAGAAACTACATGACATGGAATCACCATTCAGAATCACAGGCCATGCAAATGGCCTGCCAAATATTCTCAAGTATTCACATCAGATTTTTAGATTAAATGAACAGAATTCATGTATTTTTAAGACCAGCTATGGCTTTGTGTGTTTTCCTACCCCACAGCAAGGAGCAGCAGTGACAAACCACAGAGGATTCAATAATATTCACCCATTGAATCCCACTGGCTTCACACCTTACAGGTCTATTGTTACTCACCTGTGACTCCAGAGTTAAGGTACTCAGCATGTTGCTCCTCAAACAAGATTTTAAATATCTGAAGTTTCCCCTTGTAGTTTAGTGGCAAATTAGAGGGAAAATGTCATTAATTCCAGCTCTGCAAGTTGGTTTATTTTCCTGAATTGCTATTTGCTTCACTCCTATACATGCTGATTTATACACCAGGTTATTTTTTTCATTCATTGTTAAAGTATTTCAGCAAATAGCTTTTTAACAAGGTTTAGTTGAATTAACATCTGAGAAGCAGCTGCTCTATTCTCCTTTTCCCATGCTGACAATCACCAACTGCAGCCTGAGTGCAGGAATGGTCATTTCTTGTTTGACCACCTGCTGCACACAAAGGACAGAATTTATTTGCTGCTGCAGGGCTGAAAAGCTTTAGACAATCATTACATTTTGGCTCTACAAAAGCAAAATGCAGAAACTTCTATATAAACTGAGATTAATCACAGGTTTCAGGCAGGAATTACATAAACCAGCACAGGGTGATGGGCTAGCAAGCCCTCACAGCAGTGTAAGAACAACAACTACTTACTTGTCCACCTGTTCCCTTGGTCCCTCCACACACCACTGGGCACCGTGCTGGATGTGCTCATGTTCAACTCCTCAACTGGAAAAACATTCCCAAGTTATTACACCCCCAAGTGATTTTGAAATCTTTTGTACAAACCCACGTCTAGAAAGATATTTTTAGCTGCTGCTGTCAAGATATCAAGCCCAGGTAGAGTCAGGGTGCTCAAGCCCACAGTGTGACAGCAGGGACTGTGTTCTACCCTACACATTTAATATATCCATTTTTCAGTGATCCCCAATTCAAAGGTACTCAGTGACTGAACACCAAGTGTCCAAAAACCTTTATTATTTAATCCAAAAAAGCAATACTTACTTCCAATGGATGAGCACTCTGGTGTCACTCAGCTTTCATCTTCACCTAAAGGATAACAACTGAAGTTATTAGTCATACACAACAAATTGTGACCATTTCAAAACTAACTTAAAAATAAGGTTTTAACATACATGGACTGATTAGTTATGAGGGGGAACTTATCAATTATTCCAAACTATTACGTGGAAGAATAAGGGGCAGAAATAGGCTAACCTAAACACTCATCAAGAGCTGAAGGAATATGCAGGCAGTTGCCTGAAGAACTGCACCCTGAGCACAAACCATAACCCCAGTCTGAGCACAGTGAGGTTTGATTGCAGCCAGAGGTATACTATCCCTTATGTGAAGGCTTTAATTTCATCAGCTACTCCAACTCTGTGACCCTACTTGTCTCCTGTAGCAATGCCCTCTCTCTTCCCCTTCCTGAGGCAGTGCAGTGGTCTTGGCCTCTTGGAGCTCTCGTGTTCTACAGTAGAACAAGTGCTTCAGAAGCCAAAGGCAGACACTACAGGTTGGCACTGTCACTGCTTTTATCCTCAGCAGGTTCTTCCCTCCTCAAGGCCTCCTTTTACTATAGCTGAGGGCAGCCTGCAATAGTGAGAGCTGGGGATGTGGTGCAAGGCTCTGCACAGCTCCAGTGGGGAGGCAGATCCCAGCATGGGCACAGCATGATCTGACCAGGCAGGGACAACTTCAGGAATTAGTCTCCAACCCACCACCCACTGGGTTTCCTCACAGCCCTCGGGAGCAGGAGAGTTATGCACGTTTTGTTTTCTCTGCCATAGCAACAAACACCATGCATAAGGGATACTATATCTTTGTGCATCCTTTGAACACTGCAAATTCCCTGCTAGCCACACTCCTCCCAGCCCTCCCCAGTTAGCTCTTCAGTACTGGTGTTCAGAAGCAACATTTATAGAGATGGGGTGTTCACAGACCACTGCGGGATTGCACAGCCAAGTCCTAACGTGTCAATCATTACCTAGCAGCAATGACACAGCTGGGAGAAGGCCAATCCTCCCTTTTTTCCTTTTCCAGGCAGCAGCTATTTAACAGCCCCCACTAGCTGGTATGGAGAGTGTGAAAAAATCTGAAGCTAATTAGCTGATTCCAAAACTTGCTGGTAGTGGAAGAAGCCAAGTGATTCCCCAGAGCAGCATACTTGGATGCATCCTTCCCAACATGCTCAGCCTCATTGAACATAATGGAACAGAACACTGGCCTTCCTGATCATGTCACTGCAGCTGGCAATGATTAACAGAGACATGCAACCCCATTACTGCTCCAGTCCTAAAACTACTCACAGGCCTCAGTGTTTAGCTATGGGGAGAACTGCAAGCAAATCAACACTTTGTATGCTTAATGTTACAATAAAGCCCCATCCACGCTGTGCTGTGCTCTCCTGCCAGCAGCAGGCTCTGCTCGGAGGGCCTAGCAGTACGCAGATGTATTCTGACACCACACTTCTGAGCTTCAGGTAAGCTTTTGAGAAAAAGTGCGTTTCACACACAGATAAAACCAAGATGAAACACAATGCAAGCACTTGAATGTCATTTCTTGTACCCACTTGTTACACACTGACTTAGAGCAGACATGACTAAGTTTGCTACCACACCAAGTTTCATTACTGCAGCCAGAGCTGGTTTGAGCCCCATGGTTTTACTCACAAATTGCTTGCTCCAAGAGTGTCAAAAACCTGCTTAGTTCAAGTACGTAGAATGAGGCAGATGTGCCAATAACCCCTCCATGACATTCCTGCAGGTCAAGTATCCAGAGCACAATGGAAAAACTTAAGTCAGATGTTGAGCAATGGTTTAAGATCACTAACTCAGTTTTGCTACCTGACAGCACAGTGGCTGCCAGCAGGTTTGCTGCTGGATCCCAGTCCCAGGTAAGGATAAGCCATCACAAAATGGATTCAAGTCACAGGTAAAGGTAAACCATCATAAAAAGCCAAACTGACTTTGTGACAAGGTGTCACTGTGTGACCAGCTGGCATGGGCTACACTCACTGTGGTGTAACCAAAGACCTGTTGTCATTAACTCATGGTGCACCTGCTACTTCAAGGGTTCAATGGAACATGGAAAGGTGGCTACAGCAGAGGGCAAGGTTGTCCAGCAGATCCCTGTTCACCAGCAAGAGTCCTGCCTGGAAAGTAACAAAGAAGGGTCCAGAAGTGACTATAATACCAGAAACAAGTATGCAAAGCAGAACTTTGCAGAACAAGGGAAAACACATTACAGCACCTGTGAAATAAACTGAGTATCAGACAAGAGCCAGAGCATTCGTTGGAACAAGGGACCTTGAAATTCAGGTTCAAGAGCTAATGCAAAAGAGCTGGAGATCAGCATGTCTGGATGTCTAGCAACGTAAGCATGTTAATCCTGGAACACTGTAGTCAGGAGTTCTAGTAATGAAGAGTTTAGAATTACATCCCAAGACTGATGAAAAATGAAATTGTACATTGCACTATCAAGATGACTCTACGAGGTAGAAATACAGAATCTCATCACTGTCAATTAAAGCAGAGGAATATATCAGGCTTGTCAATCAAAGTTTAAAATAAAGACTACTGCAATGTCCAATAAGCTCTATGAAACTCACAGGGATATTCAATCAAGCACTCATTTATGTCCTCAAAAATATTCTGGATCAGTCTCAGAACTGCCTGCACCACCAGTAGCTTGAGGTGACTCTCACATAGCACACACGAGGCAAGAGCAGTGGTTACTGACACATTCCCACCAAGCCAAGACTCTACACATGGATGAGCTGCAGATGGGCCACTTCATCACTACAGAGAATTTAAACGTGTTCTTTTCCAGGCACCGAGAGCACCTTGTCAACTACTGAACTGAGTTTGAGATCACATTCCCTCTTCCCCACAGTGCTCATTTAAGAATATCTTCATTACATCGGAACTAAGAAAAATCCACCCAAGCCAAGTTGTAAGTACAGAGGAATCGGGTCTGGAAATGCTCAGCTAAGAACCACAGTAAGTTATTTCTTGTCTCTGAACGAGACAAAAGCTTCCAACCGAAAACCACACAGCTTTGATGCAAGCTCAGCATACAGGTATGGAGTGCTGCACTGTAATTCCACAGTCAGAAGTGTGATGTCAGAATACCCACAGGATAAGATTACATAGAAAGTCACCAAGTTATATGATATTGCTTGTTACCTACCTGGACGCAGTCGGCAATGAGAATCTTGGAGCAAGCAGGAATACTACATCCGGGTCCTAATGTCCATTGCCATTTGTGGTACTACGTTCCTCACAGTTATGAACTGCAGAAATGCTGGCTAAGTGCAGTTATGTAGCAGGCCACTAGTTTAAAGTGTAAATTGCAGTCTCAAACTCCAGCAAGAACTTGCTGCCACAGTAAATGGTTGCCAAGGAGAAGCCAAGAATTTGTCTACCACAAAAATACCACAAAATCTCAAAAGCATTTTCAATTTCTCATCAGCTGTATAAATGATTAGTGTATCTACGCCAGAAGGTAAGATTATTCTGTATTCATTTCTGAGAAAGTGTGAAGACATATGTGTAACGATACCAGTTTCTACTTGCTGCAGTTTTTAGAGCTCTGAGTGTCAAAATGGGCTCAATTTTGATAAAACAAGCTAAATTGCAACAGCCAATGTCCTCCAAGTCCAGTACAAAAATGTTATGTGATCCAGACCATCCAAAAACAGGTCTGACCAGCAAAGCACTTTTCTGAATGATTTTAGAAGATTCAATTATATAAATCTGAGTTTATGAAAGAAGTCCAAAACCTCATAGGAATAGATCAAAGGAATGTCACTTTCTCGCCTCCCACATTTAGTAACTTTTATCAGATTTTAAAGTTGACATGTTTGCCAGCTTTTAAGACACCATCTTTAAAAGGTCTTGAAAAGAAGTTGGCTAGTTCATCATATGCCTGTTTAGTACATGCAACTCAAAGCAGAACTTGTTTTAGAAATTCTGCTTATGCAGCTACAACAAAGCCAGATTTAACCAAACTTTCAGATCTTTTGAAAACTGCCAAATCTTTCAAATATATTTACTAATCATGGTTTTGCAGCTCAGCTATTTTAATACCTAGCAACAGTAGCTTACATACAAAACAGGGGTACCCAAAGAAAAGCTCTGTAAGGTACAAAGACAGCAGCATCCTTCACTCTTCCAAGTTACAGAACTATAAAAGAACATACTTTAGGATATGCACCAGCATCTCTTTTAATAAAGAATGACATGTAATCTGAAAAATAAACTGAAAAAATTAATTTAATGTTCATGTTTAGAATTCCCCACCTCGGACACCTTCACCTTTTGAGGGTGTCCCATGAACACCCTCCAGAAAAGATATTGTTTAAAACCGCTTCAATAATGCAAATTGCATCCATACTGCTCATTTGTAAACTACCCAATACAAGTAACTTCCAAATACTTGGTCTGCAGTTTAGGAACTGCCAATTTGGAATTTCCTCCTCATTGTTGTAGCATGTTACCAACCCCCAAACTTTTCTGGGTAAACAGAAAGCATTCACCAAACAAGCTGAATCACTCTTTAGTGAGCTTCGTGTTCCACGTCAGGGTTACCTGTATCAGCATTTCCCAACTTGCTATTCTGTCATTCAAGGGGTAACAGTACTTCAAGAGGGATCAGATATCTGTACCCTAAAATCCTGCAATCTGAAACTTAAGGTTTTAACCACAGGGAAAATTTAGCAGAAAATTTAGAATTAGCCAATGCTCAGCACGAGGAATGGAAGGATATTGGGAAGATTAAAGCTATTCACAGAACTCCAGTGGTTGGGGATCATGTGATGGTACAGCCAAGCTAAGTTTACCTACTTTGTGCCAAGCAGGTTGATGGATCCTGCATTAACACTGAGGTATTTGACACTGGGAAGTCAAGTTCCCAGTTGACCTGGTACATTGTAATAACAAGCAAAGCAACTACCTTACCAATGAGTCCAGAATGCTTTCAAATTCTTCTGGGGCTTAATAAAATGAACAGCAAACTAACGAATTCATCAGATCTTCTACAAAAAGAACCTTAAAGGGAGTTTATTTGCACTGTGTAGTAGTAACTCTTAAAACTCCAGATTCAGATACTACTTTTGAAGCATTATCTCCAAACATCAATAATAAAAAAGCGATAACCATCATGCAAGCAAGCTGATTGCTGTATTTTACATACAGGATTTTAGGATTTGCCCACCAGCTACACAATTTAAGAATAGTTCCTGCAGTCCCCATAATACAAATGATTGTATTCTGAACTAGGCAAATTAGTCCACTGTTAGCATGAGGACATAAGCAAATTAACCTTAATCACTCGAGTAACACTTCTGGTCTTTTTGCCAAGCAATTTCAGGCAGGTGTACAATATGGAGCAAGGCCAGATCCTGTAATCTCAAGACAGCTTAAGAGCATATAAATATCACATTAACAATCCTTTAGTGAGGAAGTCAGCCAATACAAGGCATTCTATGAATTTATTTTAAAATAACCATTGCTAGTCTTCTGCTTAAAGTCTTTGAAAGATTCCAAGCAGTAACTGCCAGGGTGGTAAGTGCTACCATCCCACCACCCATAGCTAAAATATGGAATTCATTACTGCACTGCTTGCATTGAAGCTTTAAATAATGTATCTTACAGCATTTCTAAGATTTCCATTTGCTTCCTTGTTGCAGCACAATTACTGCTCAAAAAATCTGCACCTACTGCAAAGTTCAGCTACAATTTAACCCAATCTTTGGCTAGAGAGGCACTGTGGGAAGAGATCTCTCTCTTCACTGTAGTTCCACACCCTGGTCTAGGTCCAACCTCAGCTCGAGGCTCTCAGGTTTACTGTGGCAGGTGTGGTATTTGGCCTCATTTGTTTAACCACGACTGGCAAGAAGAGTTACTACATTTAGTTTTCTATTTATTTTAAGCACAGTAAAAAAAAAGGTTGGTACACTTTGGGAATTCAGTGGCACAAGGTACACTGCCATCAAGTTAGGGACGTTATACATCAAAAAAACAGCTAAATTTGATTTTGAAACACTGCATTACATAATTAAATTGTACTCGCCCAAACAGACCACTTACAAATATTAGGTCAGTAAGTTTCTAACATCCATAAAAACGTAGCTTTCTTACTAAAATGCAAGAATTAAGAAGTCGGTGTCTAAACAAGACAGACAAAAACAAACTGGAATGAAACTACAGGTCACATCTAAAATCGGGGCTTTTTGTTTGGGGTTTCATATTCTTCTCTCCCTCTACCATATCCTGCTGGTGTTCCAGGCCCCATTCCTCTAGGACCCTGGCCACCCACGGGCCCCGCACCTCCCTGCCCAAAGCGTTCAGGACGCTATTGGAACAGAATGAACAGTTCATTATAAGTAGTTGATGTCCATGTGTGTTAAGTATATATTTTTAGAAGGTTCCGTAGTCAAGGTTCGTCGATACAATCACCATTGAGCCGATCCACAGGTACCGGGAACATAGAAAGGAAAAAAGGGTAATTTAAAAATTAGTTTATTGTAATACATGCCTTGAGGTATGTTCCCACTTGATGCATTCTCATACATCTGTTACAAAGAACAGATCCTCCCTGCAGTGCTAGAAATGTAAGCATTAGTGCAGATGTGAATTAACAACTTTTCCAAATGAGCTCTAGCAAAACTTTCAACCAAGTTAATGCAAATAGCTTGTGAACTTCTCACCTTTAGTGCAGTAAAAGCTCAGATTACATCACTGTCATTTCCAAATAAGCCTAATGAGAGAATGCAGCTCCAGTTGGCTGAAGCAGGAGCTGACATTCATCAAATGTAACAGAATGCCTACTCACCAGGACTGGCATGTGCTGTCTAGAGACCATGTGCTTTTCAAGATGGGGTTAAGACTACGGTCTGCTGACTAAACTGCAGAGGCCTTTGGCAGTACCAAAACTCATTGTGAGCACTACTGCATTGCAAGAAGAAAAAAAAAAATGTGAAAAAAGCTACTGACCAGTGCTTTACCTAACCAACGCAACTGCTCGAGCACAGACTGGCACTTGTTCAAACCCAACGTACTCCGGAGCTGCTGGTGCTGCATCAGATGCAAAACGTGTTCCAAGCACTCAGTGTTTCCAGTTAGAGCTATGCACAGAGGGTTGTGTGCATCCAGGCAGTATCTCCCTTCCCACCCCACCTTCACCACAAGCTCTTGGAAAATTCACAGCTTCACAGCAATTGAAAAGGTTTCACACCAAGGTGTACCAGCTAAGTTACTCTGCAATAAAGCAGAGACTTCAGGTCTATTTACTAGTACCTCTAGTTGCATGTACTTTGTTCAGTTACTGTATTACTGGGTGTGATCAGCATTCAACCTACAGAAGTTACACATTATGAGGTCAAAGAGAGCTTTAAATTTTCATTTCAACCAAGGTTCCCACTACTGAGTCACAGAACAATGGTAGGTGGTTTGTTACAAAAAGTATCTGCAACTGAAATTGCACACTTCAGAGCTCCTGACTTCTGAAAGTCAGCATCAATCCTTCCAAGAAAGGAGTTTCACAAATATTACTTAGGTTATTTCTGCCTAATTCATGGCAGCTTCAGCTCATCTCCAGCTCTGTTTAAAGGTATCAGCCCAGGAACTGTGACCACACTGTGTGGCAGAGATCCCCAACCTAAGAAACTCCAGGCAGTTAATCCACCTCACTGTCACATTTTTTGACCAGATCACATCTCAGGGATTACACAAGTTCAACATGCACCTGTTACCATGGTTTTCAGGAGAAAAATGTACATAGTATCCACCACACACTGCCTAACTGCTCACAGGAAGCTCAGGAACTGCTCATGTATCAGTAGGTTATTGAGGTACCTTAAGGCCAACAGCACTGTCTACTGAATCAATGATGCTCTGGGAAGTTACCATTTCAAAGATATGTTCCCCAAAAAGATAAAACAGAAGGTATCTGACAAGCTACTATGGTAGCTCAGCTCATTAAGCCAGAGGCCTAAACCCACCCAAAAATCATTAGTTCAGCTTGTGCTGCAGGTGTACACCCTTTCAGGAGGGTGAAAGCACACTGGTATCGCCACCTAAGCCAACAGATTCCCATCCTGCCCATTAAACACTTCTGTCATCTGCATCCATGGTGCTTCAGTGTAGCAACACCAAACAGGCTCCAAGCCCAGCCACACATGTAGTGTGCCAGAAATTAGTACAGTTTGAAATCATACCTCTGAACAGGAGATATGCTGCAGTTTAACAGGCTCTACCTTTGTGTCATGCCCAACACAGGAAAACAGACCGGGCTAGCATTCCTTTGGGAGACAGGAACCACAAATGGCTACAGTCCAGGATAGCTGGAACATGCCTGAAGCTAAAAACCAGCATTTCTGCTCTTCTACAGCAACATCAGCACAGACTAAGGGATATGCTGTGTACCATTGATAATTTAAGTTTATCTGCTGCTGGGACAGACCTGAGCGCAGATTTTGGACTGAACAGCACACCCAGACCAACATGCATCCAGCCTACCTAGGCTTGGAAGGGCCAAAACAGTGTTACACATTGGGAAGGAGAACAAAAAAATCTCTCTTGTCCATCAATACAGAACATCAAATTACTAAAAAACTACCACATGAAGTATTTTGATGAAATTTGTCAGATTCTCTAGAATTCGTAAAAAATCCTTCCAAGCCTAACAGTGACGCAGAATTTCCAAAGTCCAATAAAGTCAGTTAATTGCAAATATGCTTAAGAGCACATTTGAATCCACTTACAAACAATTTCTGAGTGTGTAAGCTACCATAAAGGTTATCAACTACTCTAGGGCTACACACTGCCACGTTGTCCTGTGTTAAACACCTGACAAGAGAGTCAGCAGTTAACAGTGACATTTCCACAACCATCCGAACACTGGAGAACTCATTCCCAACCACAACAACTCCCTTGTGCTAAGCTAAAGCCACCACAGGATACGTTACCATGTCACTTCCCATCATAGAACCACTCATGGCTGCTTGGCCAACTCCTGGATTAGCTTCATAACCTATGCCGCCACCACCTCCCAGAGGTGGAAATTTCTGGGCTGCTGAAGCATAAGGATCTAAGAGAGAGAAATATATAATCATATTCTTGCAATTTCTAAGTTAGCAACACAAAGTAATTACTTAAAAGGTTCTTTACCTCCCATGTTCATTGTGGCAGCACCACCCATCCTCATGTCTCGCTCCCTCTGCATAGAAGAAACAACTTTTAACTTGGATAATCAACCACCAAAACCCAAACTTTTCAGGAGACAAAATACAGATAAGGTAAATACTGCCACTGCCCATACACACACACAGTGCAATCACCAACCCAAAGGAAGCAAAACACAGCCATGTTAAAAATATATCTATAAAACTCCTGAGCGTGGTAACATGACCCAAACCCACCACCATGTCACTTACTGGATCCATGTAACCCATTCTACTATAATTCTCTTCCCTCTGTCTTCTCATCTGCTCTTCCATCTCCCGCTGACGGATCATCATCTCCTCCTCCCGCCGGCGGCGCTCCTCCTCCTGCCTGGTCACCAGAAAGCAATGTTAAACCCCAGGAATGATGCACATTGAACACACACTAACATCAACTCCTCCAACAATATAAAGGCACTGAAAGAATAAACTTCAGAACAAAAATATACTCTATGATGCCAAAATATTTAAGGAGAAACTTACACAGTAGTTCAATTTCGCAAACACAAACTGAAGCAGCAATGGTGTTTCTTGAAAAATAAAAACTTTCACATGTAAGTAATTGAAAAAAGAAAAAGGTCAATCTAATTTTTAATAAAATCCCATGAAAGCCAAACTAACCTCAGCTGAATTTCCTTGCGTTTCTGCATTTCCTGATTATGAAGTTCTTCCATCCGCCTCAGCTCCTCCTGGCGCCTCATGAGGTCTGCAGGAATGAAGCCTGTGAGCAGCTTTTCCACACAATGTCCCACTTGAACTACATCTGAATTACATCTGCACTGGGGCAGAGAAGTGCATTCCAGAGTCACTGTTCTTACCAATACACCACTGAAAGTACATTCCAGTGTCACTGCTCTTACCAATACACCACTGAAAGCACATTCCAGTGTCACTGCTCTTACCAATACACCACAGAAATTTAAAAAAACTGCCAGTTCCTCTTTAACTCTGAAATTCTCAAGTTCATAGCCAAAAGCATGAATTTCCTCAATAAACCATTAAAGAACCATATACTTAAGCCAGCATTTAAAGCAAAAAAAAAAAAAAATTCAGAAGCCATTACCTTGACGCAGGAGGTTTGCCTGATGCTCATGATAAGCATCTTCCATCTCACTTTCAAGTTTGTCCTTGGCATCTTTCATATTTTTTGCCACTTGCTCTCTCTGCTGCTTTTCCATTTCATCTAAAGATTTCCACCTTTGAGAATATTCAAATTCAAAACTGCCAGGCTGAGCAAAACGGGGAGGAGTCTCTCTTTCCCTGCAGAAAGGAAGATACTCAGAGTGGGCAATCCTGGAAATTCAAGGTCAGTACAAGATCATGACCAAAATAATTGAATTATCAGGGAACATCAAGGACACCCTGAGAACACCTGACAAGCACAGGAGAACTGGCTCTGATGGAACTGCTGCATTTTATATACAGACAACAGCACTGAAAACAAATAATGATCACAGCACATGCGGAGATTCCTGCACTATCACATCCAAGCAAATCTTCAGAGTGTTACTGCTTGTTTGCCCCATTCTTAACTGTCTTTAGACATTTCACTGCTGATAACTGCAGGGGGAAAATGTTCAAAAAAGACAGGCCTTTGCCCAAGCAGGCACAATCAAGGTGGAGTTTTCCAGTGCCAAAGCACTCTGTGTCAAAGGCAAATAACAGCCTTCACTTTCAGGGAAATAATTATAAAAGTGCCTGAGGGCCAACAGGTTGTTTTGTCATATAAATAAACTGCAATTTAAAATTCGGTAATTTATGGAACAAAACTACCACATTCAAAAGCTTTCCATGCATTACCAGTATGAATTATGATTTCAATGCTTGGAACATTGTATTAATCCACATTGTTCTCAAAGCTGCCTCTAAACCACTTAAAAATTTTGATCAAAGCAAGGAATTTTGAGCTCTTTCTAAGCCAAGCAAGACTGACTGGATCTCCCTCCCTGCACTCCCTTTTGTGATCTGAGAAAATATAAAATTCCTACAACAGGTTTAATACACAGATTCTAACACAAAACTGCTGTTTCAGAAAAGATTTCTCTTAACTCTTTAATACTCCTCTAGACTCTTTGTTCCTTTATGCCAGTAGTCAGCTCATAAGGCAAATCCATATGCAACAAGTTTATACAAATCAGGGAATGAGTTAAAATTTTACTTTGTTTCTCATTTCAAACCACGAATGTAAATTTTTCAAGTTCCCCATGGGATCATCAACCCGAGACATGCCTTAAGGGAGATGACAGCTTTTAACAATAGCATGAAACAGTTCAAGTCTGATTTTTCAAGTTTCTACATATACCAAAACCATGTGTCAAGCTGCTATTTCTTTGTACTACAATGTAGAAAACTGCTTGTGTAACACTTCGTGAATACACTACACAAATCATTGTTACTTTAAACTATGAATAAACAAAAAAAATAAAACCAAGAACTGGCAATAGAACTGAAAATCTAAAGCCTGTTTCTGAAAAATTTGCCATATTCCTCAGTGCCAGGCACAATACCACTTAAAACATCATTAATGCCCGCTTTATATCAAAAAATAGTGCCTACTTTTGATACATCGGATTCTTCTGAGCAAGCTTTTCTGGAAGACCATCTTCATCATCCAGCTGTTCCAATGGCTCCACAATAACTGGCCTGGGAGTGCTGAACAGAAAATACCCGTTTTACTCCTCTAAAAGCCCTTATTCTGAACAACTAGAATCCTACAGTCTTTATTCAGCTTAAAACTAAAAGTTCCTGACAAAGTACTTACGTTGTCAACAAAAACACGCCCTCAGTACACCGTTCAAACGCTTTCCTTGCAGCTGGCTTTGATGCAAACTCAACAATGCCTTTTCCTGTTGATCTACCTCGATCATCTACAATCACAACAGCTCTTTCCACCGGACCGAACTGGGAAAAAGCCTCCTCGAGCAACTCGTTGGACACGTAGGGCGAGAGGTTCCGCACCGACAGGGCAGCGGCGTGAGTGGCAAAGCGAACGCGGAGCTGCCGGCCCCTCATGGGGGTATCGTCCAACTCTGCCTTTGCGATTTCTGCAAGAGCTCGAGATTCCTGGGGGAAGTGCAAAACCCAGCCTTAGAAAACTAACCTGTACATCACCCCACCGCGAGAACGAAACGGATGAACACGCAACACGAATGCCTACCAATTTAATGAATCCAAAGCCTTTGCCTTTGTTGATAAAAACCTCTCCCGGCTCCCCGTATTTGGCAAACAGTCTTTTAAAGTCTTCATCTGTGATATCAGCAGGCAAATTCCCAACAAACAACCGGCAGCGCTGTGTGTACGTCTTCTCTCCGGGCCGCCTCAGCAGAGAGAGGTTCGCTTTAAAGCCCTACAAAGAATCAGACCAAGCTATCACTGAGTGCTACACACAGAATCGCGGGGAATCCTGAGGACCCCGGAGAACCCAAACCGCAACGCCGGGACCGCCCGGGCGCTGCGAGGGGATCCGAACCGCAGCCCCGTGGCACCGCGAAGAGACCCAAACCGCAGCGCCGGGCAAGGCGACGGAACGCAAACCGCAGTCCCGGGGCCGCCCCGACACCGGGGACCGCTCGCACCCCGCTGAGGCGCCGCCGCCTCTGCCCCGCTCCTCCCCTCAAGATGGCGGCGCGGGCGCGCGGAGCCGCCGCCATCTTGTGCCTGAGGGAGGCGTGGAGGGGGCCGTGACTCACCTCGTCCGACAGCTTCTCGCTCCTATCTCCCGAGCCCTGCTGTGACCCGAGGCTCTGCTGGCCCTGGTGCTGCTGCCCGCGGCCCCGCGGCTCCCCGCCCGGCCCGCCGCGGTGCCCCGGGCCGCCCTTGTGCGGCCCCTGCTGCGGGCCGCCCGGCCCCTTGGGGCCGCCGCCGGGAGACTGTCCTTGTCCTTTCTTAGGGCCGCCGGCCGGTGTGGGGCTGGGGCTGGGCTTGGATTGCGGCTGTGCACCGGCAGGAGACGAGGAAGGAGCCGAAACTGGCGGCTGCTGCTGTGGCTGCTGCCCCGCGGGAAGCGCAGATGATGGAGGCGCTCCCGCCTGGCTGCCGGTGGGTCCCGCCGTGGTGGCGGAGGCTGAGGAGGATGAAGAAGGCGGAGCAGAGGTGGACGTGGGCGGCTTCGGCGGTTCGGGCTTCGGGCCTCCTCCCGGCGGACCTCCCGGGCCTTGCGGGCCGCCCGCCATCGGGCCGCGGTTCTGTCCCATGCCCATGCCGGGCGGCGGCGAGCGGAAATCGTGGTTGGGACCGCCGCGTCCTCCACCGCCGCCACGCCGGTGAAACCCGCCGCCACCGCCGCCACGGCTACGGAAGCGATCCCGCGACATGGTGTAGCGGAGGGAGGAGGCGGAGATGAGAAGAGAGCTCCGGCCGCGGCGGCTGCTACTGCTCAGCGCCCGCTGCGCAAAATGGCGGTGAGCTGGACGGCCTCGCCGCCGCCTTTGTCCGCCCCTAATATAGTACGCCCGCCCCCGGAAGCCCCCCTCCTCCTCACCGGCCAACCACCGACACCAGCGGCGGTGACTGACAAGCAAAGTGACCAATAGCGTGTCGCAACTCCGCTAACTCTTTGATCTCATTGGTAACGAGCCTGCCCTCTGTCCATTGGCGCGTTTGACCGCCGACGTTGGCACGGGCCGGTCCGTTAACCCCCCGCGTGCTGATTGGGCAGTTTGAGCGGCGGGCGGCGCAGTCACGGTGCGAGCGCGCCTCGTGATTGGCTGGCTCGGCTGTCAGTCAGGCGGAGGCGCGGCCCGGGCCCGGCTGCGCGGCGCCTCAGGGCGCACTCAACCCTGGCTGCGGCTGGAAAAACGTCAAATAAACGTAGTTTCAATTCCAGTTCGCTGCTCTGAAACCCAATCTGAGATAGTAAATATCCGATTTATGCATTCAAGAGTGGTAGTGGAACCCCGGCGCCAGCATAGGGAGTCACGTTCAGTGTTTTGTGTGAAAAGTCGGGCAGGGAAGCACCTAAAATGAGCCTGATTTGGGAACAGCGATCCGCAGTTACTTTCCAGACGCCCCAGGAAAGCAGGACAGAGCTTGGTGGGAACAAAAAGTGACGCCAGCTCCTCAAAATGTCCACGGTGCATTGTGAGGTGAAAAATAAAGCAGCTGTAGCAAGACCGTGGTGGTTACAGTCCCGACATTCCATGTTCCAGTATAGAAAACAGACCAAAAGCACATTCCAACATTCCAACTCTTTAGTGTGCCTGCTTTCAGCAGTGCCATTTTTATACCTTCCCTTCAGCAGTGTTTCCGTCCATCCCCCTCTCAAGCTCCCAGCAATGTTTCACATTCAGTTTCAGGTCTGAAATTAAAAAAATCAAACCCCGTGTGAACCTAAGGGAAAGTCCCACGTTAATTTCACAGACCTGAACTGTGCCAGTGCTGTAGTAAAACATCAATTGCATGAATATTTCTGACACCCTGGGGAAGTCAAAGGTCGGTTTCATTCTTCATTGAATCACGGAATCACAGAGAAGTTTGGGTTGGAAGGGACCTTAAAACCCACCCAGTTCCACCCCAGGGACACCTTCCACTATCTTGAGTTGCTCCAAGCCCCAATGTCCAACCTGGCCTTGGGCACTTCCAGGGATGAGGCAGCCACAACTTCTCTGGGCACCTGTGCCAGGGTCTCCCCACCCTCACAGGGAACAATTCCTTCCCAAAATCCCATCCATCCCTGCCCTCTGGCACTGGGAAGCCATTCCCCTTTTCCCTTGTAAATTGTCTCTCTCCATCTTTCCTGTCAGCTCCTTCAGGTCCTGGAAAGAATCAGCTCTTCCCAAAGTCTTTTCTGCCAGCTGAACAATCCCAATTCCCTCAGCCTTTCCTTGTAGGACAGCAACAAAATAAATGTCTCTGTGGGTTTATATATTTTAAATTAAATAGGAGCCACAGATTGATTCTGGCCCTGAATCAGTGTTATACTGCCTGTGGGACTTCAGCCACTTCCAAGCACTGCAGGATGGAAACTCCAGGTTGTTTTAAAATGGATTCTGGCCCTGCTGCCAGCAGTGAGTGTTTCCACCACGAGGTGTCTCAGAGGTTAAATCACTGCAAGAACAAATTTGGGACTGGCTCTTATCACAAACTAACAACTGGCATCTCCTTGCTGTCACATCTGGTTCTGTCTCTCCAGGAAACAATAATATTGAGTGGAAAAGGGTTGAGTTTGCCTGTGTTGTGTCTCAAGTATAAATGAACTGTATTTTCAGGAGCTACTAATTTTTATCATTCTTCAAAAGAGATAAAGAGTGTAATTATTCTCCTAATTCTGCAAAAATCTGCAGAACAAAGATCAGAACAGAAAAAGGGAGCTCAGATCTCTGCAGGACCCAAGGGGGGATTGATGGGGTGTCTGGGCAGGACCAGGAGTTGGACTCAATGATCCCTCTGGGTCTCTTCCAACTCAAGATATTCTGTGATTCTATGACTCTATGAAACATCTATACAAGAATCTGTGGAATTTATCTGAAGTCTGCAAAGTGGATTTGAATTTCCCCAGATCTAGTAGAGGCCAGGGTAAGATCCATGTTTTGCAGCTGCAATATGAATGTTTATCCTGGTCTTCAAATCAGAGAAAAACTGATGCTTGAGCAGGACTTGAAGTAAAAACAACCTCTGGTAACAGTGACCTGCTTTGTAAGTGTTCAGCTGGCTGATTTTGTATAAAAACAGACACTGAGGAAAAAAGCTTGGGATGTTCTCCCCAGTATAAATAAATAAATATAGTTCTGTTCCACTATAAATAAATATATCTGAGACTGGAAATGTTCTGTGACACCTGGGGTAAGAGTTGAAGAATTTCTCCATCCTAACATTTATCTTTTCATTGGGATGTTCAGTGCACACATACATTAGTTCAGTTTAATAGGAGCCATCGAGAGAAGCAAAAAAGGAAGAACTCCAGACCTTTCTCACCCTCAAAATACTAATCTATTTAAAAATAACACTGCTGTTACTAATTCTGAGGATTTTTCATACTGTACAACTGATCTAAAAATTGAATTAAGCCGTGGTAAGAAGCAGTCTGTGACTAATGAGGAAAAGACCTTAGAGGAATATGCCAGGGAATCAGGCTGCCACAGAGGTGCCCAAAGTTCTGAATGTCTCAGCTGCCACGAGCACAGGATAATCCTCAGGTAATCCCTGTGTGGAGCTCAGCAGGTGATTGATTCAGATACATTTTTCCCCCTAAACTGTTTCCTCTTGTTATAAACACAAACACAAGACTGGCAAGGAGAAATCTGAATTATGTCTGTATTATTAATTGCAGATTGGAGGAGGAAGGAGCAGCGTGTGTCCAAGTTGCTAATTAGGAATAATTACCCCATGAGGTTCTGTAAGTGTCCCAAGTACAACAAACAGGAATCCCACTAACATCCCTTCCTACTAAGAAGCAATTAAATGCTGTGAGGAGATGTCTGCACTCCCTGGGCATTCCCTGGAAAATTTTCACTCAGAAGAAAACAGTTGAAGGGCTGTGTGCACAAATTCCAGTATGTCCCAGAACTAGAGGTGCTCAGGAATTTCAAGAATCAGGAAGCAAAGGGAGGAGTGGGGAGGGAGAGCAGAGCAGGGAGGCACCCAGAAGGTGCAGGGTAGAGTCCTTGCCCTGCTGCAGCCTCTCCTAAACAGAGTCTGTGGTGCACTGGGATAAACCTGCCTGAAGAAAAGGGATTCCTGCAAAATATTTCATCATTCTGGGGCTCACCACAGTGTCATGAAGTGACCTTTGATAGAATAAAGGAGGAAGCAAAATGCCAATAGCATCACCTGGTATCTGAAGCTGAGGCAGGACTGCAGGAGTGGAAGAGCTGCTGCAGAGACTCTTCAGCTCACAGCAACTTTCCCTAGCACTCAGTGATGAGGGTTCTCCTCTCCCTCCAGGGTTGTTTTCACCTCTCCTTGAGCAAGGATTGAATCTGCTCCCCAAGAGGTTTTTCCTCCACACCATCACAAATATGCCTGTAGGCTTAAAAACAGAGAGCTCTGAGGTTGGGAAGTTCTGTGACTTGATGAGACCACACAACCTGGATAAAGTGATCTTTCCCTCCTCTTGCTGCCTGTGTCTCCTCTCTCAGCAGCAGCTGCTGTGCCAGTGGGTGATCCCAGAGTGATCCTTGGACAGCTGAGCATGCCAAGACTGTCTTCAGAGAGGCTCCAAGAGCCTCCATTCCCAGTGATGTTAATTGGAGTTAAGGATGCTCAGTGCCTTGCAGGAACACTCAGCACAAAGCTGTCAATCCAGACATGTCCTTGAGCTGTGGAGAGAAATGAGATAGAACTAGAATTTATCCCACTGCCCTACAGTTAACAGTAAGCATGCCATCTATTAAAATAATTTAATCTTCTGTGGTTTCCTACTAGAAAGAATTTAATTTTGTATTTCTTTGATAAAGAGAATTTAAAACTCTGTCACGTTTTGTCACCTACTGGGCAGGGTCCTTTAGATGCAGCCCTGAAATCCAGCTGTGCCCTGGCTCAGCAGCTGAGGGAGGGGATTCTCTCAGACTGACTGGGAATGCTGCATCCAGTTCTGGTGCCCCAACATAAAGGGAACATGGACTGTTGGAGCAAGTCCAGAGAGATGTGAATTTAATAAAGGGCTGGAGCTCCTTCCCTATGGAGACAGCCTGGGAGAGCTGGGGCTGTTCAGCTGGAGAAGAGAAGGTTGTTTGGAGACCCCAAAGCATCTCCCAGGATCTGCAGGAGCCTCCAGGAAAGCTGGAGAGGAACTCTGCATCAGAAACTGGAGTGACAGGACAAGGAATGGCTTCCCACTGAAGAGGGGAAATTTAGGCTTGATAAATGGAAGAAATTCTCCCTTGTGAGGGTGGGCACAGGGTGCCCAGAGAAGCAGTGGCTGCTCCATCCCTGGAAGTATCCAAAGACAGGTTGGACAGGGCTTGGAGCACCCTGGGATAGTGGAAGGTGTCCCTGCCCATGGCAGGGGGTGGAACTGGGTGGGTTTTAATGTCCCCTCCAACCCAAACCAGTGTGGGATTCTGTGACAATAAATATGTGGCAAGAATGGGATGTGTTACAGAGAATCCTGTTCTTCCATCCCACAGAGCCAAACTGGGAAACAGAGACAACAACTCTGCAAAATCCCAGCAGTTCTGAGCTGAGCCCTGGTTAATGTTTGGCTATGCATGGAATGTCAGTGGGGCAGAAGGGAGTAAACTCACAGGGCTGTATTTCATAAGGCTGCCATGACTTTCTCAAAAATCTGAAGACTGGCAATGTCTTCTCGATAATTATTTTTTAATATACTGCTATTTCTAAAAGACAAACACAAAAGATGAAAGAGAAAATCAAACCCTTTTTTTCTTCATAAGACAAAAATGGTGGACATTTTAAAATAAACAATTTTATGCTGCCTTTGGAAAAAGTGATGTAGTCACAGCATGAATTCAGGATGATATTAAAAAGCAGCAACCAGAGTTTGTGAGTGGGCAGTAATTGCCAATAAAGATTCAAGACAACACAAATGGCTAAAGAACTGCAGAGGTTATTCATGTCACTCCTCAGTGACTCTCAGAAGACAAAGATAAAATTAATCCTGCTGTAGCAGCAGGCACTTGAAGAGACTTCCCAGGGGATGATTCTCTGACAACCTGACACCTATCCCAGACCTTGAGCACAATCACAATTTTACAAAAGTCTAACAGTTCCCCTTTTGAAAATTACTTTTGGCATCTTATTATGGCAAATAATAAGATCTAAACATCACAGTGACATGCTGGCTAGCAGAGCTGCAAGCAATCTGGGATATCTTGTGCAGGTTTTACTGATCTCACCCCATTTACTCTGGGGGTTCACAGGGTGAGCTTGGTGCCAGCATGAGCTCTCCCACTGCTGCTTGGGGTGGGAGTTTGGATTTTCTGCAGGGAGACAAGAGCAGATAGAAAAACAAAATGAAGACCCAAAAGCTAAGAGAAAACTCACATTTCCTTTCTTCTGCTTCAACAAAAAAATCTGCTATGAATCTGCCACAAAACTTCTTTTAACATAAACTGGATTTCCATCAGGAAAACTTTCCAATAAGTGTCCTGGTAGCACAAGAAAGGCATGGATACAGCTGGAAAATAGATAATGACTGTATAAGAAAAGAAGAGCAACAAAGAGAAATTTTCTACTTGCTTTTATGGCAACCTCCACCCACCAGTCTGCTGTGGATGAGATGCACCCATGTCCCAAGAGGGAGGTGATCTACAGGTAAATAAGAAACTCAGTTCTCTGTCTGGGTTTTGTGCTTCTGCCTTAGAATTTTTCCCAACAGATCACCCAGTACAAAAAAAAAAAAGCTTCAAAATTTGAAGCCTTTTTGCACTGACAATTTTTAAGGCTCCAGAGTAAGAAAGATTCAGAGTCCCTGATGCAGAGCAGCATCAGCTGTTTGTAACACAGAATTAGCTATAAAAGTCTGCATCCCACATCTGCACGTTGGTCACTGTCTGTTTAAATATTTCATGATGTGTGCAATTAAGTTCTTTCCTCCCTGTTGACTCTGTGACTTTAGAAATCCAAAGTATTTATCTTGACCCGTGTTCTGGGCTTATTTTCACATTTGCACGCTGACAATGAAGCAAAACAATTTCTTTTTTATTTATAACCAGATTCCCTTTGGGGAGCTGAGAGCTGCCATATTTGGTGTGCAAAAACTGCTGTCTGGCATGTTTGGAAACAAAAGCCTGTGTTATTGAGACTTAAAAAGAGGATGCAAAATAGATTTATAATTATTGTAATTAGAATAAAAGCATGATTGCACTGAACTTAAATCCTGGTCCAAATTTCATACACATGCACAAACCATCCAAACAGAAATTAACTTCCTAATTAATATTGGATCATTCCTATTATAAAAAAAGGCACTATTAATTATTGATGATGCTTGTGCTTTTCCTGAGCTGTTTCCATCTTTTCCCCTCCAGTTCATGGAGTGCTGGGGATAATGCAGCATGTACAAATAAATCACTCAGAGGTGTGGAAGTTACTCACACCCCTGCACGCAGGAGGATCTGCTCCTGGATGTTCTTATCAAACAGAATACAGAGGGGCATTTGTTTGTACGAGCAGAGCTAGAATATTCTCTTTAGAGTTCAGCTTCCTCCTTTCATCCCACCCACCACCAGACACTTCCTGACATTTCTCCTGCAGGCAGAGCAAGGCAACTGCTCCTTTTCTTTTTTTTTTTTTTTCTTTTTTTTTTTCCCTTTTTCAACGGCTGCTCCTTCAGTTATCTGTGGCTGGTGGGGGAAGGGGATGTTAACAGCAAACACAGCCAGAGCAAGTCTGGGAATGAGGGGGAGTTTCAGGATGGAAATAGGCTCCTGCCAGCCCTCCTGCGTCTGTGTCTCTATGACTAAGCGTTTGCTTTTTAAAACTTGCCTTTTCTCTTTCCTTGATCCTTGTTGTTTCCAAGCCTCCTGTTCCCCTTTGTCCTGGCAGCTCCAGGGAAATGCAGATCCCACCCAGCACGTGAGGGACAAACCAGAGCAGCCCCTGAGCTGGGACACAAACCCACATCCCCTGTCTGCTCAGGGCTCAAGAGGAGACACCACTGCAGGTTTTTATTCCTCTGAAACATTCCCTGGATTTTCTTACAGCATTACAGCCCTGCTTTGGAAGAGTCTGCAGTATGAGAGCACCTAAATTTAAGAGGTGTGCACAGTTTTGGCCATCTCTGGGACATAAAAGGCCACTGGTTGCTCATCCCCACATCCCTTTTCAGTCCATGACAGCAACAAGGACAAAGAAGTGCCCAAAGCACCACATGGTGAGTGGTGAATGTGGTGGTGCTGCTGTGCTGATGGTTGGATTTGGTGATCTTAGAGGTCTTTTCCAGCCTTAACCACTTCATGATTTTTTGTGGGTACAACATCTGCAACAGCTGTATTTTCCTCCACCCATCTCCCAAAGCTGTCCTATTTGGATGCTCATTGGAAAGAAAAGATTATTTATTATTATTAATTCATGTTTGGCCTGAAACACTCAGCAGGGCTGTTCCACCTGCAGCTGGAATTCTCTGCAGACCCTGTGCAGGAGCAGAGGCAGGAATGCCCAACCCCAACCCATGGGGCTGGCAGGTTTTAGGGGTGCCCAGCCCCACTCTGCACAGCTGGCAGGTTTTAGGGGTGCCCAGCCCACAGGGCTGGCAGGTTTTAGGGGTGCCCAGCCCCACTCTGCACAGCTGGCAGGTTTTCTGGGTGATCTATATTCAGCTGTGCATGCCCCTGGGGATGTGCAAAGATCATTCATCCAGTTCACTGAACTGCAGCCTGCATGTGGAGGGGGTTTTGTGGCTCCTTTTTAAATGTGACTGGTTTAAAGAGGAATAGTCTCACTCAGGGTTGTGCAGCAGATTGGAATATGGGCACTCCAGGGGTGAATTAAAAAGCAATTCAAAAACAATAGTGTGGAACAATCTTATCTTTCCCCTGCCTTATCCAGGCATTTATCTTGCTCTGTTCTGAGGACTCATCACCACATTATCCACATATTCTGCAGTGTCTCTTTGAGCCATGTTAGTGCACAGACAGTTCCTGCAGAATCACAGAATCATGGAATGGTTTGGGTTGGAAGGAACCTTAAAGATCATCTTGTTCCAAACCCTGCCAAGGGCAGGGACATCTTCCACTATACCAGGTTGCTCCAAGCTCCATCCAACCTGATCTTGGACACTTGGATCCAGGGACAACCTGTTCCAGAGCCTCCTGTGAACACACAGGGCTCCCTGTTCCTTACAGGGAACAATTCCTTCCAAATCTCCCATCTAACCCTGCCCTCTGGCAGTGGGGAGCCATTTCCCCTTGTCCTGTCACTCCAGGCCTTGCAAACAGCCTGTCCCCATCTTTCCTGCTGTCCCCTTCAGGCACTGGAAAGCCACAGCCAGGTCTTCCCAAAGCTGGACCAACAACACCCAAGAGTCTGAAGAAGCTGAAGAATGTCCTGCTCTGGTTCCAACACCCTACAGAGAACAGCTTTGGATGTCTCAGCCCACACCAGGGTTGATCTGGCTTTAAATGGTGGCTCTCACTGTCACCCCCTCGTCTGTCCTTTGTGCACCCTCAGCAAACCAGCAGCAGGCAGAGATTTCAACAGCACATGGCTGATTTACCACCTGCTGTAGTGACAGGATCTATTTCTCACAGAATACTCTGCACAGTGGTCTGAAAGCATTTTCTGTTGGATGCTTAAAGTTCCATCACTCCCTGATTCCTCAGGAGAACCACACAAAGATGTCTCTTCCCAATAAAAAGCTTGAACAATTTCATTTTATATCATTCTATGGAAACTTACAATGTAGCCCCAAGAAGTTACAGTAGTTTTGTCGAGTTCTCCTGGTATTTGAGGTTATCCTGAGTGGTTCAGCATTTGGCACTAGGATGACAAGAAAAAAGAGGTTTAGTCAACACAAAAACACCCACAGTTTCTAAACTTCAGCTTGAAAACATGAAGGCAGCCTTTGCAAAGCCTCAGGAAGCAGATGACAAAAAGAAAAGGAAGTTTATTTTCCTAAATATCTTAATTCCTAAACCAAACTCAAACTTCTAAGTCTTCCTCATACTTGAATTCCTCAGCATTTTTGTTAAGTTAATAAATATTTATTCTTTATTATATTTATTATGTAGTAAATTTATTTCTCTATTTTCTGTCTTCCTAGAAAATCCCATTGAGAAATCTGTGCCTTTTCAGCTGCTCCACAGTCTGTGCTGTGATCCCCATGCTTTTGGGACACCTGTGTGTTCACAGTGAAATTTGTGCAAAACACCCGAGGAACCCTGGTATGTGCAGCCCTATATTGATATTGAGACAGTATTAGAATTTCTAACTCTTAAAAAAATTAAATATAAATCCCTATTAATTTTTTAATATTATTGTATTTTGTCCCCATTTTAAAAAATATTTAAATATTCATTATTTTCTTTGTAGCTATCTAAATTTTTAATTAGATAGCTACAAAGAAAAGAATTTTAAAAATTTTTTTTATAAAATTTCTTATCAGGCTCACAGTTCTCATATAACATCTTTTGCCATTAAAAAAAAAAAACAATTTTTTGGAGAAATTTCACAAAACAACTCATCAACTGTAATTATTTTAGACTTCAAGATAAGGATTATTTTAATTTAGACTTGAGGATGAGGATTATTGCATAAGTGAAAAGCATTAATTATTAAATTATTACATTAATTATCTCCCTGTCCTTGGAATGCCATGATTTCTAAGAGAGACCTGACAGGATTTCCTAAACAAATCCCAATATTCTGCATCCAGCATTTCAAGCCAGCTGAAGGACAGTGTTTATATAAGGATCACTTCAGTCACCACTGAAATGCAGCTGCAGCTCAGCACCAGTCTATAATTGTGCAAATCAGATAAACTGGGAAGTGGAGATTTCCTTTAAGACCAAGTTTTAATTAGCAGATAGATTATTTAATTATTAAAGAGACAAGAGCACATTGTCCTTACCAACTTCTGGGTGCTGGCAATGTCCAACATTGCTCACAATAAAAAACCCTCAATAATCTGAAGCTCACATATGGTTTCAAACGTTTTCTTAATAGGCCATCAGTGTTCATTGGCTAGATGTTATATAGTGCTCTTTTAATTAATGTTCTGCTGGGTAATTCTCTTGCTATTCATGCTAATTAGTGCCATGCTCAGTGTTTCTTTTGGGCTGGTGGTTTCTTGGGTCCATGGGTTGGCAGTGGTGATCTCCCCCTGCCACAAAAATTATTCTTCACCCAGCTGTTGATTCAGCACAATTACAGCTTGGGTTTATTGGCTGTTCCTGATCTGGCATTTCTGCCAGGTGTCTTTGTGTCCTGTCAATTGTGCATTTCCTGTGGCCACCATCACTGCACATCCTTCTCCCCGAGCTTTGTTAAACTCCCTCTAGGTCTGAGATCACGAAGCATGTCCAGGCCTGACCCTTAACAAGGCAATTCTACCAACAATCACTTCTACCAACAATAACATCACAGAACACCCTTAAGAAAATTTTGACGTATTCCACGTTTTGCAACAGTACCAACAACATTAATTAAACTCAGGTTAAAAATTACTTCATTCAAAATGAATTCATTCACGCGTAACGCAGCAGAGGTACAATAGGCAGGACAGGTGAGGTGGGCGCCGTGAGGGCGGCGCTGTGGCCTGGCCGGGCCCTCACCGCAGGAGCCCACCGACCACCTGCCGCCAGCGCGGCAGCCCCGGCAGCCACGCCACGAGGTCGCCGCGCCAGTGTCGCCGCCGGCAGCGCCGTGAGGGCGGCGGAGCCCCGGGGCCGCTCCCGCCGCGGGATCCCGGCGCGTCCCCCCCGCCTCAGGGCACCCCCGACCCCGCGGCCCCGCCGAGCCCCCGGCGCGCAGGCGCGGGCGCGCGCAGGCGTGCGGCGCATGCGCGGAGCGGCCCCGCGCTGGGCTGGTCGGGGCAGCTCCGGGAGCAGCGGCCGCGGCCTGGCGGGTCCGAGCCCCCCCCCCCCCCCCCGCCGCCCTCGGGGAGCCGCCGGGCCCCCCCTCAGCCCCGCCCGCCGCGCCGCGGAGCCCCCCGGAGCCGCCGCCCCCCGGAGCGCGGGGGAGGCTGAGAGGGAGTGACCCCCGGCCCCTCGCCCCGGGCTGGGACAGCTGAGGGGGGGCGCAACATGGCGGAGGCCAAGGAGGAGGGGCCCGGCCCCCGCGGCAGGGTGAGTGGGGGGCGCGGGGGGCGCGGGCCGGGGCGGGAGGCGGCGGGCGGGGCCGGGGGTCCCGGGGGCACCGAGCCGCACGAGCTGGCCGGCCGCAGGCCAGCGGCGCTGCCCCTCGGGGCCCTTGAGCTTCCTCTCCCCCAGGGCAGTGCCCGAGCATCCCCGCCACGAGCGTCTGGGCATCACTTCGGTAATAAACTTGCAGCTGAGCAGGAGCTGTCGTCACCGTCCGTCTCCTTGTTTAAAGCACGATGTCCTTGCTGCTCCTCTTAATTCCAGTTGTCCATGTCAGGCCAGAGTGAGCCAAGATGGCAGCACCATGCAGTTCTTGGGTGCTCAGGCTGTGAGCATTGAATGGCTTCTGTTAGCCATGGCCATGCCAGGGTTTGGCTGTAGCCCCTCTGTGGCTCGTGTTGGCCATGCCCCTTCCAGACTTGGCTGTAACCATTGTGTGACTCGTGTTGGCCATGCCAGGGTTTGGCTGTAGCCCCTCTGTGGCTCGTGTTGGCCATGCCAGCGTTTGGCTGCAGCCCCTGTGTGACTTGTGTTGGCCATGCCCCTTCCAGACTTGGCTGGAGCCCTTGTGCCAGTGCCTTTAGCCATGAGCATCCCAGCTCTTGGTGCTTCGTTGTCACAGCTTGGGCCATCGTTGTCACCTCTTGGTCTGTAAGCACACTGTCCCTTCTCATCTGTTTGGTATCACAGAATCATGAAGGGTGGAAAACACCTCCAAGATGATCAAGTCCAACTTTACTTGAAGAACTGCTTCATCTCTTAAATCAGTGGAAGGTTCTTTGTAGTTGTGAAGGAAATGTGGGTGAATGTTTTAAGCAGTGCTGAAAATAATCTTACCATGAGTCCACTCCTCTTTCCTTCACACATGTAGCATTTAATTGAAAGCTTTTTGCCAGGAATGAGGTTTCAATCATGTTTCTGCTTGAGTGGAAGAGTCAACAGTCCACTACAAGACTGAGCTGTCCAGTTCCCTTTCCCCAAAGATGAAGAAGCTTTCCCGTTCATTCTCCAGCCTTGGGAAAAACAAGAGCAGAGGCTCAACTTTTCCATTGGGGCACGGGAGAGAAGTTTAATTGCTGAATTTGTATCAGGGAACTTGAAACTTGTGAAAGCAATTGTTGATTAACATTGAAACTAATTGTTACCAAAGAGAAAACTAATTGTTACCAAAGAGAGCATGACCTCTCAGGGTCTCACTTGAGTGAGTTGTGTAGATGTTTGATTACTCTGCAGTAAGGGAGTGAAAATCATCTCTGAGTTTCTTAAACCTGAGTGTCTTTCAAACCTTTCACTTACAGGCTCCAGGAATTTCGTGGAATTGTTCACAGTGCATAAATGTGCAGGTCTTTGGGGGAATCAGGTATTGGCTAGGTGCAAGAGGTGTGAAGGGAAATGGCTGCATGTGGGGCAGTAACTTGAGAATTCTTGAATTAAACTTCACTGCCAGTGATTGAAGTGTTAGTGGGCATAAGGAAACACTTGTGCACCATGAGGACAGCCAGGTGTTGGAGCAGGTTGTTCAGAGGTTGTGCAGTCTGAGGAGCAGGTTGTTCAGAGGTTGTGCAGTCTGTGCTGGTGTCTCTGGTTTCTTCGTGCTCATTGCCTTGACGTGCTCCTTTTATCACTTGGTGTTACCCACAGAAAAAGAGAATGTTGCCTTTTTCCTCCCCAAGCTTGTCACTTACCCACTGAGGAATAACAAATTCATCATCTGGTCAATATAATCTTCATTGGTCTTGGGAAAAATCATTTCTCTCTCTGTTGGCTAATTATTCCCTGGGTGCCAAGTGTGGAAGTCTCCATCAGTTCCTGCTCCACGTGTCCCTGCAGGTTATGGAAAGCTTCCCATGCTGTTGGCATTGACAATGAATGTTCTCTGTTCCTGCTGAAGCACAGGACTTCAGTAAAAGTTAGGAATGATCCAGGAAAATGGTGTTGCTCTGGTGAAGTAAATTAGGAAAGAGAAAACACAACTTGCCTTGTGAAGCATCATCCCAAAGCTGCTTTTGCCACAAGATGTTCTTGAGGAACGTGGGGAGAAGTGAATCCTGGGCTGCTCCCCAGGCTGATGGAGCCTGTGAGGGGTGAGCAAGCTGTAAATCCAGCACACAGAGATCTAATAATTAATGAGCTCGTGGAAGACCTGCATTTCCCAGTTCCCTTCCCACAGTGGCCCAGTTCCCATTCTGCAGGAGGTCATGGCTTTGGATTCTTCCAAGTCTTGTGCCTAAGGCATAACAAGAATTTCTTGTAAAAATTATTTTCCTTTGTGTGGAGAAAATCAAGAGTGATTTAATGATTTCTTCAGACAGGAGCTTAGCAGTTGGTGGTGTTTTCAGAATTGTTCTTTGCAGTATTAAAATCTCTGCAATTATTCCAGAAGCACATCCACTGGAGCTGGCATGTTGCAAATCCCATGGATAAGCAATCACCATCTTTTAACTCAACAAACTAAAGAATAAAATTTCTGCCAATCTAAGACTGACAGACTTATCTAATTTGATTTTTAATAGGTTTTGGTAAAGTTTTATGTCTAAATTGTTTTAGAGCAGTTTAATTTCTGCCCTAAATCAAACTGTTGTGTATGCTAAGGAAAACATTTACTATACAAGATCAATATTAACTTGCAAGATATCTGCTAGTATGTTTTTTATGAAGTTTATAAAAACATTTTTGGCAATTCAACTTTAATTTGTGTATAATATCATTGTTTTGAACAGTTGTTTGTTTTGACTGGAATGTTCATTTATTTACAACAGTTGTTGATAACTCCTTGGACCAGGCAAGACAATTTGGGCTGTACTGAAATTTGACACTTGGACTGTTGGAAATGAATGTGGTGTGAACAGGTGAACACTTGGGTGTCCACATTAATAAAACAGATGTTTGCAAAAGATTTTTAATTTTGCATGACTGTAATTAAAAATTGAAGGAGAGCATCTTATTTAGAAAGTTTTGGTGCTGAATTACTCCAGAATCGTAGAAAGATGATGAAGATGTTTCTCTGCCAAGGCTTGTGCACCTCTCAAGTCATGTTTTAATGTCAAAATCTTGGAATTGTCTTTCCAAAAATGAGCATAATTGATCCCAGGCATTTAGGTTAAGTTGTGTAAAATACAGAAAGTTAAGTCAGCTCTTTGTGCCCAATTCGAGGCCTTTTGCATCTTTGGAATTGTGGAATTTCATTCTGAAGTCACTCACAATGTTCTTGAAGTGGTTATCTCAGCTCTTCTCTCTTAGGGGTTGGAACTGGATGATCTTTAGGGTCCCTTCCAACCCAAGCCATCCTGTGATTCTCTGACTGATGACTTGTACCCCATCATTCCTTCCACAATGCCTTTCCCTAAGTCTCACAGGGAGTTTTCTCTCACAACTCCAAGGTTTTCTGTCAGTGCTGACTCAGTTCAGATGATTCCCATCATCCATTCCATGAGTGGTAAAGGCCTAAGAGCTCTTGGACCTCACTTGTGCTGTTGCTTGTAACATTTGTTCTCTGGGATCCTCTGAATTCTGGGATCCTCTGAACTCTTCAAAAGGTTTCTGCAGCAGAGGAAATTTCATTGAGGACATCTCAGCAGGATTGGGGTGCTGCAGTGTCCATCCTCTCAGCCTGTGTTCTGCCTGTAGTGCCATTCCCTTCCTCTGGAAGTGCTCCTCAGAAATTCCAAGGAAAATTAGACATTTAAGAGACTGTAATTTGTTTTACCAAACTGATTTCTATCCAAAAATTATGTGATGTATTTTTTTTTCTGCAAATGCTGATTGACGAATGATGGTAATGCATTTAATTTTGTTTTCTGCTGTTTTAGATAAATTTGTTTAATTTTAAGAGTAGCTGGAAGTATTATAGGGGTTACCTCTACATTAGATAATTTAAAAGTGTGTTGTGTCTAATGCCTTGAGTTTTTTAGTAAAAAAAGTGTGATGAGCAATTGTTGTCATAACCAAAGTTTAATACATCAGAATTTTGGTGCCAAAGCCAAGACTTTAATTCTATATTTGGTCCTTTTCCCTTTTGATAGCTGGTCCACAGTCCCAGGGCAGGATAAATTGCTGCTGCCAGAATTCTTTAATTTCCTTTGCAAAGAGAGGAAATCTGAATCATTAGCCTAATAAACTAATGTTTAGTTGTCTAAATTTAGGTGAGAAGAACTCCAAACAGAATTAGCACAACTATACAGAGTTATTCCCACAGGAGGCATTTTGAAGTACTTCCTTTTTATTATTATTATGTTTTTAATAACTTCTTTGTGTATTTCTGCAAGTCTTGATAGTTCTTAAAAGACTTGAAAGAACATGAAAAAGATTTCATCTGCATTGAAATTCATCTTTATATGGTGCTGTTTGCTCAGAAAGCTTTATGAAGGACAGTTAATGCAGGCTATTAACAGGATTTTGTTGTGTTGAATCGTGGAAAAGGCAAAAAGGAAGCCAGAATTAGGAAGGTACTTTGAAGAATGAAGAGAAACACTGAAATTGAGTTGGATGTACATCCAGGCTCTCCCATTTGCACCATCAATTGCTGCTGGCACTGAGCTCTGAGGAGAAGGGACAGGACTTGCAGGACCTGATGGAGCTGAGCCAGGCACCAGAGTGGGGCTGGGAACACAAATCAGGCTGGGCAGGACATGCTCCTGCTGCCTTTGTCAAGCAAAAACTGCTACAGTTGTGAATTTTCCCAATTTGTTCACAAAACCACCTTGTGGGTTTCTTAATTGAGGCCAGATTGTAATGACAAGCAGAGAACTTCAGGTTCAAAGAGTTCAAACAGTTCACTCTCTTTAAAAATTAATTTACAGTGGGTTGGTTTGTTTTTTTTTTTCTCCTATTAGTAACATAACTAGTAGCAACTAATTACTAACATAATTAATCATCTTTCTGGATGAAACATTGAGTGATCTTCCTGAGGTTCTAGTGCTGCTGCTCCACCCTGGATTGTCACCTTTGGCACTTCTTGGTTGTATTTCATGGACTGGCTTTCCCTAAAGGACACAGTGATGGATGGCTCTCTCTTGATGAGCTAAATGGAATTAAGGGGATTCCATGCTTTGCAGAGCAGAACCTTCTCACTAGCCAAATTTTTGAAAACTTTGGCCAAAATCACACATTTGTGGTCTGGACAGTGCTGGCCTGCTTGTGGAATGAGCTAAAATATGTAACTGCACTGAAACACTTGGTTTGGAGTAACTGCTGAGTATCACAGCATAAACACACACATTGTGACACAGACCCTGCTCTGATATTGGGCATTTTTACATTTTGTAATTCCCATTTAGCTCTCCTTCCTTATGCTGTGAGACACTGGAATTATTTTTATTTCAGCTCATTTACAGCTTCAGTGTAACCAAAATCTCAGCATTAGTGGTTGTTTGTATCTTACCAGCAGCAGAGAAGTTCAGCACAGAGCCAGGGTGAGGTTTTGAGGGAAGAAATTCTTTGTTTGGAAACAAAGTCTTTCTTGTGGATGTCTTGGTTTGTTTGCTTGCTGTGTGGTTTGTGTCTGTTTCTAAATTGAAAAACCCAAAGCACATCGAAATCTGATATCTTTGCAAAAACCATTGCAAGGAAATTTGCTGTTAATAACAAATATTAGGGAGAAATTCTTCCCTTTGAGGGTAGTGAATCCCTGGCACAGGTGCCCAGAGAAACTGTGGCTGTCCCCATTCCTGAAGTGTCCAAGGCCAGGTTGGAGGAGACTTGGGATAGTGGGAGGTGTTGTTTGGAACAAAATGATCTTTAAGGTCCTTTCCAACCCAAACCAAACTGGGATCTTGTGATTGCCAAGTGAAACCATCACACGTGGAGCTGCTTCCTTCTCAAATCCATGATTTTGTGTGTGAATGGGAGAAGGGCTTGAATCCTCTTATGGTTTTTGTAGGTATAGATGAAACCCACCAATATTCCAGAAAAAATAAGGCTCTCTGCAACTTCTGTGTGTTTGACAAGTTCATTTTGGCCCTGTGCATGTTGGTAACAATATACAGGTTCTGTGTGTGTGCTGGGTGGGTGTGGAATCTGTAAAGTTTGTTTGGAATTGGCCTGTGAATATTCCAAAAGCTCAGGAATATCAGAAAAGCCTGGTGGCAGAAAGGGACGATAAAATCCCATGCTGAACTGCTCCCTGTGATTTCTGGTGAATGATCCAGAATTCTTAAACTGCAGAAATGAAAGGGGAGCAGCACATGCCTGAGTCTTCTGTCCTGACACTTAAAAAATTGAAGATGTGTAAATGAGATGGAAGGTAAAAGTGTGTTCCTTGAACAGAATGTAGAGAGCCAGAAGCAGCTGGGAAATTCCTGCTGTTTTACATTTGGGGTTTGCCTTTAAAAACTCCCATCACCATCTCCACTGTATTACCTAAATCTTCTGTCCTAAATCTTCTGTCCTGAAACTTTAAAATTGAAGATGTAAGTGAGATGGAAGGTAAAACTGTGTTCCTTGAACAGAATGTAGGGAGCCACAAGCAGCTGGGAAATGCCTCCCTTTTTACATTTGGGGTTTGCCCTTAAAACCTCCCATCACTGCATTACCTAAATCTTCTGTCCTGACACTTAAAAATTGAAGATGTGTAAGTGAGATGGAAGGTAAAACAATTTCTTGAATAGAATGTAGGGAGCCACAAGCAGCTGGGAGATGCCTCCTTTTTTACATTTGGGATTTGCCTTTAAAAACTCCAATCATTGTATTACCTGAATCTTCTGTCTTGACACTTAAAAAATTGAGGTTTGTGAGATGGAAGGTAAAAAAAACTGTATTTCTTGAGCAGAATGTAGGGAGCCACAAGCAGCTGGGAAATTCCTGCTTTTTTACATTTGTGGTTTGACTTTAAAAACTCCCATCACCATCTCCACTCTATTACCTAAATCTTCTCTCCTGACAGTTAAAAATTGAAGATGTGTGAGTTGCAAGGTTAAACTATTTCTTGAACAGAATGTAGAGAGCCACAAGCAGCTGGGAAATTCCTGCTTTTTTACATGTTTGGGATTTGCTTTTAAAACTTCCATCGCCATCTCCACTGTTTACCTAAATCTTCTGTCCTGGCACTTAAAAATTTAAGATGTGTAAGTTAGATGGAAGGTAAAAGTGTATCTTTTGAACAGAATGTAGGGAGCCACAAGCAGCTGGGAAATTCCTGCTATTTTACATTTGGGATTTGCCTTTAAGAACTCCCCAGTGCATCACCCTCAGCCTAGATTCAGAACAATCTTTCCAAGTGTTCAGCGTGGCTCAGGGAAGCCTCAGCGCCACTCACCGTGCCGAGCTGCCTCTGTCGCTGTCCCCAGAGGGACTCGGAGCCTGTCCCCGGGCAGGGTGGCGCTGTCCCCTCTCTGTCCCCTCTCTGTCCCCTCTCTGTCCCCTCGCTGTCCCCTCTCTGTCCCCTCTCTGTCCCCTCGCTGTCCCCGCCGTGCCGGGGTCCCGGGGCCGGCCAGGGGGGGCTCTGCGCTCGGCTCTATGGTGTGACCCCGGCAGGTTCTCTTCCTGCCGCAGCCTTTCCTTTCCTGTGGCAGGTGTGTGCAGCAGCCCGGCTCTTTGTTACCCGGCTCTGCCCTCCCCGGGTGCTCGGAAGGTACAAATCCCTTCGGGCTGCCCGTGCTTTGGGGGGAGGCGGCTCCGGCAGGAGCTGCAGGGGAATTCCGCGGAGTTCAGCGGTGCCAGAGGTGCAGCGTGGTTGGCTGCTGCCTGCCTCCATCCCTGCCTGGTATCTCTGCCTCCATCCCTGCCTGGTATCTCTGCCTGCCATCCCTGCCTGGTATCTCTGCCTCCATCCCTGCCTGGTATCTCTGCCTCCATCCCTGCCTCCATCCCTGCCTGGTATCTCTGCCTCCATCCCTTCCTGCCATCCCTGCCTCCATCCCTGCCTCCCATCCCTGCCTGCCATCCCTGCCTCCATCCCTGCCTGCCATCCCTGCCTCCATCCCTGCCTGGTATCTCTGCCTCCATCCCTGCCTCCATCCCTTCCTGCCATCCCTGCCTCCATCCCTGCCTGGTATCTCTGCCTGGCATCCCTGCCTCCATCCCTCCCTGCCATCCCTGCCTCCATCCCTGCCTCCATCCCTCTCTGCCATCCCTGCCTGGCATCCCTGCCTCCCATCCCTGCCTCCATCCCTTCCTGCCATCCCTTCCTCCATCCCTGCCTCCATCCCTGCCTCCATCCCTGCCTGCCATCCCTGCCTCCCATCCCTTCCTGCCATCCCTTCCTCCATCCCTGCCTCCATCCCTGCCTCCATCCCTGCCTGCCATCCCTTCCTCCATCCCTGCCTCCATCCCTTCCTACCATCCCTCCCTGCCACGTGGAAAAGTTCAGGGGATGCTTCCTCAGCTCACCCCACCTCCCTCAAGAACAGCAATGGAAATTTCAATTCCTTTTTTATTTTTATTTTTTTTCATGTCTTTCTCAATTGAATGAGTCCTGGAGTGGGGGTTATGCTGTGTGCATAGAGGGACAAGGAAACTACAGGCAAACTGAGATTCATTTCTGTCTATTTTTAATTGCAGTTCTCTTAACATCTGCTTCCTTTCCACAGTTTGCTTATGGGTATATTAAAATCTAGGATCAAACTTCAGAAGCTTGCTAGAAAGACATTCTGTGTGTGTAAAGTAGACACACTGTTTGTTTATTTCTTAATGGATTTCTCTGTTTTGCATACAAAGCAATACTGTAGCCATAGGCAGCTTCCCTCTTTATACTGCACAAAAATAATCTATGAATTGTTTGATTTATGGATGACATGGCTATGTTGAACATCATGAAGGTATGGATCAGCTTTTTAGTTATTTCAAATTAGCATGTTGTATTGAAGTGTAAATGTGTGTCCTTCTGTCCTCCACTCCCAGCACAGGCAGATTGGTGCTGAGGCTGTGACACTGCTCCCTCAGTCTCATGTACATCTATAAAAACCAGTGACATATCTGGTGGAATTTTATTTTGTTTATAAAAGCAATGCTGTCTTTTTTTATAGAGTAGTTACTTTTAAGCAAGTCACATTGCTTTCAGAAGAACCTCGTTGTTTTGTCACCATTTCTGTATTCTTGTTTCATTTCATTCATTCATTTATTTGTTTTTTACAGCCTGAGTAGGCAGAGCACCACTTTGTGTGCAGTCCTAGCTAATGAGGCAGTCATTAAAAAGTACAGCCTAAAACATTGAATTTCACTAATACCAAACTTCAACTGTTCTGTGTTAAACCCTTATGAAGTTAAATGATTAAAACCACTAAGAATTATTATTCTCTGGCAAATATTTGCCAAGATGACTTAATGAAGGTGGTTTAGAATATTGTATTATTGAGTTTTGTTTTACAAATACCAGTGTGTTTTGAGGACTGAGTTGAAGAGTTGAAGCCTCAGTATTTGAACAGAAAACTCTGTTCCTGAGACTTTTGTAGGAAAGTCTTTTATCAAAGACTTAATGTGAGGTGTTGAGGTACCTTTCTCCTTAGATCTGCAGAGGAAATGCCATCAGGTCCATGTTTGCCCCTCAAGTACTTTTGCTCCACTTCTCACTAAATCTTAAAAAATCTGTGTGGAAGAAGAAAAAGGAATTAACAGTGATGAAAGGAGGAAGCATGAGGACTGGAGAGAGGGAATTGCCTTGCAGAACTGTAATAGAATAATGTAGAAATAGTAAGTTGGGCATTATTGTTCATATTTCTGTGTGATACAAGGCCATAATCCAGTTAAAAGCTAATGTACATGATTTATTAAAGTGACACATTTTTGTAACTGGTGATACACAAGATTTCCTCCTGAGGTGCCATTAAATAAGACATTAAATAGTCTTATTTAATGGCATCTCAGTGACATTGGGGAAGGGACTAGAAGTGTATAACTAAGAAAATACCCCACATTAATGCTGAAAAAAAATACATAAGCTCTAAATTCAGGGACAATACAGTTATAGACTTATAGAATGAGTATTTTGTTTGGGATATATATATATATATTTGTATGTAAATACATATGTGTACACACATACAATCATCCCAACACTTTCCCTGGTTTTTTCCCTTTAAATTTACACTATGTGGGAGTTCTGATGCTGTTCACAGTCACAAACTAGATGGTGGCTTAGATAAAGCTGCTGGTATTGTCAGATGCTGGACTTCCTAAAGGCATAGCCTAAAACATTGAATTTTATAAATTTATAGGTTTATAAATAGGTTTATAAATATTTTCAGGGAAAGCTTTTGACCACAGACACAGATCTTCCTCTGTATCCAAAAACCTTTTGAAAGAAGATGATTTCTTCTTTTCATATCCTCACAAAATAATGAGTGAAGAAACAAAACAGGGTTGTTTTTTTTTCCCTAGGATGACCTTGTGTTTGGGAAGTGTCTTGGGTTCATTCCAGGTGGATTGTAAATGTTTTCCAGCTCCTCCAGAAAGTTTCTGGGAGTCCCTCATGCTCTTGCAGGTGGCCCCTTGTGCTGACTTGCCTGTTAGTGTTTCTTTGAATGAAACAGTGAGAGAGATTCACACTGCAAAATGTATCCCTTGGTGATACAAGCATTCCTGGGGTTGTCCGCTGTTGGCAAAGATTTGTTACCACCAGAAGAGGAGAAGGAACACTCAGGGTTTGGCTGTGTAAGGCAGCCAGGGCTGTGTAGGACCTGGAATATTTTCCCCCAGGTACTTTGGGTCTCAAAAGATTAAAGAACTCCTTTGATACAAATCTACCTTGAGAAAAGGATGAGCTTATCTCAGCTGAAAATTCCCTTCATCCCACCATCAAAATCTGTTGGAGAAGATAGAAAATTCCTGACAGGAAGCAAAAAAGGACCAAGAAAAGGTCAGTGTAGAGTCAAGGACCTGGGCTGTTGTTTTGCCTCCAAAAACTTCATGCTCTGATATTATTATCAAATGACAACAAGTTCCTCTCCATGTTCTTCTGTAAAAGCAGCCCACCCCTGCTGTCCCTGTCCTCAGCAGCCTCTAGGAGCACTTGGTATATCCAGTATTTATGGGGATTAATTTTACACCTTTGTAAATTTAGTTGACTGTTAATGGGCTCCTAGATCAACATTAAACTTCCATCTTCCAGCCACTCCTGACATTATTGCAGAGCTCAGGCCTTGCAAACCTTCCTGGGAGGTGTTTCCTTACTCTTTCCCTGTAGATAATTCCATGGAGAAGACTCGCATCAGCCTTGTGGAACTGTATCCTTTTTTTTTGTTTTGTTTTGGTTCTCTTTTATTTTTCCAGCCTCAAGTGTCTGCTCAGAGAAACCAGAAAGTTCTGGTGAGGTATCCAACTGACTTGATGGACATGCCCTCACTATTCCATGTGTGTCCAGTTAAGCTGAAGGAGCTGCCTTGTCTTTGCAGACCTGCAAGTGGTGTTGGAAAGGGACATTTTGCCATCAAATGACCTCTGGGACAGTCTGTTGTCATCCTTTCCTAGAGCTGCCTGCTACCAAACTGATAGCTCCCATCACAGCCCTGAGAAATACTGGATTTATCAACTAAATGACTTGAGTTAAATGAAATCAGGGCTCATCCCTTTGCTCTCAAATCCCATTACTTTCCCTAAGATGGCTTAAGAATTGCAGTGTGAGCAGGATCTAGCAGGAAAGAAGTGTAGAGAAAGGAGAGAGGGCTTAAATGAATTACTGTCATCTCTTGGGCAGAAAACAAGGCTGCTAATGAGTTGGACATTCTGAAGGAAACTTTAATTCTCATCCTCCAGGCACCTTCCAACATGCCAACAACTTCAACACCTGTCAGAGGATGTTTAATGCAGCCAGATGTTTGTGCACTCAGCATCTGGGTCTTCTGTGCTTATGCTCACACTGACACTCTCTGGATTAGGAATTTAAACATGGCATTTCCCTGTTCCTGGAAAGGGGAAAATTCCCTCTAAGAGAGGTGAAACCCTTGGGCCTGTGCAGCCCATGGCAGTGGGAGCTGCCCAAGCTCCTGGCTTTTATTTATGTTCAGAAGGAATGAAGGCTTGTGGAGTATCAGGGCAGAATCTGTGGCCTTGACCTGGTACTGCTATCCCAGGTAGTAGAAAAAATTGACATTCCCTTTCCTCTCTCCTCTGGGAAGCAACACTATTTCTAAATTTTCCTTGTGTGCCTTTTCCGTGCATTCTGAACTCATTAGGGTTAGTGTGGCTTCTCAGTCTTAATTCATAAAAATTTGCTTGAGGCAAGGAAGGAAGGAGGAGGAGGAATTGTGATCCTTCGGCTTGGTTTTGATCAGATACTTTTTAGCAAAGTACATGGCAGCTGACCAAGACAATGACACAGTGCTTTCCTTTTTTACAGTTTGAAGATAAATCTGATGCGGTATTTGATATTACAGAAAAATGTAAGTATTTCTATTTATTCTCTAATGTCATAGTTTCACAAAGCCTTTCTTGGAAGTGTCATTGCTGCTGAACAAGAACTGTCTTGCCCTCATCCCAGCCCTTCCTGCTCATTCCCTCCTGCATTGCCTTCTCCACAAGTGCTCCAAGTGAGGTGAATGGAAATTAATATTTTTTCTTTCTTTGGTTAGTTTTACTCAGTTCAGCTGCTGCTTCAGAGTGGTGTGGGCAACTGAACCCTTTCTATGTCAGCAATGTTTTCACAGTCATGTTGGCATGAAAAGGTTGAGAATATTCAAGGAATTGCAGCATCAGCCAGATTAGGACACTCACGCCTTCATTACACGTGAAATTGGTCAGTTTTCTGACAGTTCACTGAGATTTTTTTCCCCCTAGGTGGTGAAATTCTGGATGCAGAGATGTCTGAGGACGCTGAGCACAACTTAGCACCTGCCCTGGACAGCTTGTCTTACGGAGCACCCAACCGAGCAGGAGCTGAGAATTCACTGCAGGGTGATGATCATGATTATTTTCTGAACTCTGGGGATCTTGCAGGCATACCTGTTGTTGGGAGTGACAACGAAGATGAGCAGAATTTCACTCCAAAAGACACTCTTTCTTCAGCAATTCATGATGAAGATCATCTGCAAGAGGGCAAGAGAGTTCCAGATCATGAACTGGACAGTGAAAAAGAAATTCAGGTTCAGAATGCAATCCAGAAGGATCTCACTTCCCCCTTTGAGCAGGGCCCTGTATTTAAATCACTTCGAAAAGATTTTAGCAGAACACGAGATAATGGCAAAGAGACTTTTTCAGCCAAGGACAAGAATAGAGAAGGACATTTTCAAGAACGTGAAAAACGATTGGAAAAAATCCCTAAAGATATGGATTCTAGATTGAAAAGCAGTTTTCTTGACAAAGCAGGTAACTGTTGCCATCATAGAGCTGGCTGCCCAGCAAAGAGGAAGAAAGAATTAGACAGAAATCAGCAATAGGGCTAATTATTAAAAACATCACCTTGTTGAAGAGAACAGGCAGAGCTGTGTGTAGGGGAGCATTTTATGAAGAACCCTGAAATCCAATGAACTCTGTCTTAGGAGGAGGATTTGCAAAGGGCTTGGCAGTGTCAGGGAGGTCTCATCCTCCACAGCTTGTTACAGAGCCTCAACATAACCTTTGTTGTTGTGGTTTCCTGAACCAAGCTGGGTGACAATTCAAGCTTCCTTTTGGTTTTTCTCACTGGTTTTTATAGACCATGGAGCTTCTTAAAAGAAAAGGTGGTGAAGTTTAGGTTAAGTTGGTGGCCAGTAAAGATTTTTTGAGCAAAACACCAATTGTTCACTAATGCCTAGGCATTTAAAGCAGTGTGGATTTGATAGTATCAGGGAAAGGCTTGCTAGAAAGGAGTTAGTGTCTGCAGGAACTAAGCCAGAACATAGCTTGAAATCTGCTTTTCCTGGGAGACTGCTCCCCTTCTTCCTCCAATACTTGTGTCTTGGACTTCATCCAGCCAACATGGGAAGAACCAAAGACGCCTAAAATCCCTTTCTCATTTGACAGTCTCCATAATCTTGCTGCCCACACATTTATTTTTGTCTTCCCAAGCTCTGAAAGTTACAGCAGAGCAGTGAATGAAGGAGTTAAGAATAACCAAGCAGGAACACATGGTTTAATCTTATTCAGCAGAGGGAGGGTGAGCCAGCACGTGAGGCACTCCTGGCTGCTTGTTCACATTCACAGCTTCTAGTTCTGAGGTTTAAACTTTAAATGTTCAGCAACAGCATCTTCAAATCAGTGCTTCCAGGTGGCACCAATGATAGAGAAGCAATAAAGATATCTTTAATAATAAAGTTACAGATGTGTCTCTACTTGTAACTTCAGTTTGAAGTCAAGGGAAGAATGTTTCTGTACATAAGATGTATTTCAGAAAGTTGTAAACGCATACAGTTAAAAGATCAGGTAAAGCAGTCAGTAGTTGAAACCAGAGTGATAAATGCTCATGGAAATATCCAATATCTAGGCAAATCCAAAGTTTTTAAATGATATATTCTAAAAAAGCAGAAGATGCTATTTCCTGAGAAGAGGGGAAAAGGCAAAAGAACAGAACAGCAAAGAAAAAGCTGGAAGATGTTGCTCTGAAAAGTATTTTGTGATTTAAATGTCAAAACAGGGGAGTTCAGAACCTGCTGAGGTGTGGAAAATTCTGAATGAAGAATTTGCATCGGAAGCCTGCAACTATTTTGCTGGAATGGGAAAATGATGATCCAATAGAATAATTTAAAAAGAGCCAATTCTCTTTAGGGATTACCACCTTTCCTACAGGGAGGAGAAAGGGAGTAGTTTAATAGTGGTGAGGTGCTGTCAGCCACTGGGGTTGGGGAGCAGGATGAGACTCTGATAGTTTTAAAGGAAATGCATTGGAACCTGTATTCATTTCTATTTAATGTATATGTTTTCCTCAGTTCATAATCAAGTAGAAGAAACATTACGGACGCAGTTAGCGCCACAAACTCCAGAAACTAACTTCAGGGTAAGCTATAGATCTTTCAACCACTTTTGCAAGTGCAGCAATATGCTGGAATAATTCAAAATACGTATTTTGTATTTGAGTGTAAATTTGAGTGTTAAGGAAACTGATCTTCTGACTCTTAGACATCTTTGCTACTTAAACAGTACATATAATTTTGTAAAATTTTCCTGAGCCTCTCTTTGGATTGAGGATTCTTTTGGTAGCCACTTTTCTTGTTCAGCATGGTTGGAGTGACCGGTGAGCCGAACCTACAGCTGGATGCATCCACCTGACCTGCTGCTTTTTTTTCCACATGAGCCAGGGAGCAGCTGTATCCACAGGAGACACTCCCAAACAACCAACTTACAGAGCTGGGTGTTTTCTGCTTTGCCCAGAGGAGTGGAAAGCATTGGGGGTGGGATGAGAGAGGGGGCTGCAGGGAGGATGAGGCAGCAGCTGCTGCCCAGCATTTCTCCCACCTTGGCAGGACCCAAATCTCTTGGTCTGCAGCACAAACTCCCCTTGGCAGCAGCCCAACTCCTCATGGCAGATGCAGGAGGGTGAATTCTTTTTCATATTATTGTTTCAGGAGTCTAGCTACCTATTTTCTAGTAAGGAATCTATTGGACAAGAGCTGGGGAATTCCTTTGCACCAAATATTAGAATTAAGAAGGAGCCTTTGGATGACGAATATGCTAAAGCTATGGCCCCACAGCAGGGACTATTAGACAAAATTAAAGATGAACCTGGTAATTCTGAGGTAAGTTTCCCATTGCATTTCTCATTTTGGTCTGACAGCTGACCGCTTAAGCTGAACAAAAAATCAGCCATTTATTGGTTTATTGACCGAAATTTAACTTGAAGAACATAGTTTAGTAGAAGGATTTTTCCCTCTTACACTACTATAAAAAAATTACCCACCCCCCTCAACTTTTTGATGTCTTGTTACCTTGTCTCTGAAAATGTTTTTCTTTTCAGTTAGAAACAAAGCCAAGTGCTCTAAAACTTCTGTAACTGAATCTGTGGCTACATAGACACTTTATCTAACTAGGAAATAAACTGTAAATCACATTTTGTTAAATAACTTATGAGTGCTCATAATTAGAGATATTAATTAAAGCAGCTAGTGCTGCTACTTCCTTCTTAAAAGCTGCCTTTGCAAGCATAGTAGTTCTTGCTTTAAATTAGCACTTAAAGGACTTAGCAAAATATTTAAGTACTTACACATCAGTGAAGTCAATTTAAGTATGTGTTTAAGTGACTTTCTCATTCAAGACTGACACTTTTTGTGATGATACAGGTAAAACTCAATAATTGCAACCTGGAGAAGGTCTGACCTCTGGATTGAGCAGTGCTGGGGGCAGGATTGCTGAGCTCCAGCCAATTTTTGTGCCTCTGGTTTGATGTGTAACACCAGGGGAATGAGCTGTGCTGCAATTCCTGGCTCCTCACTGCTCATATCTGGGTTACATGTCAGATTTTATATGTTAAAAGTGTGCAAAACTTCCCAAAATGATGCATCCCTTTGTACCAACATGTGAGTGTTGGTGTTCTGTGCAGGTGTTAGTTTTTAGCATCAGTCTTTGTCTTTCTGCTGAAGCTCCTCTGCTCTCTGGGCCTGTCTTCCCAGCACTTTTTCTTCTTTTCCCATAATACTCTCAATTGAATAAGTAAAATATTTGCAACTTCAGATTTTACTGTCCTTCTGATTTGTTCAGTCTCTGTGGGATTGTTTGGGTTTATTTTTCCTTGCACCTGTAGAATGTCAAACCACGTGTAGATTAGTTAAATCTGTCTCTTCTTTTGTCCTCCCAAGATGGCATCTGCTGTGTGGATTTGTGTGGAATGCAAGGCGAGATGTCTGTGGTTATCAAAGATCATATTAATAAGTAAAAATGAAGACTTGAAGAATTAAATGTCAAATATCGTATGGTTCAAAAAATTCCTTCCTGGAGTAAAATCCTGTGATTATCAACTCTGCCTGATACTGGAAAAGTAGGAGAACTGAGTTCATTTTGTTTTGCTTTAGATTGGAATTATTATGGGGGGGATTTTATGGATTTTTTAAAAATATTTCCTGAAAGATAAGAGCATTTCTTGCTGTAACCAATAGTTGGAGCTGAAGGTTTTTGGCTTTCAGCACTGTTAAGCTGCTGTGAAACTGCTTGATCATGCACAGTTGATGTCAGGATTTGCCTCCATTTCTTTTCCTACTCTTGACTAATGATACAATTACAGTTAAAATGCTTTAAAAACTGTATGTCTGCAAATGATTAATTTTTAAATAATAATAATAATAATAAAAATGGTGCTTAAGAATCTCATCACAGCATGCCCATACCCAGCTTTGAGCTTCTCAACCTGAGATTTGATTGTTTCAGTCTGATGGTTCACATGGTCAAGGAATACCAGTGCCTGTCTCCTGGGAAACATGCTGAGAAATAGTTTGCTTGTCTAGTATAGAAATTCCAATTTTTCCCACAGGAGTGAGAGGAAGGAGTGCTCAGTGGAGGTTGTTGTGGGATTTTGGGAGCTGGCAGAAGCTGGGGGAGCATCTCACTGCCACAGGGAAGGGAGAGCTTCCTTTTGCTTAGTGATTCTGAGTTGGTTTCCCTGGCAGCCAGGCAGCAACTGTGAATTTAGCTCAGTCATAACATGACATCATGCCTCACTACTCCCAAACGACTGGAAGTAGGCTAAATCTTATCATCTCTGGAGTTCCAAGAGATTATGTTCTTCAGCCTATTAAGATTTCCATGTGGAGTGTTCCAAGCTGCTTTCTGGCTCAGATTTCTGGGGAGAGCAGGGGCAGGAAATGTGCTGGCAGTGTGAATAGCTGCTGGGGACTCAGCCAGTCATTTAGAGCATGTCAGCTATTCCAGCAGCAGCTGGCCAGGGATTTTCTCATCCTGTACCAAATGTGAGGTGATTCCCTTCATGCTGGAGCTGGGACTGTGATGGTCCAGCCTTGGTCTGCTGTAAAGCTTCACCTTAGGCTGCTCCAAGATTTTAATTAACTCCTGGTTAATACAGAACTCTCCCCTCTCAGCTCTATTTTCCTTGCTATCCTCCTTTATGTGAAGATAAAACTTCTTTCCCAGAACAGGGGCACTTCCAGCTGGAAAGCTGGAATGGAAAGCAAAGATTTCCTTAAGTTTTACTCAATTCTGAGGTGTCTTGGAGTGCAGCTGCAGAGGGGGATGCAAATGATGAAATTCCACCTGTCCATTTGTGCCCCCTCAGGTGTGGTTTGCTCTGAGCAGGAGCTGTTTGTGCTGCTCACTTGTCACCCAGCCTTTGGAGCAGGCTTAGGACAGCCACTCTTCCCTGAGGTTCAATGCAGCATTGTGAAGGAATGGAACCATGTAAGCTGTTATTACATGTGTGTGTTTGTTCTCTTTCCCTTTGTTTTAGGAGTACGGCCAACAGCCAAAATCTCAGGAAGGGGAGCTGAAAATCAGTGCTGTATTTTCAGTCAGTGGCAATCCTCTTGGTAAGGAATAGGCAAGACTAATTTCATTTAAATCTGTAAAATGTGTCACCTTTGCAAATACTGCAGGTCACTCTGCATTTCATTTGCTGTGTCTGATCCCAGTAGGAATGAAGAACTAGTTTGGTTTAAAGAGAATAAAATTGAGATTATTATACAATAATTGTGGTTTTGAAGCGTAGGAAAATTGAATGTGAAATGCATAGGAGAACTGAATGTGTTAAATAGTCTTAAGCTGAAGGAGGGCTGATTTAGATTAGATCTTAGAAAAAAATGGTTCTCCTATGAGGGTGGGGAAACCCTGGCACAGGGTGCCCAGAGCAGCTGTGGCTGCCCCTGGATCCCTGGCAGTGCCCAAGGCCAGGTTGGAGCAACTTGGGATAGTGGAAGGTGTCCCTGCTCCTGCCAGGGGGTGGAATGGATGATCTTTAAAACCCCTTCCCACCTAAACCATTCTATGGTTCCACAAAAGGGAAGTTAAAAGTGCATTCTCCATCTTCAGAGTAGTTATAAAAATCTGCTATGCAGAAAACCAGCCCAGGGCATGTATTTGTGGAGAGTTCATCTGCTATTTGATTCTCCTCTAGACCCTGACAACCCAAATAAAACTATGAGCTTGTGCCTGCCCCTGCACACCAGTGAGTTCTTTGTAATGGATCTGTAACACTGACTCTGTGTTTTCTCTGTGTGGTTTTTTTTTTAGTTCCACAGCTGTCATCAGGTTTCCAGCCTGCTGTGGCATCCTCTGGCATGAGTAAAATGCTCCCCTCAGTTCCAAGCACAGCTGTTCGGGTTTCCTGTTCTGGCTGTAAAAAAATCCTGCAGAAGGGACAAACTGCCTACCAGAGGAAAGGCTCAACCCAGCTCTTCTGCTCCACACTGTGCCTCACTGGATACACCATTCCAGCTTCTCGCCCACCAGCTTCTACCAAGAAAACCTGCTCAAGCTGCTCAAAGTAGGACTGTGCTTTTATTAGTTCCACTAATAATTGATATTCAAGCAGATAATGAAAGGCTTCAGTTCTGCTCTTGTGCCCCTTGCTGCTTTGGTAGTGCTGCTCCTCTTATGCTTCCCTTCAAAAATTGGTGGCTGATGCTGTTCTGTGTTAATTGGTCTGTCTGCTTGCAGTTCCATTTCCTTAATTGGGTTTTACACACACATAGATTTAAAAGCCTCTGTGGTGCAGAATGCATCTTCTCTTTTTTATGTTTAAATGAGCCAAATATGAAAAACTGTGTTTCAAAAGGTCCAGCATCCACCTGCCATTTCAAAATGTCATTGCACTCTCAAAATTGCTAACAAGAGTACCTTTTCAAAAAGTATTTTATGCATTATTTCTTCTAAAGAAAAACAGATTTATGAATCCCTAAAATGAAGTAAAAGATGGGTAGTTAATGTATTCAAGGTTTCAGTTAAATGGATGCACCCTCTCCTGGAGAATGTTTAGTCTCCAGAATAAGCAAGTTGACATGGATCTCACATTAATCCTTTATCTCTGTGTTTGTTTTTCTTTTTCCACAGAGAAATTCTAAATCCAAAGGATGTAATCACTGCCCAGTTTGACAACACAGACTTCAGTAAAGATTTCTGCAGCCAGTCTTGTCTGTCCACATATGAACTGAAAAGGAAACCCATTGTCACTATCCACACCAACAGCATTTCCAGCAAGTGCAGCATGTGCCAGAAGAACGCAGTGGTAATTTCAATTTTCCTCATTTAAATTTTAGCTCAGCACAACTTACTGTCTCAGAGATGACCAGAGAAATTCTTCATGTCCTTGCTGTTTATTCCTTTCCTTGCAGATCAGGCATGAGGTGAATTACCAGAACGTGGTGCACAAGCTCTGCAGCGACGCCTGTTTCTCCCAATTCCGCTCAGCCAACAACCTGACCATGAACTGCTGTGAATATTGTGGGGGATACTGCTACAGTGGCTCTGGCCAGTGTCACATCCTGCAGATAGAGGGACAGTCCAAAAAATTCTGCAGTTCCATATGTGTGACAGGTTACAAGCAGGTATATGTGATGGGACGAGGGGGAATGGATTCCCACTGCCAGAGGGCAGGCTTAGATGGACCTTGGGAAGAAATTCCAGGCTTAGATGGACATTGGGAAGAAATTCCAGGCTTAGATGGACATTGGGAAGAACTTCCAGGCTTAGATGGATATTGGGAAGAACTTCCAGGCTTAGGTGGATATTGGGAAGAAATTCCAGGCTTAGATGGATATTGGGAAGAACTTCCAGGCTTAGGTGGATATTGGGAAGAAATTCCAGGCTTAGATGGACATTGGGAAGAAATTCCAGGCTTAGGTGGATATTGGGAAGAAATTCCAGGCTTAGATGGACATTGGGAAGAAATTCCAGGCTTAGATGGATATTGAGAAGAAATTCCAGGCTTAGATGGATATTGAGAAGAAATTCCAGGCTTAGATGGACATTGGGAAGAAATTCCAGGCTTAGCTGGACATTGGGAAGAAATTCCAGGCTTAGATGGACATTGGGAAGAAATTCTTCGCTGTGAGGGTGGGGAGGCCCTGGCACAGGATGCCCTGAGAAGCAGTGGCTGCTCCATCCCTGGAAATGTCCAAACTCAGGTTGGACAGGGCTTGGAGCAAGCAGGGATATTGAAAAGTGTCCCTGCCATGGCAGGGAGTGGAACAGGATGGGCTTTAAGGTCCCTTCCAACCCAAAACATTCTGGGATTCCATGATTCTCTATTTGGACATACTAAAAAATAGATAGTTTTACAATACTAAAAGTAGAATCCATCTCATTTTTTATTAGATTATAAGTGTTTTAAGAAACACCCAATTTACTGTTTGGTTATTTCAGTTACTGTATTGGTTTAAGGTAACTGCTTTTGTCATTTCAAGAATAACAGAATCATTAAGGTTGGAAAAGCCCTCCAAAATCATCAAATCCATCCTTCAACCAAATACCCAATGCCCACTAAACCATATCACAAGGTGTCACAGGTCAAAGTGGGTTTTGAACACTTCCAGGGATCATAATTTGCTGCTTAATCTTTGCTCAAATGTGTTGCTCTGGTTTTTTATCACCACTGCACCAGCTACCAGACAATTCCAGTGTGGAAGACACAGTGGGACCCTCCAGCAGCAGCCTCTTGTGGCTGTTTTCAGCCTTGAGATGCTCCTTAAAGAGTATTCTTTATTAAATTGTAGCTTTTGAATTAAGTGGAAAGGAAAAGTAATAATTAGTTAATAATTATTATTTTAAATTTTAAACTTTTCATATTTATTTTTTATTATTGAAGACCTGAGCATTTAAGAGAACCTTAATTTATTATAATAGCTCAATTATTTTGGAATTATTTATTCTAATGCAATTACTTTGAGAAAAATTGCCCTCTGATAAAAGAATGGAACTTGATTTTATGCCTTGACTCTGCTGTCCCATTATCCAGGCCACTTAGGTCAAGAAAGGCCTAATGAATTAAAAAAAATAAATAAATTATGGTAAATGTATTTCATCCAGAAAATAGCCTTCAGAATTAGTTGTCCTCTGAAACAAATCTGGAGATAAAATTAAATAAGCTGGAAACATTTGCATGCTGCTTTTATATCACACATCAAAACCCCATATGTGATAATTCTCTTGAAAATACAGTATGTTCAAAGCTTATAAGATTAAGTCAAATCTATTTTTAATTGATTTTTAAATAGTATTCAACTCAATTGTCAGGTACATTCTGATAGTTTCTGGAGGTTTGTGGGTGTTTTAAAATCCCTAAAAGCTTGTATTCTGTTCTGTCCTGTGAAGAGCTAGAATAGCTGGTGGTAGAACAAAGTGCATTTTTAAGGCTGTCATATTAAAATAATCTGGTGCACTAATTCTCAATGTTTTTTCCAAACTTAAAGACCTTAAAAAATCTTAAACACAGAAAATGTATTTATGAAAATCAGGCTTTTTCCTGTGTTTGTAGACCACACACTGAAAACTGTGATTATTACTAGAATAAGGATCTCTTTCCCATTTTGCTATCAAACATCATCAGGGCACCTGCTTCTCCCTGTTCCTTGTTTCCTCATCTCTTCAGTGGGAATATTGTTTATCTACAGAGCTGATGCATTAAAAACCATAAGCAAAATGTCAATGCCCTCAGCAATTGTTGGAAGTTGTCTGGTACAGGGTGCAGATCTGTGCTGGTACCTGTAGGAGTGTTTGCAGTACCCAGAGAGCCTGGTACTGGTTAAAGTGGCCTGGGAAGGTGCTCAAACCACAGCTCAGATCAATGAATCTGCACCATAAATAACACAGCTGTAAAACAAGCTCTCTTTCAAGCACGTTTTATAAGTATTTTATATATTAACGACAATTTCCAGGTTAATAAAAAATGCCAAGTTTCACATAATTAAACAATTTCCCTGTTTCCACAGAAGTCAGCTAAAATTACACCCTGCACACTGTGTAAATCTCTCAGATCTTCAGCTGAGATGGTGGAGGGCACAAATAACTTGGGGAAGATGGAACTGTTTTGTTCTGTTAACTGTTTGTCAGCATACAGAGTAAAATTGGTCACTTCTTCAGGTAAGCTCATCCTTTTACTTCTACAGAAGTTTCATTTCCTGTGGCTCATATCCCAGCTTTATTTGTCTTGAAAATTAAGGCTGATATTCTTTTTGGGAGGGTGGGAAGTGTTTTTTAAGGTTTTTTTTAAGTGTTTTTTAAGTGCTGAGATGGGAATGAAAGGACATTCTATTGTAGATAAATGTAGCAGTGACAGTACAGCTATTTCAATTTTGGTTTTAGGGAGCTCCACATGATAACCAATCTTAAATCTATTTTATTTTTGCTCTGGCAAGTGCAGCTGGTGGGTTTTCCAGCTAGAGAAACCTCTTGTGTGGACATCCCAGTGCTGGGACTCTCCTGGCCCTTGTTCCCTGGGGTGATCAGCTTTATTACCTCTGCCCAACATTGCATGGAGCTAGGCAAACATTTTCAGCTATTTTTCATGTGGAAACAGAAAAATGCTTACTGACATCCTAGGGATACTGGGAGATTAATTAAATTTCTGGCAAGCACCAGGCACAGCAGCTGCAGTGTCTGCTTCTGAATCTGTGGAAACATCATCGTGGGCTTCTGTCTGTGCCTTGGCTCATCACTCAGACTCTGTTTTTGTATGCACTGTGCAAAATTAGCTGCAATACAACTTGATGTTGCATAAATCACTTTTTCTTCTCTGTTTCACCCTCAGGTGTTCAAGTTCAATGCAACAGCTGTAAAACCTCAGCAAACCCTCAGTATCACTTGGCTATGTCAGATGGGAGCATACGAAATTTTTGCAGCTACAATTGTGTAGTAGCTTTTCAGGTGTGACATTCTAGGATTTCTTTTTAGCTGAATTAACAGAATGCTAAATTGATGGTGGAAATACCCAGGTGTGAGATGTAACCTTGTAAAGTAAAGCCTATTTATTTGTTTTCCCACAGAATCTGTTCAACAAGCCTACAGGGCTGAACTCCTCAGTGGTGCCCCTGTCTCAGGGCCAGGTCATTGTGAGCATCCCCTCGGGGACAGTGTCAGCCACTGGCACCACCTCAACTGTGTCCCCCAGCTCCACCAGCAGCCCAGCAGCAGCAGGGCTCCAGAGATTGGCTGCCCAGTGCCAGCAGGTCACCTTTACTCGTTCTGTTGTGAAAATCAAGTGTCACCACTGTAACAGATCATTTGCCACCAAACCAGAACTGCTTGACTACAAGGTAATAAAGATCAGGGCTTTCAAAGCTCTTTTTTCACAACAGAAAGTCAAAAAATTGTTGTTTATGTGCACTGATCTGTCAGTACTGCTTTGTTGCTTGCACAGACCTGCTGTGGAGAGTTTTAAAACTGATTTTAACCAATATCAAATTAATACTGATATTTTCTCTATGGTCTTAAAACCAGAAAAAAAAAGAACTCCAAAAAAAACCCCAAACCACACAATTGCCTGTCTAAATAAACACATCCCTGTCTCTTGTACCTTTTAATACAAGGACAAAGACCATTGGTGAGGGCTTTCTGCAAGAAATTTTGCTTTATTATAAAACTAAATGGGGAGAATCATCTGCCAGTGCTCTGTTGCTGATTTCTAAGGGTATAAATACTCTTCTGCGTTTCTATTAACAATTTAAATGTATTATCTGGGATGTGACTCATTCAAACACTGAAACCAAAACATTCTGGCTGTGTTGCAGGGTAAAATGTTCCAGTTCTGTGGGAAGACCTGCTGTGATGAATATAAGAAGAAGGGCAATATGATGGCTTTGTGTGAATACTGCAGGTTTGAGAAAATTATCAAGGAGACAGTGAGAGTCTCAGGCATAGATAAAACATTCTGTAGTGAAGGTAAGAAAGGGCAAAACCCTGCCTCAAAGAAATCAAGTCACAAGTGTTTTTGCCTAAAAAGTATCAGTAATACTAAAAGAAATCTAATATTTTAAAGTTAGGAATCTGGTTTTTATGTTTAGGAACACAGAACCCTGTTCACACTTTACATTTTAATGGTATGTTTCAATGAATAATTACAGACATCACTTAGTACAGGAATTAGGAGTGCTGAGGGATTATCATATTGGCATTAAAGAATATTTTTGCTGTTTTCTTTTAGTCTGTAAACTGCTCTATAAACACGACTTGTCCAAGCGCTGGGGAAACCACTGTAAAATGTGCAGTTACTGTTTACAAACCTCCCCCAAACTGGTCCAGAATCACTTTGGGGGGAAAACAGAGGAGTTTTGCTCAGAGGAGTGCATGTCCAAATTCACTGTTTTGTTTTACCAGGTAAGCTATATTCTCACATCCTCTAGGTTTTTATGCCTCTACCCCTTGTTGGTGTTTCCAGATGTGCTCAATTTCTCCCTCACTGTTTTCCTAGATGGCAAAGTGTGATGGTTGTAAGAGACAAGGTAAACTCAACGAGTCCATAAAATGGCAAGGGGAGATGAAGCATTTTTGCAATCTGCTTTGTATTCTGCTGTTCTGTAAACAGCAAAGTGCTCCTGACCCTCCACTCCCAAACAACACAGGTAAAGCAGCCTGAGGATGGTGTTGCCTTTTGATGTGTGGGGCAGTGAAATGGATGTTTATCTGCAAATTCACTTCAGTGAACTCTCTAAGATCTGTCTTCTCCTGGGGAGCTTTTCTGTTGCTGTTGAGTGGGCTCTGGTTTAGATCACTCTTGCTTGAGACCATTTCAAACTTCTGTAGGTGTGAAATGCAATTGCTTTGTGTACCAAACAAATTTTCAAGAAGATGAAGCAAAACCACTTGCTTTCAGTCACTTTCATGAAACAAAAACCTGCTTCACTGGGGTGAAATCTACTGATATTTAGTGCAGACATGGCAAATATTAAATATCTAGCTTGTCTTCATAACACCAAGAAGATATGGTAGAATGTTAATATTCTTTTAACAAATGAAATTAGTAGACTTAAGGGTTTTAAATACAGACTCCTATATATGCACTTAAAGCAGCCACTTCTGTGCAGTCTGTAGGCATATGAAGACTTCCCATTTCTGTGGCATTAAGTGTTGATTCTTGGGAATTATCAATCCCAAGGTGTACAAGTGCTGTAGCTGTTTCCTTGAGCAGGTGGAATGGGAATGAGGGTAGGAATGAAGCCCACAGGAATATGAACTGTGAGTTTCTGTAGAGACACAAAGAGATGAAAGGCCCTCAAAGACAGGAAGGGAAAGGAAAAGCAGGGATATCACTGATCCTAAAGAAGGGCATAATTTCCCACTGAGTGGCTGCAAGAGTAGGATACCCAAAACCAATAAAATATGAACTGTCATTTTTTAGGCCATGGTGCACATTGTTTCAATTCGGTGCAATCTGCTGCTTACATTGGTGGCAGCTCTTTTCCCTTCTTGCTTGATTTGCTTGTGGAACTAGCTCCTGTTTAAACTGAAATGCTGCAACCTGACACCTCCATCCCCTTCTCACACAGCAGCCTCTTTCATCTGGAGACAGATCTCAAGGGTGGGTGTTGTTTCAGAAATGCTTTTTTTCTCAATTATCTTACTGCTTCTTCTCATTTTCTTCTGTCCACTGTGTCCAGCAAACCTTTCCATGGCACCAGCCTCCTCCTCAGGCCCTCCTTCTTTAAGAAAGGACTCAACCCCTGTCATAGCAAACGTGGTGTCCCTTGCAAGCACCCCAGCTGCCCAGCCTACTGTTAACTCCAACAATGTTTTACAGGGTAAGGCAGCTGAATACCATGCCTGTACTTTTACATCTCTACTCCTGAACATTTATATTTGCTCAGGGATTTTACTGAGAACAGCGGCCACCTCTTCATTATGCTTCACGTCACTGCAGATGATTGCTTTTGTCCTTCCTTTATCTAGGGATAAATAATGACTTAAATTTATGTACATACATCAGGGAATGAGTTTTAATTGGATTTCTTTTTTTTTGACCTTGGCAGAATATGGATTATCGTTCTTGATGAGAAGTAGACATGTTATTGTATGGTTTTTTTTCCTTCACAGGTGCAGTCCCTACTGTGACAGCAAAAACAATAGGAGATGTAAGTTTTACAAGACTTTTTTCATTTTTCAGATTGTATAAATAACAAGTAAAGTATCCAAGACTTTGGCACTATCATTTTGTAACTAAAATTCATCCAGCTTGTGGATGCTTTTAAAAAAATGGATAGAACTTAGATGGTACAAAAGTCTTGTGTCCACTGACAGATTGGATGTTTTAAAGCAAAATTTAAGACTGTAGCTCTTGGGATTGCAGCTCAGATTGTAGCTCTTGAGGTGTCTGTGGTTCCCAAGTAATTCATGTGTGGTTTCTGCACTTGAGGCTGCCTTTTGTGCCCAGAAGTGGGATAGAAGAGCAAAAGGACCAGCCTGGGCTGCTGGGACTGACATAACCAAGCTCCTGCAGCTTCATTTTCCTTCCCACCCCCTGGCAGTGTGGTGACAGAGCTGTGGGGAGCCACTGTCACCACTTATCTGGGGATAACTCTGAGAGTCCCTATTCCTGAGCTCTTTGAGGTTTGTGCTGTAACATCCTGCAACTCTCCTAAAATCAGAGATGCTTTTATGTAGCTTTAGTTTCTGGAAGATTGACAGCTTTGCTTTTAGCTGGAGTGTCATTTATGAATTAGAGTATGAGTTTTCCCTCTTGAAACAGATCCTGTTATTTGAATGCATGACTGCAAATTACAGTGAGCAGGACATTAGTACAAGCATGAATAGTCAGTCTGTGTGTATCAGGAAATGATACTGCTGCTGCCAGCATTGCTGTTCCTTTTTTACATTTATTTGCTTTCAGTGGTTTCACATTAGTTTACTCAATTTTATCAGTGTCTGTATCAGGCAGACTTTTAGTCATCAAAAGTATCTTAATATAATTCCTCTTTATATCTCTGCCATCAGTAAAATTCCAAGGTCAAAAGTTTATAGCAGTTATTTGACTACAGAAACCAAATATTCTTGCAGATTTGTTCACTGCACTGTTAACAAAATAAGCTTTATTAGCAAAATTAGCTTTAAACAGCATTATTGTTGAATCAAATTAAATTAAGATGGAGACCAGAAAGCACCAAATAAGCAAGCTTATTTTGCAGTAGTTTTTAAATGATCATTTTTATCAGCAAAAACAGTTTTAAATAGTTCAGCTTCCCCTGGTATAGAACAAACTCTAGTCTTATGTTATCTTTCAAACCAATACTGACTCGATCCTCGTTTGTGTTTTCCAAACAGGCAAGTACCCAGACAGATGCCCTAAAGCTCCCATCATCAAAACCACCCAGGCTTCTGAAAAACAAAGCTTTATTGTGTAAGCCAATCACCCAGACTAAGGCCACCTCCTGCAAACCTCACACACAAAACAAAGAATGCCAGACAGGTGGGTGTGTGATCTCCTACCCCTGTTGGAATTGTCTGTACTGCAGTTGAGAGAGAATACATGATTTATGTAACAGAGAGTATTTTTGAATGTATTATTAAACCTTAACTAGTTTTCAGGTTGTTGTGTGGTATTTTCCAACATTTTTTGGTCTGTTTTTGTTATAACAGAAGGAGAAGAAGCACCTGCTCCACCCCAGATCATTGTGGTACCTGTTCCTGTACCAGTGTTTGTGCCAGTGCCCCTCCACCTCTATACCCAGTACACACCAGTTCCCCTGGGAATGCCAATACCTGTAAGTTATGCTGCAGTTCTGTGTAAGTTATGATGCTGTTCACTGCAGAAGGCAGTGGTTCACTGTGTCACTGGGTGCCCTGTCTGCTCATGCAAGTGATATTTGGAGTCTTTGATGCCATTTCCCTCCTTATTACATCATATTTGTTTAAACATTATCACACAGAACTATCAAATTGTAGAGAGAGTACAGAGCTGTCCAGTCTGGAGTTATTTTTAACTTCATTTTAGTAGTCCTAAAATATACATAAGGCTAAATGGAGAGACTTCCTGAGGTGTATTTGCTGTTTCCCTTCACCCCTAAGTATGTTCTGACATTTTCCACCTGTTCCATAGGTACCAGTTCCCATGCTCATCCCAACCACCCCGGACAATGCTGATAAGATCATTGAAAACATTCAGGAAAACAAGGAAAAGGTTTCCATTAATCCATTTGAAGCTGATCTCCTTCAGATGGCAGAAATGATTGCAGAAGATGCAGAGAGAGATAAAACACACTCTCATGGTGGTAGGTGGTGGTTTTAAAAAGGATATGAAATGCAGTGAGGTGAAGGTCCTCTCACCACAGAATTTCCCTTTCCCTCATTCTGCATGCTGATTTGACTTGTGGTGACAGGGACAGGTAACCAGAGGTGGAAACCTCTAGATCAGTATATCATGTGTTAGAAAGAAGAGTCAAAATCAAGAAGACAGAGCAGCTGCCTTGAAAGAAAATTTTCCTATCAGGCTTTTTATGGAGGGTGAGGCAGGTCAGAGTTTTGTTGGAGAGCGACCAATCTATGTAATGAAAGTGAAACGAGCTGGAAAGAGATAAACAAAATATCCTACTGGATAACAAACAGGGAGGGATGGAAGCCTTTGGAAAAGCAAACCTACATTAGTTGTGATTTCTGTCTCCCCTGCAATAGCATAAGCAAGGTAGAAAGCTGCTAGGAGAGCTGCAGTGGAGGAGAAGGCACAGCATGTGTGTTCATGTTATGACCCAAGACATAGATTTTTGCTGTTCAAAGTATTTTATATCAGTTATGCAAACTGTCAGCCATGTGTAGATACAGATTTCCTTCTTTTTCTAAAGGATCTCAAACATCTGAGCACGAGCTCTTCCTGGACCCCAAGATATTTGAGAAAGGTCAGTCAGATTTCTTTATTTTCCAAATGGATTTTGATCCTGCTGCATCTTTTCTTGCAACCTCCTGGTTCTGCCTTTCCTGTAGCACATGGTGCCTGTGGTCCCTCTCGTTGCAGACCAGGGCAGCACATACAGTGGAGATCTGGAATCAGAGGCAGTGTCCACTCCTCACAGCTGGGAGGAGGAATTGAATCACTACACCTTAAGATCCAATGCCCTGCCAGAGCCTGATCCAGAGCTCAAGCCGTTCTCCAAAGGTGATGTGGAACAGGATCTGGAGGCAGATTTCCCATCAGGTCGGTGTCATGTGAAGAAAAACTCATTGTTTTATAAAAGCACACACAGTTCTCTGCATGAACATTGTCCCAGCAGCCTGCTTGTGCATTTTCATCTAGTGACAGTGGATATTTAAAGCTGCAGTAGTTGATCACATCTATAAAATTTTACTATTGTTAGAATATTACTGCTGTCTTTAAAGACAACTTCTGACAGGAGTAGCAGGAAGTTCTGTCTTACCTCCTTTGAATTAATCATTTCTATATCCCTGGGTATAATCCATGTGGAGTGGTTGCTAAGATATTTGTCTGAATAAATGCACCCACTGTTTGGGGGGCTTTTTTGTCCTACTGAGAATTAACCATCTTTAAACAGCAAATGCACGGATTGCTAAATTAGTCAAAATATCAGGATTACTTGAATATACAAGTGTGATTGTCAGCTGTAAGGTGTCCCATAGTACCTCAGTGACAGTGACACTTCTACCTGGGCTGCTAAATCATGTGATTAAACTCTTCATGGTGTTGATTTGACTCCAGACTCATTTGACCCTCTCAGTAAAGGACCGGGTTTGCATTCACGTTCACGAGCGAGACGGAGACACAGGGATGGCTTCCCCCAGCCAAAAAGAAGGGTAAGGAAGTATTTCTACAACACAAATCCCTTCCATTTTGAAATAACCACTAATCTAACCATCCATGGATGAGGAGCTGATGAAATGCTGCTTTGTTTGGGTGTCTTTGTTTGCCTGTAGGGACGGAAGAAGTCGGTGGTTGCTGTGGAGCCCCGGGGTTTGATGCAGGGCTCCTACCCTGGCTGCTCTGTTTCTGGGATGACCCTCAAATACATGTATGGGGTAAATGCCTGGAAAAACTGGGTCCAATGGAAAAATGCACAGGAGGAACAAGGGGACCTGAAGTTTTCAGGTAAATTTGTCTCTGAGTGGAAACAGAAATATTTAGTTGAAGAGCATTTGGTTTGATTCATTGTTCAGGTGAAAATTTGGATTAGGTACCACTGAGTTTTGCAGTGCCCATTAGTAGAAAACAAATTGTATAGAATTCTGTCTTGCATCATTCCATGCATTTAAAAATCATAACTATTACCCTTTCAATTGATCTGTTTCCTTTAAAAAAAGTCTTTAAAGCATTAGAAATCTCCACATTGCCTTCCTTTGCATGCAGTAGTTCTTCATTTGCAGCACAGATGCTTTATGCAGCTGCAGAGCTTTTCTGAGCTATTATAGAACCATGAAATTACAGATCTATCAGGCCATAATTCTAAGTTGACAGCACCAACTTGGCCCCATCCATTTTATTTGTAGCTGGCACATTCCCAAAGTATTTGTTGGTCAGCAGAACTGTTTGCTGTAAAACAATTGTTTGATCCAACATCAAAATCTTAACACCTTATTTCTAGGCTTCACAACTGGAAAGAAACATTTCAAAAGTCTGCCCATTCTGTGCTGCAACCTGCCTGAAATGTTATTACTCCTCATGTCTCACAGAGGGGATAGATAACAATGACAATTAAATACCATTTTGTTTATTTTTCCAATGATTAATTTATTTTTTTTACAAAAGCCCAGCAGAACTGGGATTTGGCAGTGTCTAACTCTCCCTTTCCCTGGTCTCAGATCTTACATTATTGCACTGAGTTTTGTGGGCAAATTTTCAGAGTCAAACAGAGAATTTAAATTAGGAATAGAATTGAGCATTATAAATACTTCTGCAGTTTAAAGAACTGAACATGGCAGGACTTTGATAAGAACGACCTGCAAAGGGAAAAATTCTAGTTAGGATGAGATCTGCTTTTCCATCTCTTATTTGGAATTTTTGTTATCACTTCATGAGAACAGCTGGGTTTTATTTCCCAGAAGAGGAGTATTCACATGAGTTACTATATTTTCTTCTTGAGGCTACGGAAGTAAATATTACAGTAATTTCCAGGAAACTGTGCCCAGAAAGATTCCCAAGCAGGCATTTCTGAGGTGTGGAGCAGCCAAGCCTGGTGATTTCATTGCAGATCATTTCATCAATCAATTCCTGGTTGTGCTGCTTCCCTTTCCAAACCTGCATGTCCCATTGAGCTCTTCCTTTAAGAAGTGAGATCTGCTGCACTCAACTCATGGTTAGAAATACTCAGGGTCTTTTTCTGATTCTGGAGTGAGTCTCTCACTCCCCTGAGTCCTGCTGGAGGGGTGAAACCCCTTTATCAGCCTCGAGCTCATTGCAGCCATTGCTGTCCCGCATTTTGGGTTCAGCAGACTCTCAAACTTTTACATGTCTGGACTCCAAATTCCTGCAGCCTCAGTACTCATTGTAACATTTACATTGATTGCATATACAGCTGGTCTGGGTTTTATTGGCCAAATCATTCAGTTCTCAGCCAACAGATAGGAAGGAATTCACCATTTAATCATACAGGGTAATTCATGTATGAGACAGGAATTTAGGAGTTTTGCCGACATGAAATAATAAGGAATATGGGACTATTTAATGTGCTGAATTAATTTTTCTGATCATTTCCTCAACCCCAGTTCATCCTGTGAAACTCAAGGAGGACATTCTCTCCTGCACATTTGCTGAGCTGAGTTTTGGGTTGTGCCAGTTTATTCAAGAGGTGCGGAGACCAAACGGAGAAAAATACGACCCTGACAGCATCTTATACTTGTGCCTTGGAATTCAGCAGGTAACTCTGGGACTGGGGCACTCCTGAGGAATACAGAACTGCTCTGGTCACTTATGGGACATCCACAGCCCCACAGAGCAGCTTGGGCTTTATAGAGGAGGCAAGAATTTCATTGTTTGCTTTAGTCCCACGTATGACCCATTTTTCTGGATTTTCATATGGTCACAGTGACCAAATTCTTCTGTCCTTATAGGAGTGTGATGTTTCTACCTAGACATAAGAACTTGGATTTGGAACTTTTTGGATCATTTTTCATGTTTAGGAAAGATTTGCACCTCAGAAATTCTTGTTTTAAGATGGAATGGTTTAGATCTAAAAAAATTGCACAGCGCTCTTCCAATATATAACTTGATGTGGAAGAGGTTGCCCAGGAAGGATTCTCAGAGACAAGACAGATACCTGTTGTGTTGGCAATATTTACAGAGAAAATACACTGGGAATAACTGTATTGTAATTAGTAAATACTAAAAATAATGTAGTAAGTCCTTATTACAGTAGCAGTACAAACTTAGAATAAAGCTAATTTATGTTTAAAACTCCATGTTCAGTACATTTCTGTTTCCTTTAGAACAGCCTGCTTGGTCCTGTTCTGAAACTCATTTTGAGATTAAGAGTCAAAAGCTATTTTGACATAAAGCCTATTTAATTAGACATGGAATTATCTTAATTTTTTTTCCTTGCTATGCTTGGACAAAATGTAGAAAGAGTTAAAATTCAAAGGGCCATTGATAAATTCTCAGAGTATCAGGGATTTTTATGTCACAGTTTTGACTTATTCATTGATACAAACTCCTTTCAGAAGTTCAGAAGTTCAGAAAACTTTTTAAAATTATTCCTTGAAAAGTTTAAAGAACTTTTCTTCCTTGGTGCTGCAAGTTGAGCAATTTCAGCAGCCTGTGTCTCTTGTCAGGAGGTATTAACATGTAAAGTTCATTTCAAGAGAAAAATTCTTAATAACTATTCTGGTTTTTATAGGCAGAATAATATTTAAAGGAATTTCAAAAATATTTAGAGGAAGATGATTTTGCAGAAAAGAGCTCTAGAGCTTGAAATATTAACCACAGTTCTTGCTGAGCCTCTCCTTTCATACTGGAGTGGTCCCAGTCCCTGCAGGAAATTTGATTTGCTGTTTTATGGAGATTTCACCAAAGTGTTTGGCCCCATAAGCCACTGGGAGATAAGAAAGGAAAAGAATTTGATGTGCTGTATCTTCTCACAATGTTTTATAATCATAAACTGGTTTTCTTTCTGTTTTTTTCTCTTGTAGTATCTGTTTGAGAATGGTAGAATAGATAACATTTTCACCGAGCCCTATTCCAGGTTTATGATTGAACTTACAAAACTTCTGAAAATCTGGGAACCTACAATTCTTCCAAATGGTAGGACAATTCTTTTGTTTTATATAGCTGCATGACAAAGCTGTATCATAAATTAATGTTTTCTCAGGACCAGGAAGAGAATGTGATCTGAGGCTCTCACATTAGTGTCCCCTCTCTACACCATGGATTTTATATCTGTTTCTACCAGTTATGATTACTCTTAAATGTATCTTTGCCTCTGATCAATCCTTAGAAAGAAAATATTTCTATTCTGGCACTCAACACATTAGTTTTCTTCATCCCTCAAGTTTCAGCTCTTTTTTTCATACAGAAAAAAAGTTAGCCAGAATTTAATGCTGTATTTGAGGTGAGGTACTGCAAAATCTGTGTACAGCTGCACTGATATTTCCCTATTAGTGCTGGAAATACTCCTGGTGAGTTTGGGGATCACATTAGCAAATCATTGGGATCTTGTCTTGACTCCAAATTAAGACTTCCCAAATTCTGCAGATACTTTTATTTGGTTTTCAAGCCTGATTATGGTGTTTATAGAGCTGAACACCAGCCCTATGAGCACACAACATCTTTAGAGTATCAGTGAAATTTGAATTAATATTGGCAACTCCAAAACTGCCTTTTCACTTAGAAAAATGAACTTTTAATTTCATACAGAAATAATCCAATTACCTATAGTTTGCTCCACCCAGTGATATTTTTTTTACAACAAATTTCTTCTAAGCCCCCACATCTCCCTTTCCTGATTTAGGATAATCACAATGGGCTGTTTATACACAAAATGGGGCATTTTAAACTCATACTTCACATTGTAGGAATTACATGTTGCAGTTGGCTGGCTCTGGTTTAATACAGTGAAATTAGAACTTAGTGAGAATCTGCTGGTGTCTGCAGCTCCTTTTTATCCTTTTCTTCATGTATTGGAAGATCATGCTGTTCCACAGCTTGGTTCTCCATGCTCCCTCTCATGTTTGCCCATGCAATATTCTGGTTTTATTGGATTACAGTTGCTGATGATAGGTGTGAATTTGATTTGATACGTGCTTCATGAATAGAGGTTAACTGAAAAAAGATTTATATGCATAAATAACTATTTTCTTTTTTCTTTACCCATTCCTTGTAGGTTATATGTTCTCAAGAATTGAAGAGGAACACTTGTGGGAGTGTAAGCAGCTGGGTGCATATTCCCCCATCGTTTTGTTGAACACTCTTCTGTTCTTCAACACCAAATATTTCCAACTAAAGAATGTCAGTGAGCACCTGAAACTGTCCTTTGCCCACGTTATGAGGCGCACCCGAACTCTGAAGTATAATACTAAGATGACATATTTACGTTTTTTCCCACCCTTTCAAAAACAAGAGGTAGAATCAGGTGAGTGCTCTCTGATCTTTGGTGTTTGGGCAGTCACATTTGTGTGGTCTGAATGACAGAATCACAGAATTCTGTGATTTTGTGTTGTCTGCTTCTCTTTTAAAAAGGATTGGGGAGAAATATGTTCTGCCTATGCTGCTATCCTGATTACATTTGCAGTATTTTTCATTGCTTTTAAGAGAAATTCTCATATGCTGTTATCCTGAATACATTTGCAGTATTTTTCACTGCTTTCAAGAGAAATTCTCAAAGAGCCAAGGCACCCAGGAAAAACTTAAAGTCACAGATTTGGCTGCAAATTTGTTTAATAGTCTTTCATAACATCCTCAACTTGCATAAAGCTCTATTAATACTGCAAGAGTTTAAGGCCTTTACTGAAGGTCTTCTCTCAGCACTTCATTATCTTGGGTTTTGCAGGTCCAGACATTTATTGTGTCTTTTTAATTCCCATATTTGTCCTGGGTCTGTGTGGGGAGCAGACCAAGCAGCCTCAGTGGAGAACAACAATATGGGGTTTGCACTTAGAGGCAAAGACACACAAATTTTTGTTCTCAATTAATTTTGGCACTTGGGAAGGGGAAGTCTTTGATCCTTTTGGCTTCTTCAGTTCATAGCTCCAGTGCATTACATAAATTTGTCTTAGTAAGTAAAATTCTATCCTCCATATTTTCCTGCTAGTTCTTGTGGGTTTTCTAGATGTGGACCTGGCCTGTAGGATGTGCAGTCCTTGCCCACCCAGCAGATGACACAGGTGACCATGGTTGGATGGTGACATGTGACAGAACCAGTTCAAGGAGTGGGTTTGGGTGATGCAGAGTCACCACTGGGTGCTGGGCTGAGACACCAGGCCTTGTTTCTGAAGGTGCTGCTTTTCACTGAGCTTCTGTGATGCCATTTTTGTGTGTCCAGATAAATTATCAGTAGGCAAGAGGAAACGCAGTGAAGATGAAGAGGTTCCCACAGCAGTGGAAATGGCTGAAAACACAGATAATCCCCTCCGGTGCCCAGTCCGACTTTATGAATTCTACTTATCAAAATGGTGAGTGACAGAACTTGAGTTTTGGTCTGTGTGTAGATTGGAATAGGCATTTGGGCAAGGAGCCCACTCAGACCTTCTGTGCCTGTGCTTTCCCAGTCCCTCAGTGGGAGCAGAACAGGAATTCCAGCAGCAGCACTGCTCTGAGACCCCCAAACAGCTTTTTTTTTGTTTGTTACTGATGTTGAGTCAAGAACAGAGTTACAGAGAGAGATGTATTCTTTAAATAAATAAATTCTTTGATATAAATGTGAGACATTACTACAGTGCCCATGGCATTCTCTCTCCCTTAATTCCCATACACCATCCTTTTGAGGAGCTTATAACTAATATCCAAGGAACATCATGCTCCTTGTGAAAGAATACAGGAGAAGAGTGAATGTGGTAAACCTCGTGATAAATTTTGCCTGCTGAGATGTGAGATTAACTAGTGTTTAGGAGTTAGGAAGGAGGCTATAGCAAGGACAGAGATATAAATCATTTTTCTCTCCTGTTTCTCGATAAACTTCAGTTAGATCCTTGAGCAGGTGGAAGGTGATGTTCTTCTCTCTTCAAAGGAAATACACATGTAAAATAAAACAGCATCTCATTAGTGTCAGCTGAAACTCAGATAAATCACCCTCAGAAATGGATCTACTGAGCTCACTACAAATATCCCATTCCTGAGGCAGAGGCAGCTGTCCAGACTCTTTCTCTCCCTCTTCTTACCTTCCTTGCCTTCACTGGCACATTTTTAGAAGCTTTTAGTTGTTCTTGGGCTGGGGAAGCATTTTCCTGCTGCCCATCATATTCCATAGCTCAGCCTCTGCAGTGGTGCAGGCAGCAGTACAAATTCCCTTTTCTGTTTTGGTGTTTTATCCCAAAACCAGGCAGGAGGGATTTAGAACCCCACCAGAGCCTGGAAGCTGCCTTGGGGTCAGTCAGGCTTTCAGGCAGATGGGCTCAGCATTGCAGCATGGCCAGGCAAGCTGGGATTTGGTTTTACTCACTCTTAAACACCACCTTAGAATCATTTAGGTTCCAAAAGCCCTCAAAGCTCATCAAATTCAGCTGTTCCCCAGCACTGCCAAGGGCATTACAGCCCATGTGCCCAAATGCCACATCCACATGGCTGTTAAATCCCTCCAGGGACAGGGACATCACCCTGGGCAGCTGTGCCAGGGCTGGACAACCCTTTCAGTGAAGAAATTTTCACTGATATCCAGTCTAAGCCTTGAGGCCATTTCCAACAATTCTGGAATCCCAGAGCCAGTTTAACTCAGAGATTGCATGTGAAATCCATTTATCACTCTATCATTAATTGGCTGACACTGAAGAACCACTGCTGTAAAGAAGTTACTTTGATTTTCTTTGTTTCTATAAACAACTAAGGCTGAGTGACCTGGAAACAACTTAACTGTTCCCTCTTTAGAAGGGGGAGACAGTGTTGCCATGCCAATGTAACTTTGATTTCTTTGCTGATTCTCTCTTAAACTTTTGGTAAGACTGTAAATGCATCCTAAGCCTTGTTTCCTTTGCCTTGGCAGTTCTGAAAGTGTGAAGCAGAGGAGTGATGTGTTCTACCTGCAGCCCGAGCGCTCCTGTGTTCCCAACAGCCCCATTTGGTATTCCACATTGCCAATAGACCCAGGAACCTTGGACATCATGTTAACAAGGATTCTAATGGTGAGGGAGGTACACGAAGAACTTGCCAAAGTCAAATCAGAGGACTCTGATATTGAGTTATCAGACTAACTGCAGTGGGGTATTTTCCTTTGAATACACATCAGAAGCACCAAAATGTGAATACGTCCAGCCTTTGGAAAATGTGTATCAAATAAGCCAAGATAACATCACCTACAGGCAGATTTTGTACCACAGTGGATGTACAAACTGGAACTGGAAGGAAGCAAAGGAAGCAAGCTGTGTAAGCTGCAAATCCCAACGTCCTGCAGCACTGATCAATCCTCAGAACAAATCCAAGTGGAACTCACCCATTGGATTGGTGCATAAATCCTTTATCTGTTTAGGATTTTGAAAAGTTGTGAGATCTTTCTAAGGAAAAAAAAAATGGTTGTGTAAAATCTACCCTCACACTGGTGGGTATGGAGAGCTAGATTGTGGCTCAGGTGACTTCCCAGCCTGCTGGCTGGCAGCCCTTGCTGCCAAGGAACACGTGGAGATCCTTGAGCTCTTCCAGAGGATCCGAGAGAAAGGGGTGAGGTTGAGACAAACAGACACCTTCCGTTATAAATACACCCACACCTACACTTTTATAATTTTTTTTTTTGAAAACTGGGATCAAATGTTAGGAAGGCAGGAGCCACTGGCCATCCCAAGGGACAACTCTGGCTGCTCTTAACTGGTCACACGAGGCTGGACTCCAGCTCCAGGCTCACACCAACTCCAGCTGTGTTGGAAGAGGTGCTGCAGGTCAAACTTCTGAGTGACCTTTGGGGGATGTCCAGGAGGGATGTCCTGGGCTCTGTGCAGAATTCCTTTCCCAGCCCAGTAGCTCTGCAGTCTGTCCATATAACCCAGTGAATACTGTGGTGCGTGGAAAGTTCATTTCCCTTAAGGCAGCTTTCCTTTCTCCTCTTTCCCTACTCCTATGGTTTTGATTCTTTTGTAAGGCAAATCTAGAGAGGGCTTTGTCATTTCAAACAGGAATACACACACTCTCTTTCTCTTTCCACCTTTGCAACACGGGCAGTGTTGTACAAAGGATGCAGTATTACTTCTGACTACAGAACTGTGGTAGAAAATGACCATGTGTGTTTTTATCCCGCCCCACCCAAAGAGATTTAGTCATAGTGTTGGAAATTGAAAGAGATTTTTTTTTTAAGGCTTGGCTGTTACTGAGTCTTTTGGAAGAGTAAAGCTCCCATGTGGTGTTTAGAGGACAGGACATTATCAGATACTGTCTGTATCTCTGTTTTCTCAAGCTCTAGGTGTGTGTTTCTGCTGACCAGTGGTCACAAATTCACTGGAAACCCAAGCTATTTTTGAAGAGGAGAATTATATGGTTTTTATCTAGCTCTGGTCAGTTATCCATCTTCTGTAACAAGGGTCTGATATTTGAGCTTGTCACTAAAATTTCAAGAGATGAAAATCAACAGCCTTGAAAAATATTTCAGGTTTTTTGTTTTGTTTTGGTTGGTTGTTTTTTTTTATTATTATTTTTTTAGCAGTTACAAAAGTAATTTAACAAAAATAAAATCAGAAAGTAGTCTATTGACGTTGTGTACTCGGTAGTCCTGTCCCTGCCTGTAACAGATTTCACTGATGTATTTTTTAATACAGAAAATTATGTGAAAAGTAAAACCTGCCCCTGATTCTGTCTGACCAAAGCCCATCTGTGTCTGTCATTTCTGAGCAAAGGTTCTCCTTTCTCCATGGCCTGGCAGGGGGAGATGTTTTGGCCACTCCTCAGCACAGGGATGCTCCTGCAGGCTCAGTTCCTGCTCCATGGACACCAACCTGCCCCTCCCCATTGTTACACTGAACAGTGACATTGCAGGCACAGTGGTTTGGATTGGGAAGGGACAGGGAAAACAAAATGATGCTGGAAAGATCAGTTTGGAGGGGATTGAGAATGTCTGAGGTGGGTCTGCTGCTCACAGGTGTGCCCAGAGCCTCAGTGGCACACGGGAGGCTCCAGGAATTCCTGTGTCTCCTCTTCCTTCCCTGACCCCCCTGGGAATGAGAAGGCAGCAATGAGGACAGGCTGTGGGGAGGGCAGGATGGTGTGCAAAATAATCCCAAAGTTGAGAGTTCCTTAATAGAGTTTAACAGAAACATTCCCATAGAATAATGTAGGATGTTTGTACCTTATGGGAAACACTTTGCTTCCTCTGAACACCCTCACTGTTTCTTGTCTGGGAGCACCTTAATTGTGGCCAATTTTTTTGCAGGCACTGAGAATGAGAGATAGGCAAGTGAAATCACTTTAACTTTCACTGGCTGAGAGCAGAGTTGTTAAACATGGTGTAAACTCCTTTGGTGTGGTGTGTGGCTGTGACATGAGAAACATTTCATTGCAGTTCCATGGTAATAATTAACACAGTAAGTAGTTTTAGTTTCTATTTCACTCCTGCTTGGAGGCCCTTTGGCAATGATCTGTTTTTCCCAGGGTCTGCCTGGGCTGTTTTTGCCTCTTGAGGGATTTCTTGTCAGCTCAACTCAAGTTCACACAGACAACACAAGAAGGATTACCTTGAAGGAATAAAGTATATACAAATTATACACACAGGCTCTAAGTTCTGAACACAATCTTCTTTGTAATCACCATTTCAGACTACTGAGCACACAACATTTATTGAGATACTGTTTTAAACCAAAAAAAAAAAAAAAAATCATGCTGAATCCCAGAGTTGACTGGAAAAGTCCTTTGAGATCATCAAGTCCACCCTGAGACCAGCACCAGCTTGGCAACCAGACCATGGCATTGAGTGCCACATCCAGTGTTAAACTGTAGTTTCAGTGTGGACAGAGAAGCAATAAAGATGGGTGTGAGAAAGAAAAATGGAAAACTCCCTGCTACAGGGTTCCTCCAGCAGCTCCCAGTGCAGGAAGTGCTCAGTGCAAATCCCTGCTCCATCCTGCTTCAATTCACTAAAGAAGGGAACTGGGGGCATGCTGAAAACCACAGAACTGGGTGCAAAAGGAAGTTAAATTACCTTGGGAATTATTCTGCCAACTACTGCTTTAAAAAAACCACTCCAGGATTTCTCTGGAATAGTTTCCAGCTCCTTGGAGATTTAAAACAGCAGCAAAGTCCCTTGTCACATGTCCCCAGCTGTGCTGCTGCCTCAGTGCCAGGGCTGGCAGGTGACTCACAGCAATGTGCAATAAAGTCATTGGTTTTTGGTAACAATCTCAGTAACTCCCAGGTCTCCTGAGCAGCAATTTCACTGTTGCCTTAACAACCAAAGAAGCCAGAACAAATGCTCCTGCAGCCAGTGCTTACTGTGCTCGTAACCCTGGCATGGCTGGAACTTTGCTGCCCTCAGCACAACAGGTTCCTCCCCATTCTTCCTTGGCCTCTTGTCCTTTTTAAACATTCCAGAGGCAAAACAAAGATTTGCTGCCTTCATTAAGGAGCAGCTCCCTGGCAGTTCTTCCCCTGCCTTGTAAGATGCTGTGTAAGAAATAAGGTTTGAGCTTTTGATCTCTCAAGCATTAACTGTTGGGTTTTTTTTCCTTTACCTGTGTATGAGCACCAAAAGTCTGTAAAAATCACAGACTGTTGGTGAGGAGAAAGGCTAGAGGAGTTTTGGGAGCACTGAAATGGGTGTGTTGTGCCTCTGAGAGCTGCAGGTCTTGTCTCACATGGCCAGAGCTTCACACCTGCCATGGGTGATGTGCCAGAGGAGTCCCCATGGGATCTCCCCCTTTGCCTTACAGGGAAATCCCTTTGCTCCAGCAGCACAGAGCTGGGCAGGTAGGACTGACTCTGCTTTTGCATCTTCCCCAGGAGGAAATAATTGGTTTGGAAACGATGAGGAGGCCAAATTGTTTTGCACAGTGTTACTGTATTTGTTAGGAAGTTGTCCTCAGCCCTTTTTTAGGTAGATTTTTTTAAACTAAGGAAGAAATCACTCATTTAGTCTGACCACTGGCACCAATTGCAGCAGAGCTATAAGAACTTGCCTTTTATCTTCAGTTTCCCCACCAAAATCCCAAGGAGCATTTCAGAAGTTTTCTGTTGTGCTGTGCTTTCAGAGGGGAAAATTTTGGACATGCCAGGAGGAGCAAGTGGCAGAAGAGCTGTTGCAAGGTGCTGGGAATGTGCTTTGGGGAGGCAGGTAATTGATGGTACATGGCAAAACACTAATATAAATATTAAATCTCTAAGATTAATGGTTTTATATTCCAAACATCTCATTGAGGAGGTCCTTGGTGCTCAGCCAGTGGCACCAGTGCTGGCTCTGCTCCAGGGAGTGTTGCACAGATGCAGAATGGTTTTTAAAAGTCATGAAGGCTCAAAAGAACTTGGGCAGCTTGGATTCCTCTAGCCACGGAACTGAAACGTCCATTGGACATCACATTGCCCAAGCTGATGGATTTTTAGCAGATATTCAACTTTTCTTAAAGACCTGGGATACCTGACTTTCACCTCTCAGATGGGAGAAGGGAATTTATGACAATGAAACAGGGAAGTTGGATAAAGCTTTACACCCCACATCCCAAAATGATTCCCAAGAATATGGTTTTAATCTTGGAAAATACAAGTGGATGTGGGCAGCACAAGCCACACACCCCAGCTTGGTAGCCTTGATTCTTAGTCAGCCTTTGGGTGTGTCAAGATGCTTTTTATCCTCTCTTCTCCATATTTACAGCATAAACAGCCAGAGAAATTTGCAAAGGTCTTTTGGACCTGCTGGGAGCCAGGCTGCAGCTTTGGAGGGAAGGGTGAGGGTGGTGGCACTTGAACTTTCTCCCCAGCTAAGCCACAAACTCACCCCCAGCCCCAGCACACACTTCCCATCACTCCTGAGGATTGATGACACCTCCTACCTTGTCCCTTCCAGTCTGTCCCTGGGCTGTACCCTCTGTAAATTGGCCAGACTTTCCTACCTCGTTTGGGCATTATCAGGCAGAATTCCACAGGATGCTTTGCAGCCCTGTGATGAAAGGTGCTATAAAACTGCAAAGTGTTAATTCAGATGTAACTAGGTCAGCAGTGCATCATTACCTATATTAAACAGAGATTTTCTAATATGAGAATTTATAGAGTTCAATGTATGGTATTCATAAGTGAATTATTGAGACCTTCAAAAGAGTTTTTGTTTCAATCATACCTGTATTCTGGAAAAGTGATTAAAAACCTTAAACGTTAATGAAAGAGTGCAGCCATCCTCCTTTCCTCTATGACACTGGAATCTAAAAGTGGTTTACAAACCAGCTTAAAAGCAGAATCTCACAGATTTCATATGGGGAGGGCTCTGCAGTTTTTAAGCCACAGTTAAAATTGCAGCTGATCACCTGCACAGCAGCACCTGGTGGTTCCCACTCACACTGGGTTCTGTTCCTCTGGCTTGGGCTGTAACTTCTCCCCTGCCCCAAACTGAGAGCAGGGGAACTGGGGGCAGCATCAGCGAGCAGGTCAGTGCTGGGCACTGAGCATCCCCTGTGCCCTGTCCCCCTCTAATGGCACCATCACCCGAGAGAGCAGCCACACACAGACACCAACTCTGCTGCAAGCAAAGCACTTTTATTGGCTTCAGGGAAATCACTGCTCACAACAATCCAAAGCTTTTGAAAGGGGAGGCAGAGCTGTGAGGGGTCTGTGGGGGTTTCCCAGCACCTGCACTGTGCAAGGCACGGCTTTGGGATCAGCAACCGGCTTCGTTTCTCTTGGTTTGCTTGTATGGAGTTATCTCCTCCTCATGTTTGTCACTCAAGTTACTTTTCCTTGGGTTGGTCACTTGGAGGTTTCTTTCACTCAGTTAGCCAGGCACCAGTTGCTGCGCCAGCTGAGCCGAGGGCAGCTGTCAGCCCAACTTTGGCACCAAGAGAGAGACCTCCAGCTCCTGCAAAGACAAATTGAGGTCTGAATACTTCCAGGAGCATCAAGGCTGCCTGCTGAGGGACCGAGCACTGGGCAAAGCCAGCCAAGGACTCCTCCTGGGTAGGGAGAACCCAGAGAGTTTGGAGCAATTCAGACCAGGGAGGGGTCAAAGGGCTGCTCTGGCTCTAGAGCCAGCGTGTTCTCCCTGCCATGGAGATGGAGCCCAGCTCCCCTGCCCTCCCCACTCACCGATGGACTGCAGCACAGCCACGGTGCTGCCTGCAGCCACTCCGCCGCTGTTGGCGATGGCAGCTGCCGACATCATCTTGGCAGCGACGGAGCCGGCGGCAATGCCGGCCCCGGTGAACCCCAGCGTGCCAAAGATCACAGGGAGGCCAACCAATGCGATTCCTGCAGGGAGGACCATGAAGCGTTAGGGTGCTCTCAGTGAGCCCCATCTCCCCCTGCCACCTGCACCAGACCCGGCCTCCCCAGAAGCACCCAGGGAGCAGAGCGGGCAGCGAGGGCTGGGGCTGCAGGGACGGGGACAGCCCTGGGCGGCAGGAGAGGAGCAGCGTGCAGGGCTGCAGCAGCGGGGGCAGACACAACTCCAGTCCAGGCACTGCCCAGAGCTGCCCCTCCTCCTCCCACCTGCACCCCAATTCTCCCCAGCCCTGGTACTTGCAGCCCCCAGCCCAGCCCAGTCCCCAGGAGCCCACGGGGCTGGCACCGGGCAGTGAACCCGAGCGCTGCTCATCCAGTGCCAGATCCTCACCTGCTCCCACTGTGGCTCCAATGACAGCTCCAATGGTACTTCTACTTCCACTTCCATTCCCCTCTGAGAAAGAAAATGGCAGGAGATCAGAAAGAACATTAGCATGGACAGCAAAACTCCCCTGAGCAATGCTGAGCACATTGTGTCAGGCAGAGCAGGGCCCCAGAGTTAGCAGCAGCTTCTCCAGCCTCCCCCTGCCTTCATCTGCCTGAAGACCCCTGGGAAGAGCCCACTGGTGGGTCCCTAAGGACTCTCCCCGCTGCCCCAGCCCGCAGAGCAGCCTTAGCCCCTGAGCAAGGCAGTCCCATCCGGATACCTCAGTCCCTCTTGGAGACAGAGTTCCTGAATACCCAGTCAGCTCGTAGCCGCAGGCTACTTCAATCAGGCTTAGTGGATTTCAGCTCTTTAGTGATTATCATCTCTGTTATGATTTCAGCCCTTTGCTTGCTTGCTAAGGCACCAGAGGGCTAGGGGGAGAAGCAGATGAGAGAGAGGAGAAGAAGGGTCCTGGCATTCCACAGCGATGGTTTATTGAGGGGTCTGTGAAGGGTTCCAGCAATGGCTCTTCTTCTGCTGAATGGGCTAAAACAGCCCCTTTTTGTAGGGTACAGAGGGATCCAAACTTGTCCAATAGTAAGGGTTAGGGGAAGTGACCTTTGGGGTTACAGACATAAGCTGGGGTTAGAGAGGCAGAAGACAGGAGCTTATTTTGCTGTCTCATAATGACTCAGCAATTCCTACTGTTGAGTCTCAGTCCACCACTGGGTATTCGACAGTGCTATGGGGTCTGCTGCAGGTCCCAGTGTCCCCCCAGGCTGGGAGGAACAGGGAGAAGGGGGTCACCCCGGAGTGCCCACCCACCCAGCCTTGCCCACTGCCCCACCAAACCAGAACAGCACGGGACACTCAGCACGTGTCAGCTCAGTCTGTTCCCTGCACTGCCCAGATGGCCCCTGTGCCCACAGCCACCACTGAGCACGGAGCTTGGTTAGTCGTGTTTAGATCCATGGTCAACCCATGTGTGCCTCAGAACCAGAGCCCCTTGGTGGCTGGAGGATGCTCAGGATGGTGTTTGGGGGTGGCTGCCCTTTGTGGGTGATGTGATGCTCCAGGATGGAAGCGAGGTTCAGTGGTTTGAGCTGTGGTAGCACATGGAAGGCTGCACCCCACTAAGAGCATCCTCAGCTTGTGCCAGGGAATTGGCCTGCAGTCAGCTCTGCTCCCTGAGCACACCCAGCCCCTTTCTGCTCTGCCTTTCTGTCTCTGGCCTGTGCTGCCAGTGGACACAGCAGTTCTTGCCACAGAGCACTCACCTGCCTGCACAGGCCCTGATCCCCTCAGGCCTGACCCCTACCCGAGCAGGTCTTGGCCCTTCTCACCACATTGGGATGGATCCCGTTCCCACACTTTGGCCACATTCACACCAGAGTAAGCCCAGGCTACAACCCCGTGTTCCACCCAGCACAGCCCAGGCCCCCTGCCCCTCTACTCACCCTCAGAGCTGTGATCCTTTGCTTCTTCTCCTGCAGTGAAGGCAGAGCAGCGTTAGGGTGCTCTCGGTGACCCCCATCTCCCCCTGCCACCTGCACCAGACCCGGCCTCCCCAGAAGCACCCAGGGAGCAGAGCGGGCAGCGAGGGCTGGGGCTGCAGGGACGGGGACAGCCCTGGGCGGCAGGAGAGGAGCAGCGTGCAGGGCTGCAGCAGCGGGGGCAGGCACAACTCCATTCCAGGCACTGCCCACAGCTGCCCCTTCCCCCTCAGCAGCACAAGCAGCGAAGCCGAGCCCTTCTCATCCCGTGCCAAATTCTCACCTCCAATTGTAGATCCAGTGATGAGCAGAGTGATGATGGCAACGGCGACTACCCGTGTACCTAGGAAGGAAAAGGGCTGAAGGGCAGCAGTGTGGGCAGTAAAGCTCCTCCCAGCTGGAGCCCAGCGCTCTGTGCCGGGCAGGGCAGGGTCTCAGAGGCAGCAGCAGCTCTGCCAGCACCGCCCTCCTTCAGCCCTCCGGGAGGAGAGGGGAGCAGGGGCGAACCCCAGGGTCTCTGTGCCCCCCTCACGACCCAGGCCCCCACTCCAGGAACCTCCCAGCTTACCCATGGTCGTCTGGGCGGGAGCGAGATCTGCGATGATTCTGCTCTAATCCCGGATCCCTGGGGAACGAGACCAAGATTTTTTTGCGTGGCCGGTAGCAGGTGGGGTCAGCGGGGCTATGTTGCCCTGCGCGATCGCCTCCAGCCACCCCTCTCCCACCCAGGAGACCCCGGCCCCTGCCCTTAAAAGCAGAGACGACCCCGCACCCACCACCACCCTCCCCGGCTGCTGTCCGGCCGGGTTTTGGTGGCCGCTCCGCCGGCACAGCGAGGGGAGCAGCCCCCGGTTCTGTTCCCCCCTCAGAGAAAGGCTGCTGTCCCCAAACACCGGCCGCCCGTCACCAACCTGTCCTGTGTGGACTGTGCTCTGAGGGACAAGGGCTGCGGGAAAAGTACTAACGAAGGTGTGTCAGGTCAGCTGATGTACGAGAACTTCTGAAGCCGATCGCTGAGCATCACTTTCTCCTTAACCCTTGAAGTCGCTCCCTCTGCTAGAGCAGGGCTGGGGCTGTCCCGTCCTCGGGGTCGCGCCCTGGGGTGCCCCCTCAGGGATCCCTTTGGCCCCCATGGCCTCGGGCGGGACCTGCGGGGGCTGAGGGGGAAGGACGCGCCGGGCCGCGGCTGCTCAGGCTGTGCCGGGGCTCCTGTGGCTTCACGGGGCGGTTCCCCAGCAGGTTTGGGACCGATGAAACTCCGCGGCTCCAGCGAGCACCCACAGCAGTCTGGAGAGCAGAGCTGGAGCCGCTCTGCCTCCTAATCCCCGCAGGGCAGCCTCAAAAACCGGCTGAAACCCCTCTCTGCACCCCCTTTGCTGCTGCTGCTGCTGCTGCTGAGCTGGGTCAATTGTATCTGTATTCTGGAAAAGTGCTTAAAAACCTTTAACCTTAATGAAAGAGTGCAGCCATCCTCTGGCGTGGGCTGTAATTTCTCCCCCGCCCCAAACTGAGTGCAGGGGAACTGGGGGCAGCATCAGCGAGCAGGTCAGTGCTGGGCACTGAGCATCCCCTGTGCCCTGTCCCCCTCTAATGCCACCATCACCCAAGAGAGCAGCCACACACAGACACCAACTCTGCTGCAAGCAAAGCACTTTTATTGGCTTCAGGGAAATCACTACTCAAGAGAATCCAAAGCTTTTGAAAGGGGAGGCAAAGATCTGAGGGGTCTGTGGGGGTTTCTGAGCTGCATTGTGTAAGGCACTGCTTTGGGATCAGCAACCTGCTTGACTTCTGTTGGGTTGCTTGACTGGAGTTGTCACCTCCTCATGTTTGTCACCCGAGTTACTTTTCCTTGGGTTGGTCACTTGGAGGTTTCTATCACTTGGGGAGCAAGGCACCGACTGCTGCGCCAGCTGAGCCTAGGGCAGCTGTCAGCCCAGTTTTGGCAGCAAGAGAGAGTCCTGCAGCTCCTGCAAAGAAAAATTGAAATGTGAACTCCCAGGAGCATCAAGGCTGCCTGCTGAGGGACCGAGCACTGGGCACAGCCAGCCAAGGACTCCTCCTGGGTAGGGAGAACCCAGAGAGTTTGGAGCAATTCAGAGCAGGGAGGGGTGAAAGGGCTGCTCTGGCTCTAGAGCCAGCGTGTTCTCCCTGCCATGGAGATGGAGCCCAGCTCCCCTGCCCTCTCCACTCACCGATGGACTGCAGCACAGCCACGGCGCTGCCTGCAGCCACTCCGCCGCCGTTGGCGATGGCAGCTGCCGACATCATCTTGGCAGCCACGGAGCCGGCGAGGATGCCGGCCTTGGTGAACCCCAGTGCAGCAATGCTCCCCGGGATACCAACCAGTGCCAACCCTGCAGGGAGGGCAGAGCAGTGTTAGGGTGCTCTCAGTGAGCCCCATCTCCCCCTGCCACCTGCTCCAGACCCGGCCTCCCCAAAAGCACCCAGGGAGCAGAGCGGGCAGCGAGGGCTGGGGCTGCAGGGACGGGGACAGCCCTGGGCGGCAGGAGAGGAGCAGCGTGCAGGGCTGCAGCAGCGGGGGCAGACACAACTCCATTCCAGGCACTGCCCAGAGCTGCCCCTCTTCCCCTCTTCCTCCCACCAGCCCCCCAATTCTCCCCAGCCCTGGTCCTTGCAGCCCCCAGCCCAGCCCAGTCCCCAGGACCCCATGGGGCTGGGATCGGCCAGTGAACCCGAGCGCTGCTCATCCAGCTCCAGATCCTCACCTGCTCCCACTGTGACTCCCACTGCGGCTCCAATGACAGTTTTAATGATAATTATATTCGCCCCTGAGAACGAAAATGGCAGGAGGGGAGGAAGGACATCAGCATGGACAGCACAGCTCCCCTGAGCAGCAGCAGCTCCTCCAGCCTCCCCCTGCCTTCAGCCCCTGAAGAGGCCACTGGTGGGGTGGGTCCCAATACCCCCCCAGATTGGGAGGAACAGGGAGAAGGGGCACACCCCGGAATGCCCACCCTGCCCTGCCTGCCACACCCACCGACCTGGAACAGCACAGGACACAGGGCACGTGTCAGCCCAGTCTGTGTCCTGCACTGCCCAGATGGCCCCTGTGCCCACAGCCACCACTGAGCACGGAGCTCCTTGTATTTAGACCCATGGCCAATCCATGGATGCGTCAGACCCAGAGCCTCTCAGTGGCTGGAGGATGCTCAGGATGGTGTTTCGGGTTGGCTGCCCTTTGTGGGTGATGTGATGCTCCAGGATGCAGGCGAGGTTCAGTGGTTTGAGCTGTGGGGGCACCTGGAAGGCTGCACCCCACTAAGAGCATCCTCAGCTTGTGCCAGGGAATTGGCCTGCAGTCAGCTCTGCTCCCTGAGTGTTGTGGTGTGCTGCACACCCAGCCCCTTTCTGCTCTGCCTTTCTGTCTCTGGCCAAGTGCTGCCAGTGGACACAGGAGTTCTCACCACAGAGCACTCACCTCCCTGCACAGCCCCTGATCCCCTCAGCCCAAACCCCAGCAGGTCCTGGCTCTTCCCACCACATTGGGATGGATCCTTTTCCCACACTTTGGGCACACTCAGACCAGGGATGGATTCAAGAGCTGCTTTGGCTTCAGAGTAAGCCCAGGCTACAACCCCGTGTTCCACCCAGCGCAGCCCAGCCCATCTGCACTAAAGCCCCTCTCAGCTGGAGCCCAGCCCCCTGTGCCGGGCAGGGTCCCAGAGCAGCAGCAGCTCTGCCAGCGCCGCCCTCCTTCAGCCCTCCGGGAGGAGAGGGGAGCAGGGGCGAACCCCAGGGTCCCTGTGCCCCCCTCAGGACCCAGACTCCGATCCCAGGAACCTCCCAGCTTACCCGCGGCCATCTGGATGGGACGAGATCTGCGATGAGTCTGCTCTAAACTCGGTACCTTGGGGGAACGAGAACCAAGATTTTTTTGCGTGGCCGGCAGCTGCGATCAGCGGGGCTTTCTTGCCCTGCACGATCGACTCCAGCCACCCCTCTCCCACCCAGGAGACCCCGGCCCCCTCCCCTCACAAGAAGGGACCCCTCCTCTCCCCAGCCCCGGCTCCTGCCCGGCCGCTCCGCCGGCACAGCGAGGAGAACGCCCCGTTATCGTCCCCTCCTCAGATAAAGGCTGCTGTCCCCACACACCCACGGCGGCACCTCACACCTCCAACCTCTCGTGTGTTTGTTTGTGCTCTGGGGAGCCGAGGGCTGACGAAAGGCGGAGCTAAGGGGAGCGGCCGGTCAGCTGATTTCCGAGAAATCAGCAAGGAAGCCGCTCGCTCAGTTTCGCTGTCTGGGTAACCCTTGATGGTGCTGCCTCTGCTCGAGCAGGGCCGGGGCTCTCCCGTCCTCACCCTGGGGTGTCCCCTCAGGGATCCCTTTGGCCCCGATGGCCTCGGACGGGAGCTGAGGGGGAAGGACGCGCCGGGCCGGGGCTGCTCAGGCTGTGCCGGGGCTCCTGTGGCTTCACGGGGCGTTTGCCCGGCAGGTTTGGGACCGATGAAACTCCGCGGCTCCGAGGAGCACCCACAGCAGTCCGGAGAGCAGAGCTGGAGCCGCTCTGCCTCCTCCTCTCCACAGGGCAGCCTCAAAAGCCGGCTGAAAACCCTCGCTGCACGCCCCCTTTGCTGCTGATGCTGAGCTGGGTCAATTGTATCTGTATTCTGGAAAAGTGCTTAAAAACCTTTAACCTTAATGAAAGAGTGCATCCATCCTCTGGCTTGGGCTGTAACTTCTCCCCTGCCCCAAACTGAGTGCAGGGGAACTGGGGGCAGCATCAGCGAGCAGGTCAGTGCTGGGCACTGAGCATCCCCTGTGCCCTGTCCCCCTCTAATGCCACCATCACCCGAGAGAGCAGCCACACACAGACACCAACTCTGGTGAAAGCAAAGTGCTTTTATTGGCTTCAGGGAAATCAATGCTCACAACAATCCAAAGCTTTTGAAATGGGAGGCAGAGCCTTGAGGGGTCTGTGGGGGTTTCCCAGCACCTGCACTGTGCAAGGCACGGCTTTGGGATCAGCAACCGGCTTCGTTTCTCTTGGTTTGCTTGTATGGAGTTATCTCCTCCTCATGTTTGTCACTCAAGTTACTTTTTCTTAGGTTTGTGACTTGGGTTTTTTATCCTTCTGTAGGTTAGTCACTTGGAGGTTTCTTTGACTCAGTTAGCTGGGCACCGGTTGCTGCACCAGCTGAGCCCAGGGCAGCTGTCAGCCCAGCTTGGGCACCAGCAGAAAGACCTGCAGCTCCTGCAAAGACAAATCGAGATGTGAAGTTTCAGGAGCATCGAGGCTGCCAGCTGAGGGACCGAGCACTGGGCACAGCCAGCCAAGGGCTCCTCCTGAGCAGGGAGAGCCCAGAGATTTTGGAGCAATTCAGACCAGGGAGGAGTCAAAGGGCTTCTCTGGCTCTAGAGCCAAAGAGCCGCTCCTTTGCCTCAGTGTTCCCATCCCTGGAGCCCCATTTTTCTCCCTGCCATGGAGATGGAGCCCAGCTCCCCTGCCCTCCCCACTCACCGATGGACTGCAGCACAGCCACGGTGCTGCCTGCAGCCACTCCGCCGCCGTTGGCGATGGCAGCTGCCGACATCATCTTGGCAGCGATGGAGCCGGCGGCGATGCCGGCCCCGGTGAAACCCAGCGCGCCGAGGAACACCGGGACGCCAACCACTGCCAATCCTGCAGGGAGGGCAGAGCAGCGTTAGGGTGCTCTCAGTGAGCCCCATCTCCCCCTGCCACCTGCACCAGACCCGGCCTCCCCAGAAGCACCCAGGGAGCAGAGCGGGCAGCGAGGGCTGGGGCTGCAGGGACGGGGACAGCCCTGGGCGGCAGGAGAGGAGCAGCGTGCAGGGCTGCAGCAGCGGGGGCAGACACAACTCCATTCCAGCCACTGCCCACAGCTGCCCCTTCTCCTCCTGCCGGCACCCAAATTCTCCCCAGCCGTGGTACTTGCAGCCCCCAGCCCCAGCCCAGACCCCAGGACCCCACGGGGCTGGCACCAGGCAGTGAACCCGAGCGCTGCTCATCCAGTGCCAGACCCTCACCTGCTCCCACTGTGGCTCCAATGACAGCTCCAATGGCACTTCCATTGTCCTCTGAGAAAGAAAATGGCAGGAGGGGAGGAAGGACATGAGTATGGACAGCACCGCTCCCCTGAGCAGCAGCAGCTCCTGCAGCCTCCCCCTGGTTTCAGCCCCTGAAGATCCCTGGGAAGAGGCCTCTGGAGGGGTGGGTCCCAATGTCCCCTCAGATTGGGAGGAAAAGGGAGAAGGGGCACACCCCAGAGTGCCCAACCTGCCCTGCCCGCCACAGTCACCTACCTGGAACAGCACAGGACATACGGCACGTGTCAGCCCAGTCTGTGTCCTGCATGCCCAGATGGCCCCACGTGCCCACAGCCACCACTGAGCACGGAGCTCCTCGTGTTCAGACCCATGGCCAATCCATGCATGCGTCAGACCCAGAGCCCCTCATTGGTGGAGGATGCTCAGGATGGTGTTTGGGGGTGGCTGCCCTTGCGGGTGATGTGATGCTCCAGGATGCAGTTGAGGCTCATTGGTTTGGGCTGTGGTGGCACCTGGAAGGCTGCACCCCACTAAGAGTGTCCCCAGTGTGTGCCAGAGAGTTGGCCTGCAGTCAGCTCTGCTCCCTGAGCACACCCAGCCCCTTCCTGCTCTCCATTTCCACCTCTGGCCAGTGCTGCCAGTGGACACAGCAGTTCTTGCCACAGAGCACTCACCTCCCTGCACAGCCCCGATGCCCTCAGCCCCAACCCCTACCCCAAGAGATCCTCGCTCTTCCCACCACATTGGAATGGATCCCTTTCCCTCAGTTTGGGCACATTCAGACCAGGGATGGCTTCAGCAGCTGCTTTGGCTTCAGAGGAAGCCCAGGCTACAACCCCGTGTTCCACCCAGCACAGCCCAGCCCCCCTGCCCTCTCCACTCACTCTCAGATCTGCGATCCTTTGCTGCTGCTCCTGCAAGGGAGGACAATGAAGCGTTAGGGTGCTCTCAGTGAGCCCCATCTCCCCCTGCCACCTGCTCCAGACCCGGCCTCCCCAGAAGCACCCAGGGAGCAGAGCGGGCAGCGAGGGCTGGGGCTGCAGGGACGGGGACAGCCCTGGGCGGCAGGAGAGGAGCAGCGTGCAGGGCTGCAGCAGCGGGGGCAGACACAACTCCATTCCAGGCACTGCCCACAGCTGCCCCTTCCCTCTCAGCAGCACAAGCAGCGAAGCCAAGCACTGCTCATCCCGTGCCAAATTCTCACCTCCAATTGTAGATCCAGTGATGAGCAGAGTGATCATGGCAACGGCGACTACCCGTGTACCTAGGAAGGAAAAGGGCTGAAGGGCAGCAGTGTGGGCAGTAAAGCCCCTCTCAGCTGGAGCCCAGCGCTCTGTGCCGGGCAGGGTCCCAGAGGCAGCAGCAGCTCTGCCAGCGCCGCCCTCCTTCAGCCCTCCGGGAGGAGAGGGGAGCAGGGGCGAACCCCAGGGTCCCTGTGCCCCCCTCAGGACCCAGGCCCGCAGCCCAGGAACTTCCCCGCTTACCCATGATCGTCAGTGCGGGAGCGAGATCTGCGATGAGTCTGCTCTAATCCCGGATCCCTGGGGGAACGAGAACCAAGATTTTTTTTGCGTGGCCGGCAGCTGCGATCAGCGGGGCTTTCTTGCCCTGCACGATCGCCCCCAGCCACCCCTCTCCCACCCAGGAGACCCCGGCCCCCTCCCCTCACAAGAAGGGACCCTCCCTCTCCCCAGCCCCGGCTCCTGCCCGGCCGCTCCGCCGGCACAGCGAGGAGAACGCCCCGTTATCGTCCCCCCATTACAGACAGGCTGCTGTCCCCACACACCCACGGCGGCACCTCACGCCTCCAACCTCTCGTGTGTTTCTTGTTCTCTGAGGAACCAAGGGCTGCAGAAAAGGCGGAGCTAAGGGGAGCGGCCGGTCAGCTGATTTCCGAGAAATCAGCAAGGAAGTCGCTCGCTCAGTTTCGCTTTCTGGGTAACCCTTGATGGTGCTGCCTCTGCTCGAGCGGGGCTGGGGCTCTCCCGTCCTCAGCCTGGGGTGTCCCCTCAGGGATCCCTTTGGCCCCGGTGGCCTCGGACGGGAGATGAGGGGGAAGGATGCGCCGTGAGCTGTAACTTCTTCCCTGCCCCAAACTGAGAGCAGGGGAACTGGGGGCAGCATCAGCGAGCAGGTCAGTGCTGGGCACTGAGCATCCCCTGTGCCCTGTCCCCCTCTAATGCCACCATCACCCAAGAGAGCAGCCACACACAGACACCAACTCTGCTGCAAGCAAAGCACTTTTATTGGCTTCAGAGAAATCAATGCTCACAACAATCCAAAGCTTTTGAAACGGGAGTCAAAGATCTGAGGGGTCTGTGGGGGTTTCTCAGCTGCACTGTGCAAGGCACGGCTTTGGGATCAGCAACCTGCTTGACTTCTCTTGGGTTGCTTGTCTGGAGTTATCTCCTCCTCATGTTAGTCACCCAAGTTACTTTTTCTTGGGTTGGTCACTTGGGTTTTTATCCTTTTTAGGTTGGTCACTTGGAGGTTTCTTCCGTTTTGAGAACCAGGCACCGGCTGCTGCGCCAGCTGAGCCCAGGGCAGCTTTGGCACCAGCAGAAAGACCTGCAGCTCCTGCAAACACAAATCGAGATGTGAACTCCCAGGAGCATCAAGGCTGCCTGCTGAGGGACCGAGCACTAGGCACAGCCAGCCAAGGGCTCCTCCTGGGTAGGGAGAACCCTGAGAGTTTGGAGCAATTCAGAGCAGGGAGGGGTGAAAGGGCTGCTCAGGCTCTAGAGCCAGCCCGTGCTCCCTGCCATGGAGATGGAGCCCAGCTCCCCTGCCCTCCCCACTCACCGATGGACTGCAGCACAGCCACGGTGCTGCCTGCAGCCACTCCGCCGCCGTTGGCGATGGCAGCTGCCGACATCATCTTGGCAGCGACGGAGCCGGCGGCAATGCCGGCCCCGGTGAAACCCAGCGCAGCAACACCCAGTGGGACGCCAAAGAGTAGCACTCCTGCAGGGAGGACAATGAAGCGTTAGGGTGCTCTCTGTGAGCCCCATCTCCCCCTGCCACCTGCACCAGACCCGGCCTCCCCAAAAGCACCCAGGGAGCAGAGCGGGCAGCGAGGGCTGGGGCTGCAGGGACGGGGACAGCCCTGGGCGGCAGGAGAGGAGCAGCGTGCAGGGCTGCAGCAGCGGGGGCAGACACAACTCCAGTCCAGGCACTGCCCACAGCTGCCCCTTCTCCTCCCACCTGCACCCCAATTCTCCCCAGCCCTGGTCCTTGCAGCCCCAGCCCAGCCCAGTCCCCAGGAGCCCACGGGGCTGGGGCCGGGCAGTGAACCCGAGCGCTGCTCATCCAGTGCCAGATCCTCACCTGCTCCCGCTGTGGCTGCAATGACAGTTCCAATGGCACTTCCACTTCCATTGTCCCCTGAGAAAGAAAATGGCAGAAGGGGAGGAAGGACATGAGCATGGAGAGCAAAACTCCCCTGAGCAGTGCTGAGCACTCTGTGCCAGGCAGAGCAGGGTCTCAGAGCCAGCAGCAGCTCCTCCAGCCTCCCCCTGCCTTCATCTGCCTTTTGCCTCTCAAGACCCCTGGGAAGAGCCCTCTGGAGGGCTGGGTCCCAGTGTCCCCCCAGGCTGGGAGGAACAGGGGCACACCCCGCAGTGCCCACCCACCCACCCTTCCCTGTCCTCCACAGCCACCAACCCAGAACAGCACAGGGACACAGGGCAGGTGTCAGCCCAGTCTGTCACCTGCCACCAGCACAAGGTCAATCAAACAGAGTTCATAGCAAACACACCCACTGCCTTGCCAGCCCTTCCCTGTGCAGGGTGAGAGGGAGCAGGGCTGGCAGCAGTGCCCACTGCAATCCCTGCCTGGAGCACAGCAATTCCCAGGGCACTCAGCAGGTACCTGCACACCCACCACCACTGCAGCCCCTCCTGCCATGCACTTCTGCTTTTGGGGCACCTCTCGCTCCTACAGCTCTTCAAGGTGCCCAGGCTGCTGGGGCTTTCCAGAGCCTGCGTGGCTGCCTGGCAGGGACCTTGGGCTCAGGCATCTGCTTGGCTTCCCTTGGGAAGCCACAAACAATGACAGAATGAGCTAAGCTGCAAAAGACCTTTGAGATCATCTAGTCCAACCTGGGACCTAACACCCTTTCATCAACTTTACCATGGCACTGAAAACTACATTCAGTGTCTTTTTAAACACATCCAGGGATGGTGACTTCACCACCTGGCTGGCCAGACAATGTCAGTGCCCAATCAGTCTTTCAGTGAAGAAATTTTTCCCTGATGTCTCACCCAAACTTCCCATGAACTTTACCTGGATTATCCCCATTGTTGGGACCATCGTCGGGACTATTGTCGGGACCATTGTCGGGACCATTTTCAGGACCACCACCAGGACCATCCTCACGACCACCACCAGGACCATCCTCAGGACCATCCCCATCCTTGGGTTCATCACCATGATCTGTCTCATCCCAGGATTTCTTATCTGAATTTCTCTCCTTCTTGCGCTCATCACCAGGAGTTGTGTGCTCCCCAGATTTCTCATTTATAATTATCGGGATCTTGGGTTCCTCCTCTGGAGGTGGCTTCATCTTGGACATCTTGGCAGAGTCTCCTGCACCAGTGACAGCAGGATAGATGTCAGCCCAATTTTGGCACCAAGAGAGGAACCTGCAGCTCCAGGCTGGTCCTGCCCCTCCCTCACAGCAGCACCCTGAGTCTCTCCTTCCCAACACTTGCAGCCCCTGCCTGGCAGTGAACCCCAGTGCCAGACATTTACCTTCTGTGGCAGCTCCTTTTCCTCTGTGTCTCACAGCTAAGAGGGAAAAAGGCAGGAGGGCAGGAGGGAGAAGAGGAAAAGGAAAATGAAGAGGAAGAGGACAGGGAAGGTGGAAGAGGGAAGGAAGCAGCGCTACCCACCTGCCCCCGGCATTGCTCACCTGCCCGCAGTGCCCGGTGCACTGGAATGGTCCCGTGGTGCCCGATGGACTGGGATGGTCCCGCGGTGCCCGGTGCCCTGGAAAGGTCCTGCAGTTCCCGGTGCACCGGAACGGCCCCGCGGTGCCCGGTGCCCTGGAGAGGTGCCGGTGCCCGCCCCGGGGCCGCCCCGTCCCAGCCGCGCCCAGGCAGGAGGCAGCGGGCTGAGCTTGATTCTCCATTCCTGCCGTCAGACACAGCAAGGGCAGCACGGGACAGGGGTGGGGGTCCCGGCCGCGGAACCAGAGGGGTTCCAGAGTGTGGGGTCACGGCAGACGAGTGCGAGGGTCCTGTTGTGTACGGGAGGGTCACGGCAGGGCAGCCAAACCTGAGCCCTGCGTGGCTGCCGAAGCTTAACCCCAGCCAGCCCAAAGCGCCTCGCAGCCGCTTGCTCACCACTCCCACCCCTCCAACCCCATCGGGACTAGGGACAGAATGGAAGGGTAAAAACTAGAAAACTTGTGGGTTGAAATAAACAGTTTAATGTAGTGAGAGTCCTATGTATTGGATAAGTGGGTCCTAGTTGCTCTAAATGAGCCACAGCTGTGAAGTCCTTAGTTGGGCAGCAGCTGTGGCTTGCAAAGATACCTGGGATAAAAGGGGGTGGGTCGAGAGCCCCACAAGGAGGAGCTCCTGTGAAGCCATGAGGAACTGCACAGCAGAGAAGAGCTACATGGTAGAAAACCAGCTAGAAGGTATGGACTTTAAGGTGGGACTCCAGAAATATGAAATACAATAAGATAACAACAATAATTGGTGACCCCGACGTGATGGAGGTTTGCAGCCTGAAGAGCTGTGGAAAATAGGACAGCCTGAGAGCTGTAGCAGCCTGAAGAGCTGTGGAAGATTGTGTGTATTGTACTTGTGTGAGGCCTTTGAGTCTTGGGATAAAACATGTATTGTCAAGGAAATGAATATATTGTACTTGAATATCTATATTGTATTTGAATACATCTGTTAGTAATAGAAAAAGGGGGAAACGTAGTGAGAGTCCTATGTATTGGATAAGTGGGTCCTAGTTGCTCTAAATGAGCCACAGCTGTGAAGTCCTTAGTTGGGCAGCAGCTGTGGCTTGCAAAGATAACTGGGATAAAAGGGGGTGGGTCGAGAGCCCAGGAGGAGCCCCTGTGAAGCCATGAGGAACTGCACAGCAGAGAAGAGCTACATGGTAGAAAACCAGCTAGAAGGTATGGACTTTAAGATGGGACTCCAGAAATATGAAATACAATAAGATAGCAACAATAGTTTAATAGGGAAAGAAAAAGCCGTGCACGCAAGCAAAGCAAACCCAGGAATTCAGTCCCTGCTTCCCGCGGGCAGGGAGGGGTTCAGCTCCTCCGGGAGAGCGGGACTCCTGCAGACGGGACAGATGCGGGAAGAGAAATGCCATCACTCCAAATGTCCCCTCCTTTGTTCATTCATGTTATATCCCACGGTCGGGGATATCCCATTGGCCAGTTGGGGTCACTTGTCCCTCCTACGTCTCCTCCCAACCTCTCACTCGCCCCCAAATCCCTCCCCAGCATGGCCGTGTGAGGGCCTGGAAATGCCTTGGCTCTGGGCAAGCTCAGCACTAACAAAACACCTCTGTGGCATCAACCTCGTGTTTGGCACAAAACCAAAACACAGCCCCTGGGAGGAAAATTAAAATTACCCCTAGCCCAGCCCAAAGCAGCACAATGGCCAAGAGCTGTGAGGAGTCCTGAGGAAGAGGAGGAGAAATCAGCCCAGGGCTCCCCAGCTGGCCCTGCCTAAGCATAGGGCTCCCATTATCCCCCCTAGCAAGGGGGAGCACCCCATGGAGGAGCAGATCCCCCAGATCTCAGCTCCCTGCTGCCATCAGGTGTCCCCAGAGCCAGGGCAGTGCAGGCAGCAGGGCCACATGGGGCACCCCTGGGCCTTGACCTGCTCCCGTGGCCACCCCAGGCCCTGGATGTGGGCACTGCCCTGGCAGGACAAAGCTCAGGGTGCTGGGGAAATGCTGTGCTGCCTTGTTTACCAACACTGCTGCAGAATGTGTGTATCTGAGGTAAATAATAGAGAGAATGCAGAAAGTAAAGCTCAGCTGGGTGTGGGGAGAGTCCTGAGGTCACACATGGGACACAGTACAGGACACAGAGCACTTGTCAGCCAGACTGTCACCTGTCACTGGCACAAGGTGACTCAAACGTGGTTTACAACAAAGCCATCCAATGCCTGGATGGGAGCCAGAGGCCAGAGGTTGTGCAGGGGCCTTGGGGAGCACCTCCTGCCCACCCCCAGTCCCATCCTCAGCCTGTGCCCAGCACAGCCCAGGTGGAGGCACTGCCCAGAGGGCCCCTGTGCCCACAGCCACCAAACTGCTCCTCATGTTTGGAGCCATGGCCAACCCATGTGTGCCTCAGACCCAGAGCCCCTCAGTGGCTGGAGGATGCTCAGGATGGTGTTTTGGGGGTGGCTGCCCTTCGTGGGCGATGGGATGCTCCAGGATGCAGTCGAGGTTCAGTGGTTTGGGCTGCACCCCACTAAGGGTCACCTCAGTCTGTGCCAGAGCGTTGGCTGCAGTCAGCTCGGCTGCCTGAGCACACCCAGCCCCTTTCTGCTCTGCCTTTCTGTCCCTGGCCAGTGCTGCCAGTGGACACAGCAGTTCTTGCCACAGAGCACTCACCTCCCTGCACAGCCCCAATGCCCTCAGCCCTGGTCCCTGCCCCAGCAACTCCTGGCTCTTCCCACCACGTTGCTAGATTCCTTTGCTAGATTTCAGTTGGGTTCAGACCACTGAAGGCTTCAAGGGCTGCTTTGGCTCTACAGGAAGCCCAGGGTACAAGTCTGTGTTCCCTCCCAGCACATCCCAATTCCCTGCCCTCCCCACTCACCGATTCGGAGACTGAAGCCAAAATACTTGTAATTCATAGAGAACTTGATGGCCTCACCTCTTGCCAGTGCTGCAAGGAGGGCAGAGCAGCGTTAGGGTGCTCTCGGTGAGCCCCATCTCCCCCTGCCACCTGCACCAGACCCGGCCTCCCCAGAAGCACCCAGGGAGCAGAGCGGGCAGCGAGGGCTGGGGCTGCAGGGACGGGGACAGCCCTGGGCGGCAGGAGAGGAGCAGCGTGCAGGGCTGCAGCAGCGGGGGCAGGCACAACTCCATTCCAGGCACTGCCCACAGCTGCCCCTTCCCCCTCAGCAGCACCACCAGCAAAGCTGAGAGTTGCTCATCCTGTGCCAGGCTCTCACCTACAAGTGCAGGTCTAATGACGATTCCAATGAGGAATGCAGCGACAAGTAGAAGAAAGTCTAAGAAGGAAAATGGCAGATGAGCAGGAGTTGGGCACTAAAGCTACTCCCAGCTGGAGCCCAGCGCCCTGTGAAGGTCAGGGCAGGGTGCCAGGAGCAGCAGCAGCTCCTCCTTCAGCCCTGCAGGGGCCTGAAGGGGCGAACCCCAGGGTCCCTGTCCCCCCCTATATTGTCCCATCCAGGTCCCATCTCCTTGACCCCACGAGCCACCCAACTTACCCATGGTGGTCTGGACGGCAGCAGGAGCTGCACTGTGTCCTCTGTGAGCCTGCTCCTCCCAGAAACGAGAACAAGACGTTTTTCCGTGAGCAGCAGGCGGGGCTGGCGGGGCTTTGGTGTCCTGTACGATCGTGCTCAGCCACACCTGTCCCACTCAGGAGCCCGCGGTTCCCCACACAGGCACAGAGCCCTCAGACTCTGCCCAGGCCCCTGCCCCGCCCAGGGCTTGGTGGATGCTCCCCGTTATTGCCCCCAAGGTGAGCAGCCCCCCGTTATTGTCCCCCCTACACAGAGAAAGGGGGTGCTGTCCCCAAACACCCACGGTGGGAGCACAGCACCCCACACCACCGACCTGTCCTGTGTCTGCTGTGCTCAGAGGGTCAAAGGGCAGCAGGAAAGACACCAACAGGTAATGTCACCACAGGTAATTTCCGAGAAATTGCTCAACCACTGAGTTTCCGTTTCGTTCTAATCAACAAGTGATTTTGCTGTCTCTGCTGGAGCTGGGCTGGGGCTCCCCCATCTCCAGGACTTTGGACATTGGGGTTGCCCCTGCAGGGAGCCTGTGGCTTTCCACTGTGGGGAACTGCGAGGAATTCTTTTAAAAACAGATGGTCTGGAATGAAGTTAAGTCAACAGAGACAACATTGTATCTGAAAACTGTTTCTTGATAACAAAAAAACAAACAAACAAAAAAAGTTACCCTACACTACCACCCTACCCCTGAGCCACGATGCACACCAGGCACCACCACACACACCCACACCAGAAATGCACTTTTAATAAAGGTTTCAAAAGAATTTATGACTCAAGGCCATCCAAATCTGTTAAAGGGCCAGCTGCTGGTTGGTGGGGGCATTCTAGTCCATGCTGTGGGAAGACATGAAGCAGGCTGCTTGGAAGGAAGGAAATCACCTTCTGTTCACTGCCCATGGTGATCAGGCTTTCTTCTTCTGGTCAGCAAGGCATTGGCTGCAGCCTGGGGGGCTGGCCTTTTGTTTCCCCCCTATAAAGACAGGAGCGTCAGGTCTCAGAAGCATCGGCTGCCTGCTGATGGACAAGCAGGAGCCAGGGACAGCCACAAATATCTCCAGCAAGAGTCTCCCCAGTCTGTGCCAGAGCGTTGGCTGCAGTCAGCTCTGCTCCCTGAGCACATCCAGCCCCTTCCTGCTCTCCATTTCCAGCTCTGGCCAGTGCTGCCAGTAGACACAGCAGTTCTCACCACAGAGCACTCACCTCCCTGCACAGCCCCAGTGCCCTCAGCCCCAATGCCCTTGCCCCATCGTGTCCTGGCTCTTCCCACCACATTGGGATGGATCCCTTTGCGACACTTTGGGCACATTCAGACCAGTGAGGGCTTCAAGGGCTGCTTTGGCTTCAGAGTAAGCCCAGGGTGCAACCCCGTGTTCCACCCAGCACAGCCCAGCCCCCCTGCCCTCCTCACTCACCAAAATGGAAACGTACACCCAGGAGATTGATATCGATGTTCAAAGGCTCATTCCTTGCTCTTCCTACAGGGAGGGCAGAGCAGCGTTAGGGTGCTCTCAGTGAGCCCCATCTCCCCCTGCCACCTGCACCAGACCCGGCCTCCCCAAAAGCACCCAGGGAGCAGAGCGGGCAGCGAGGGCTGGGGCTGCAGGGACGGGGACAGCCCTGGGCGGCAGGAGAGGAGCAGCGTGCAGGGCTGCAGCAGCGGGGGCAGACACAACTCCATTCCAGGCACTGCCCACAGCTGCCCCTTCCCTCTCAGCAGCACCACCAGAAGTGAAGCTGAGCGCTGCTCACCCCGTGTCCAATTCTCACCCAGAATCTGAAGTGCGATAACAAGTGCCGCGGCAAATCCCAGAAGAAATGTAATCACGAATGACTCAAAGCCTAAGATGGAAAATGGCAGATGAGCAGGAGTTGGGCACTAAAGCCCCTCCCAGCTGGAGCCCAGCACCGTGTACCAGGCAGGGCAGGGTCCCAGAGGCAGCAGCAGCTCTGCCAGCGCCGCCCTCCTTCAGCCCTGCAGAGGCCCCAGAGGGGGGAAGGGGCGAACCCCAGGGTCCCTGTGCCCCCCACTGCAGGTCCCATGTCCCAGACCCCATGAGACACCCAACTTACCCATGGTCCAGGGATCCAGATCTGCCATGAGTCTGCTCTAATCCCGGTATCCTTGTGAAGCAAGAACAAGAAATCTTTCCATGGGCAGCAGGTGGGGTCTTTGCTGCCCTGCACGATCGTCCTGAGCCACCCCTCTCCCACCCAGGACAGCCCAGCCATGCCATAAGAGCAGAGACCCCTCAGTGCCCACCCAGGCTCCAGCCCAGCCCAGGGCTACCTGGGCTGCTCTGCCAGTGCATGGACTCAGACCCACAGGGACACTGAGATATTTATCGAGGGAAAGGAGCTGGTTTTATACCCTTCCTCAAGGCCCACTATTTCCTTGTATGTTTTTTATCACTAAGGGACCTATCACACATTGCCACATCAGCAATCATTAAACATTCTTAAGGCTTTCTCATCATCCTTTTATGGGGTGATCTCGTGCCATCCAGGTGTCAGGCAGATTCCAACAGGCTCCTCTCCTTAGGGCGTCCACCAAGTGGCATTTCTTCCCAAGGTCAGGGGAAATGTTTCCTAATACGAGAATTTATAGGTTCAATGTATGGTATTCATAAGTGAATTATTGAGACCCTCTAAAGTGTTTTTGTTTCAATCATACCTGTATTCTGGAAAAGCGATTAAAACCTTTAACCTTAATGAAAGAGTGCAGCCATCCTTCTTTCCTCTATGACACTGGAATCTAAAAGTGGTTTACAAACCAGTACACAGCCTAAAAGCAGAATCTCACAGATTTCATATGGGGAGGGCTTGGTAGTTTTTAAGCCACAGTTAAAATTGCAGCTGATCACCTGCACAGCAGCACCTGGTGGTTCCCACTCACACTGGGTTCTGTTCCTCTGGCTTGGGCTGTAACTTCTCCCCTGCCCCAAACTGAGAGCAGGGGAACTGGGGGCAGCATCAGCGAGCAGGTCAGTGCTGGGCACTGAGCATCCCCTGTGCCCTGTCCCCCTCTAATGCCACCATCACCCAAGAGAGCAGCCACACACAGACACCAACTCTGCTGCAAGCAAAGCACTTTTATTGGCTTCAGGGCAATCACTGCTCAAGAGAATCCAAACCTTTTCAAAGGGGAGACAAAGATCTGAGGGGGTTTCCCAGCACCTGCATTGTGCAAGGCACAGCTTTGGGATCAGGAAGCTGCTTGGCTTCTCTTGAGTTGCTTGTCTGGAGTTGTCTTCTCCTCATGTTTGTCACCCAAGTTACTTTTTCTTGGGTTGGTCACTTGGGTTTTGTCCTTTGTTGGGGTTGTCACTTGGATATTTGTTGTTTCTTTAGGTTTGTCACTTGGAGTTTTCTTCCGCTTTGATAGCCAGCCGCCACTTGCTGCACTGATTGATCTCAGGGCAGTTTTCAGCCCAGTTTTGACAGCAAGAGAGTAAGCTGCAGATCCTGCAAGGACAGACCATGGCGTGATGTCCCAGTAGCATCGAGGCTGCCTGCTGAGGGACCGAGCCCTGGGCACAGCCAGCCAAGGGCTCCTCCTGGGCATGGAACACCCTGAGAGTTTGGAGCAATTCAGACCATGCCATGTGTTGCCTGCCATGGAGATGAAGCCCAGCTCCCCTGCCCTCCCCACTCACCAATCGTCTGTAGCACGGCCACCTCGCCATCTTCAGCCACTCCGCCATCAGCTCCCATTATCATCTTGGCAGCGACGGAGCCGGCGGCAATGCCAACCCCGGTGAGCCCCAGCGCGCCAAAGATCGCCGGGAAGCCAACCAATGCTACTCCTGCAGGGAGGACAGCACACCTTTAGGGTGCTCTCTGTGAGCCCCATCTCCCCCTGCCACCTGCACCAGACCCGGCCTCCCCAGAAGCACCCAGGGAGCAGAGCGGGCAGCGAGGGCTGGGGCTGCAGGGACGGGGACAGCCCTGGGCGGCAGGAGAGGAGCAGCGTGCAGGGCTGCAGCAGCGGGGGCAGGCACAACTCCATTCCAGGCACTGCCCACAGCTGCCCCTCCTCCCCTCTTCCTCCCACCTGCACCCCAATTCTCCCCAGCCCTGGTACTTGCAGCCCCCAGCCCAGCCCAGTCCCCAGGAGCCCACGGGGCTGGGGCCGGGCAGTGAACCCGAGCACTGCTCATCCCGTGCCAGATCCTCACCTGCTCCCACTGTTTTTCTTATGACAGCTCCAATGCTTTTCTTTTTCTTCCCTGAGAAAGAAAATGGCAGTAGGGGAGGAAGGACATGAGCATGGACAGCAAAACTCCCCTGAGCAGTGCTGAGCACTCTGTGCTGGGCAGAGCAGGGTCCCAGAGCCAGCAGCAGCTCCTCCAGCCTCCCCCTGCCTTCATCTGCCTTTTGCCTCTCAAGACCCCTGGGAAGAGCCCTCTGGAGGGCTGGGTCCCAGTGTCCCCCCAGGCTGGAACAGGGGCACATCCCGCAGTGCACACCCACCCACCCTGCCCTGCCCGCCACAGCCACCAACCCAGAACAGCACAGGGACACAGGGCAGGTGTCAGCCCAGTCTGTCACCTGCCACCAGCACAAGGTCAATCAAACAGAGTTCATAACAAACTCACCCACTGCCTTGCCAGCCCTTCCCTGTGCAGGGCGAGAGGGAGCAGGGCTGGCAGCAGTGCCCACTGCAATCCCTGCCTGGAGCACAGCAATTCCCAGGGCACTCAGCAGGTGCCTGCACACCCACCACCACTGCAGCCCCTCCTGCCATGCACTTCTGCTTTTGGGGCACCTCTCGCTCCTACAGTTCCTCAAGGTGCCCAGGCTGCTGGGGCTTCCCAGAGCCTGCCTGGCTGCCTGGCAGGGACCTTGGGCTCAGGCATCTGCTTGGCTTCCCTTGGGAGGTCACAAAGAATCACAGAATGAACTAGGCTGGAAAAGACCTTTGAGATCAAATCACACCTCTGACCTTACACCCCCGCATCAAATAAACCACAGCACTGATGCCACCTCCAGTGTCTTCTTAAACACGTCCAGGGATGGTGACTCCACCACCTCCCTGGCCAGACAATGTCAGTGCCCAATCAGTCTTTCAGTGAATAACTTTTTTCCTGATGTCTAACAAAAACTTACCCTTCTTTTTACTTCGTCTAGCCTCATTCTTGGGTTTGTCACCAGGATTCGTCTCATCCTTTGATTCCTCATTTGCAATTGTCTCCTCTTCGGGTTCATCACCAGCAATTGTCTCCTCACCACATTCCTCATCTGAAATTGTCTCCTCTTCGGGTTCATCACCAGGAGTTGTCTCCTCGCCACATTCCTCGTCTGAAATTGTCTCTTCTTCAGGTTCATCACCAGGAGTTGTCTCCTCACCAGATACCTCATCTGAAATTGTCTCCTCCTTGGGCTCATCACCAAGAGTTATCTCCTCACCAGATACCTCATCTGAAATTGGCTCCTTCTTGGGCTCATCACCAAGAGTTATCTTCTCACCAGATTCCTGATACGACATTGTCTCCTCCTCGGGTTCATCACCAGGAGTTATCTCCTCACCAGATACCTCATCTGAAATTGTTTCCTCCTTGGGCTCATCACCAGGAGTTGTGTGCTCCCCAGATTTCTCATCCAAAGGTGTCTCCTCCTTGGGTTCCTCCTCTGGAGTTGGCTTTCCCTTGTACGTCTTGGCAAAGTCTCCTGCACCGAGCGACAGCAGGATAGATGTCAGCCCAATTTTGGCACCAAGAGAGCAATCTGCAGCTCCAGGCTGGTCCTGCCCCTCCCTCACAGCAGCACCCTGAGTGTCTTGGGGCCCAAAACTTGCAGCCCCAGCCTGGCAGTGAGCCCCAGTGCCAGACCTTCACCTGCTTGGGCAACTGCCCCAGTGGCAGCTCCTTTGTGGGAAAAAGGCAGGAGGGCAGGAGGGAGAAGAGGGAAAGGAAAACAAAGAGGAAGAGAACAGGGAAGGTGGAAGAGGGAAGGAAGCAGCGCTGCCCACAGCATTGCTCACCTGCCCGCGGTGCCCGGCGCACTGGAATGGTCCCGGTGCTGTCCCTGGGGCTGCCCCATCCCAGCCACACCCAGGCAGGAGGCAGAGGGCTGAGCATGAGTCTTTATTCGGGGGGTCAGATACAGCAAGGGGGGCACAGGACAGCGGTGGGGGTCCCAGCCATGGTACCAGGGTATTGAGGCAATGAACCCCTAAACAGGGAATAATGTCCATTGACTCCATGATTGCAGACGGCTGATCAAATGCTTTATTATATACTATACTATACTATACTATACTATACTATACTATACCATACCAATTACTAAGAAAAGCCAATCACCCTTTGCCAGACAGTCACAACACATCTTTGACCTAATTGGTCAATCAATCAAAACACGATCACCAGAGTCCAATTAAGAAATCCCTCTTCAGTAAACAATCTCATTCCGCATGTGCGCATGCACACAACAACGATTGCAGCAAGTGGAGATAAGAATTGTTTGTCATACTTTTTCTGAGCTTTCTCACAGGCTTCTCACAGCTTTCCAGGAAAATCCTGGGAGAGAGAATTATGTCTCTGTCTGTTCAGAGGATATGCGACTGCTACACCAGGGGGGTTCCAGAGTGTGGGGTCATGGCAATGCACGCAAGCAAAGCAAACCCTGGAATTCAGTCCCTGCTTCCCGCGGGCAGGGAGGGGTTCAGCTCCTCCGGGAGAGCGGGACTCCTGCAGACGGGGCAGACCCGGCAAAGTCCAGCTCCAATGCCCTCCCCACTCACCGTTTCTGAAAATGAAGCCAAAATAATTCAGATTCCTGAAGAAGTCGATGATCTCACCCTTTGCCAATCCTGCAGGGAGGGCAGAGCAGCGTTAGGGTGCTCTCAGTGAGCCCCATCTCCCCCTGCCACCTGCACCAGACCCGGCCTCCCCAGAAGCACCCAGGGAGCAGAGCGGGCAGCGAGGGCTGGGGCTGCAGGGACGGGGACAGCCCTGGGCGGCAGGAGAGGAGCAGCGTGCAGGGCTGCAGCAGCGGGGGCAGGCACAACTCCATTCCAGCCACTGCCCACAGCTGCCCCTTCCCCCTCAGCAGCACCACCAGAAGTGAAGCCCAGCGCTGCTCATCTCATGCCAAATTCTCACCTGTAAGCAGAAGTGCCATGGCAAATCCCAGAAGAAACGGAATCATGAATGTCTCTAAGCCTAAGAAGGAAAATGGCAGATGAGCGGGAGTTGGGCACTAAAGCTCCTCCTGGCTGGAGCCCCGTGCCCTGAGCCGGGCAGGGTCCCAGAGGCAGCAGCAGCTCCTCCTTCAGCCCTGCAGAGGCCCAAAGGGGCGAACCCCAGGGTCCCTGTGCCCCCCATTGCAGGTCCCATGTCCCAGACCCCATGAGACACCCAACTTACCCATGGTCAGCTAGGCAGGAGCAAGAGCTGCCGTGAGTCTGCTCTAATCCTGGTATCCTTGGGAAGCAAGAACAAGAAATCTTTCCATGGGCAGCAGGTGGGGTCAGAGGGGCTTTGCTGCCCTGCACGATCGCCCTGAGCCACCCCTCTCCCACCCAGGACAGCCCAGCTGTCCCATGAGAGCAGAGACCCCTCAGTGCCCACCCAGGCTCCGCTGCTCCACCAGCACACGGACTCAGACCCGCAGGGATACTGATATTTATCAAGAAAAAGGAGCTGCTTTTATACCTTTCATCAAGACCCACGATTTCCTTGTACGTTTTTTATCACTAAGTGACCTTTCACACATTGCCATATCAGCAACGTTCTTAACGTTTTCTTATCATCCTTCTGTGGGGTCATCTCGTGCCGTTCAGGTCCCGACAGGCTCCTCTCCTTAGGGTGTCCACAAAGTGGCATTTCTTCCCAAGGTCAGGGGACAGCAGTTATTCCATGCTGACATGGCATTCTGCAGGCACAGCCCACAGCCTGTTATCTTATCTCTCCCCACCGATACAGCCAGGTGAGCAGGGCCCCTTATTGCCCCCCCTACACAGAGAAAGGGGGTGCTGTCCCCAAACACCCACTGTGGGAGCACAGCACCCCACACCACCAGCCTGTCCTGTGTCTGCTGTGCTCAGAGGGTCAAAGGGCTGCAGAAGAGATCCCAAAAGGGAATGTCAGGACAAGAAATTTATGAGAAATTGCTCAATCACTGAATTTCACTTTCATTCTCATCAACTCCTGATGTTGTCTCTGCTGGAGCCGGGCTGGGGCTCCCCCACCTCCAGGACACTGGACCTTGGCATTGTCCCTGCAGGGAGCCTGTGGCTTTCCACTGTGGGGAACTGCAATGAATTCTTCTAAAAATAGATGGTCTGGAAAAAAATTAAGTCAACTGAGACAACGTTGCATCTGAAAAGTGTTTATTGATAACGAAAAAACAAACAAAAAAAGAAATCACGCTACTAAAAAGTGTAGAAAAGACGGAGAAGGATGAAGGAAAATGGAAAAGGAGTGTGGGGAGAGACAAAGAGAGGCAGCCAGAGACAAAAAGTGGGAGTGAGCAGCAGCAGCTCAGGGAGTGGCTTGACGCTCACAGGATGCTCTGCCAGCAGCCCAGGAGCTCACCACGCACACCAAGCAACACCACATCCACCCACACCAGAAATGCACTTCTATTCAAGTATTCAAAAGCATTTATTGCTCAAGGCCATCCAAATCTGTTAAAGGGGCAGCTGGGGGTCTTTGGGGGATTTCCAGTTCCAGCAGCGGGAATACATGAATCAAGTCAATTGGAAGGAAGGAAATCACCTTCTGTTCACTGGCAGTGGGAACCTGGAGCTCTTCCCATGGACAGCATGATGTCTGCTGCTGCTTGCAGGGCAGAGTCAGTCCTCATGTTTTCCCTCTATAAAGACAGGAGTGTCAGGTCCCAGAAGCATCGAGGCTGCCTGCTGATGGACAAGCAGGAGCCAGGGGCAGCCACAAATATCTCCAGCAAGAGTCTCCCCAGTCTGTGCCAGAGCATTGGCCTGCAGTCAGCTCTGCTCCCTGAGCACACCCAGCCCCTTTCTGCTCTGCCCTTCTGTCCCTGGCCAGTGCTGCCAGTGGACACAGCAGTTCTTGCCACAGAGCACTCACCTCCCTGCACAGCCCCAATGCCCTCAGCCCCAACCCCTACCCCAAGAGATCCTCGCTCTTCCCACCACATTGGGATGGATCCCTTTCCCTCAGTTTGGGCACATTCAGACCAGTGAGGGGTTCAAGGGCTGCTCTGGCTTCAGAGTAAGCCCAGGGTGCAACCCCGTGTTCCACCCAGCACAGCACAGCCCCCCTGCCCTCCTCACTCACCAGCTTGAAAAAAGAAAGAAAAAGATCCCTTGTTCAATTTGATGGTTATCTTGCTTTTCTTTATCGCTGTTCCAGGGAAGAGAAAGAAGTGTTAGGGTGCTCTCTGTGAGCCCCATCTCCCCCTGCCACCTGCACCAGACCCGGCCTCCCCAGAAGCACCCAGGGAGCAGAGCGGGCAGCGAGGGCTGGGGCTGCAGGGACGGGGACAGCCCTGGGCGGCAGGAGAGGAGCAGCGTGCAGGGCTGCAGCAGCGGGGGCAGACACAACTCCAGTCCAGCCACTGCCCACAGCTGCCCCTTCCCCCTCAGCAGCACCACAAGAGAACCCAAATGCTGCTTATCCCGTGCCAGACTCTCACCTACAAGTGTAATTCCTGCAACGACTGCAACTAATCCAACGACGTGTATAATTGCAACGATTGCCGGAACGGGAACTAAGAAGGAAAATGACAAAAGGGCAGCAGTGTGGAGAATAAAGCCCCCCTCCCAGCTGGAGCCCCGAGCCCTGGGCCAGGGCCGCCCCAGAGGGGAGAAGGGGCGAGCCCCAGGGTCCCTGTGCCCCCCTCCCCGTCTGTCCCACTGCAAGTTCCCCGTCCCCGACCCCACGAGACACCCAACTTACGCATGGTGGGCTGGGCAGGAGCGAGAGCTGCGATGACCCTGCTCTAATCCGGTCCCTTGGGAAGCAAGAACAAGATTTCTCTGCATAGGCAGCAGGTGGGATCAGAGGGGATTTACTGCCCGGCACGATCGCCCCCAGCCGCCCCTCTCCCACTTAAAAGCCCCCGGCCCCTCCCCTCACAAGGAGAGACCCCCCCAGCCCATGCACACGATCCTGGCCGTCCCAGGGACCAGCGCCTGCTCCGCCGGCACAGCGAGGGGAGCAGCCCCCGGTTCTGTCCCCTCCTCAGAGAAAGGCGGCTGTCCCCGAGCACCCACCGCGGGACCGCGGCACCTCAGCCCCTGCTGCGTCTTTTGTGCTCTGAGGGGAAAATGGCAGCCGAAAATAAGCAGCCCCACCCTTGCACCTTCCGGCAGGAAAGGCAGGGGTGGGCCAACTGATTTCCGAGAATTCTTAAACCAGTCACTCCGTTTTAATTTCTGTTTCAGTCTCGGTGTTGCTGCCTGTGCTGGAGCAGGAGCGAGGCTCTCCCGTCCTCGGGGTCGCGCCTATGGGCATATGAAGAAGTATGTAGGGTTGGCAGGGAGCGGCGGGCGCCGCGGGGCTGGGGGCGCAGGGCACGGGGCTGCCCCTCTGCCGGCCGTGTCCCCCAGCCCCAGTGAGGTCCTGCAAGGAGCCCGTGGCCATGGTGAAACCCGAGAGCGGGCAGGGGCTCAGGGGAGCACCTTCTCCACGTGCTTGGAGGGCGAGGCAGCGCCGTGGCCAGTCCATGTGTGCTTCGGACCGAGAGCCCCTGGGGGGCTGCAGAGTGTTCAGGATGGTGTTTTGGGGGGATTTGGCTGCCCTTGGAGGCTGCAGAGATGCACCCACTCCAGCCCCGGGGCTCTGCCGGCCCTGCATTGCAGTGCCAGGCTGCCCTGAGGATTTGCTGCAGCAGCGCCGGGGTCCCAGGGACTGCCAGCACGGCCAGGCTGCAGTGGGAGCAGCCCCTGGCTGTGCAGGGGGACTGGGAGCAAGGCTGGAAACACGGCCTGTGCAATCCCTGCCTGGAGCACAGCACAGCCCCAGCTGCGGGGCAGCAACCTGAGCCACTACACACACCCAAGTACCACCACACAGACATGCCAGCACTGTGCATTTATTGCTAATTTGCTGTTGAATTCCAAATTATTGAAAGCAGAAGCTGTGGGAAGGATTGGACTTTCCAGCACCAGACATTTGAAGACACATCCTGTGCTTGGAAGGAAGGGATCTTGCTTCTGCTTGCTTGCATTGAGCACAGGGAGCTGTTTCTGCTCCAGCAGGCCATCAGCTGCTGCTCAGAGGGCAGTCAGGCCAGTGATACAGCCCCTGCAAAGACAGAAGGGTGATGTCTCAGGAGCATTGATGCTGCCTGCTGAGGGACAAGCATGAGGCAGGGACAATCCATGATTTCTCCTGGGCAGGAGCTGCAAGGGTCTCCATAGACTGTGTCAGGGAGTCAGTCGGCAGTGAGCTCTGCTTCCTGAGCACATCCAACCCCTTTCTGCTCTCCCTTTCTGCCTCTGGCTACTGCTGCCAGTGGACACAGGATTTCTTAGTTCAGAGCAGTCACTTCCCTGCACAGCCCCTGATGCCCTCAGCCCTCACCACTACCCCAGCAGGTCCTGGTTTTTCTCACCACAAAGGGGGTTTATCTCTTTCCCACATTTTGGGGATATTTGAACCAGTGAGGAGTTCAAGACCTGGTATGGCTTTAGAGCAAGCACAGGCTACAACCCCATGTACCACCCAGCACAGCCCAGCTCTCCTTGCCCTCTCCACTCACCGACTGTGGCAATGAAGGCAGCAGCCTTGGTCCCGCTAACCCCCACTGCAGCAACAGCTATTGGTGCACCAGCTGCCACGGCTGCAGGGAAGACAGAGCAGCGTTAGGGTGCTCTCAGTGACCCCCATCTCCCCCTGCCACCTGCACCAGACCCGGCCTCCCCAGAAGCACCCAGGGAGCAGAGCGGGCAGCGAGGGCTGGGGCTGCAGGGACGGGGACAGCCCTGGGCGGCAGGAGAGGAGCAGCGTGCAGGGCTGCAGCAGCGGGGGCAGGCACAACTCCAGTCCAGGCACTGCCCACAGCTGCCCCTTCTCCCTCAGCAGCACAACAAGTGAAGCCAAGCACTGCTCATCCCATGCCCAATGCTCACCGAAGAATGCACACCCAATGACAACTCCGAGAAGGAGTGCGATGCCAAGGTATTTGCAGTCTAAGAAGGAAAATTACAAATGGGTAAGAGTGTGGACATTAAAGGTCCCGGCTGGAGCCCAGCACCCTGTGCCGGGCAGGGCAGGGCCCCAGAGGCAGCAGCAGCTCTGCCAGCACCGCCCTCCTTCAGCCCTGCAGAGACATCCGGGAGGAGAGGGGAGAAGGGCAGAACCCCAGGGTCCCTGTGCCACCCCACCCGCGCTGTCCCACTGCAGGTCCCATGTCCCCGACCCCACGAGACACCCAACTTACCCATGGTGGGCTGGGCGGGAGCGAGAGCTGCGATGACCCTGCTCTAATCCGGTCCCTTGGGAAGCAAGAACAAGATTTCTCTGCATAGGCAGCAGGTGGGATCAGAGGGGCTTTACTGCCCGGCACCATCGCCCCCAGCCGCCCCTCTCCCACTCAAAAGCCCCCGGCCCCTCCCCTCACAAGAAGAGATCCCCCCAGCCCACGCACACGATCCTGGCCGTCCCAGGGACCAGCGCCTGCTCCGCCGGCACAGCGAGGGGAGCAGCCCCCGGTTCTGTCCCCTCCTCAGAGAAAGGCGGCTGTCCCCGAGCACCCACCGCGGGACTGCGGCACCTCAACCTCTGCTGCGTCTTTTGTGCTCTGAGGGGAAAATGGCAGCCGAAAATAAGCAGCCCCACCCTTGCACCATCCAGCAGGAAAGGCGGGGGTGGGCCAACTGATTTCCGAGAATTCTTAAACCAGTCACTCAGTTTTAATTTCTGTTTCAGTCTCGGTGTTGCTGCCTGTGCTAGAGCAGGAGTGAGGCTCTCCCGTCCTCGGGGTCGCGCACATGGGCATATGAAGAAGTATGTAGGGTTGGCAGGGAGCGGCGGGCGCCGCGGGGCTGGGGGCGCAGGGCACGGGGCTGCCCCTCTGCCGGCCGTGTCCCCCAGCCCCAGTGAGGTCCTGCAAGGAGCCCGTGGCCATGGTGAAACCCGAGAGCGGGCAGGGGCTCTGGGGGCACCTCCTGCCCAGCCCCAGTCCCATCCTCAGCCTCTCCCCGGTGCAGCCCAGGTGGAGGCACTGCCCAGATGGCCCCTGTGCCCGCAGGCACCAAACTGCTCCTCGTGTTTGGAGCCATGGCCAGCCCATGTGTGCCTCAGACCCAGAGCCCCTGGGCAGCTGCAGAGTGTTCAGGCCGTTGTTCCAGGGTTTTGGCTGCCCTTCGAGGGTGCAGGGATGATTTGGCATGCTGCCGAGGCTCAGTGGTTTGGGCTGTGGGGGCACCTGTGGAGCTCCACCTGTGAGGAGATGGGGGCACAGCCAAGGGCCGTGTGCTGTGAGCCCACGGGGGCCAGCAGGGATGGGTGGCAGAGGTGGGTGCCGGTGCTTGGAACCACTTCCAGAGGGGAATCTCCTTCAGCCCAAGCTCTTGGCTTGGCAGGGGTCACTGCTGCTGCTGCTGGGTCAGGATGCACCAACTCATTCCCCTGCCACCCTGCGCTCCACAGGACACCCTCCACATGTCCCTGTCCATTTGTCAGAGCAGTGGTTGAAGGTTGGAGAAGCTGGGCCAGTGTAGGGCAGCACCAACCAGCAACACCCCCATGCCCCTGCCCATCTTGTTTGCAGTGATTCAGCACCAGCAGCTTGGCCACACCGGCCACAGCTCCCTGCAAGGAGCCCCCGGGGGCCAAGTCCAGCCTCACATCACCAGCCCTGCCCCAGCACACACAGGCAGCAGAGTCACTGCTCAGTGCCACCCCTGAGACACCAACCATTGCCGTGAGCCACCACGGTGGCTGCCACCACAGCCCTGCTCCCCCCAGGACGCTCTGCCAGGGGAGCTCCCCATGGCTGCTCCCCAGGGATCCCACCCTGAGCATCCCAGACACGGCTCCCATGAGCCAGGACAAGGGCCCAGCCCAGCAGGACAGTGGGCACAGCGTGTCTGGAGCACCAGCAGCTCCCCTGAACCACCCCAAACCCAACAGAGTGGGTGTGCAGGGGACAGGGAGCAAGGCTGGGAACACGGCCTGTGCAATCCCTGCCTGGAGCACAGCACAGCCCCAGCTGTGGGGCAGGAACCTGAGCCACAATGCACACCCAAGTACCACCACACAGACACGCCAGCACTGTGCATTTATGGCTTATTTACTGCTGAGTTCCAAATCATTGAAAGCAGAAGCTGTGGGAGGGATTGGACTTTCCAGCACCAGCCGTTTGGAGACGAATCCTGTACTTGGAAGGAAGGAATCTTGCTTCTGCTCCCTTGCATTGAGCACAGGGAGCTGTTTCTGTTCCAGCAAGCAAGCAGCAGCTGCTCAGAGGGCAGACTCAGGCCATTGATGCAGCCCCTGCAAAGACAGAAGGGTGATGTTCCAGGAGCATCGACGCTGCCTGCTGAGGGACAAGCATGAGGCAGGAACCTGAGCCACGACGCACACCAGGCACTACCACACACACCCACACCAGAAATGCACTTTTATTAAAGTATTCAAAAGAATCTTTTACTCAAGGCCATCCAAGTCTGTTCAATGGTCAGCTGCTGATCACTGACGGCATTATGGTTCATGTGGGAAGACATGAAGCAGGCTGTTGGAGGGAAGGAAATCACCTTCTGTTCACTGCCCATGGTGATCAGGCTTTCTTCTTCTGGTCAGCAAGGCATTGGCTGCAGCCTGGGGGGCTGGCCTTTTGTTTCTCCCCTATAAAGACAGGAGTGTCAGGTTCCAGAAGCATCGAGGCTGCCTGCTGATGGACAAGCAGGAGCCAGGGACAGCTAACACTGTCTCTCCAGCAAGAGTCTCCCCAGTCTGTGCCAGAGAGTTGGCTGCAGTCAGCTCTGCTCCCTGAGCACACCCAGCCCCTTCCTGCTCTCCATTTCCAGCTCCGGCCAGTGCTGCCAGTGGACACACCAGTTCTTGCCACAGAGCACTCGCCCCAATGCCCTCAGCCCCAACCCCGACCCCATCAGGTCCTGGCTTTTCCCACCACGTTGGGATGGATCCCTTTCCCTCGGTTTGGGCACATTGAAACCAGTGAGGGCTTCAAGGGCTGCTTTGGCTTCAGAGTAAGCCCAGGCTGCAACCCCGTGTTCCACCCAGCACAGCACAGCCCCCCTGCCCTCCCCACTCACCAGGATCACCATGTGCACCCCCGGCATTCACAGTGGTCTTCATGGGCTGATTTATTGCGACAGCTGCAGGGAGGGCAGAGCAGCGTTAGGGTGCTCTCTGTGACCCCCATCTCCCCCTGCCACCTGCACCAGACCCGGCCTCCCCAAAAGCACCCAGGGAGCAGAGCGGGCAGCGAGGGCTGGGGCTGCAGGGACGGGGACAGCCCTGGGCGGCAGGAGAGGAGCAGCGTGCAGGGCTGCAGCAGCGGGGGCAGACACAACTCCATTCCAGGCACTGCCCACAGCTGCCCCTTCCCCCTCAGCAGCACAACAAGCGAAGCCGAGCCCTTCTCATCCCGTGACAAATTCTCACCCAAAAGTGCAGCGCCTATGACCAGTACCGCCAGGTACGCCACGGCAACTGGAAGAAAGCCTAAAAAAGAAAATGACAAATGGGCGGGAGTGTGTGGGCAGTAAAGCCCCTCTGAGCTGGAGCCCAGCGCTGCGTGCCGGGCAGGAAAGGGTCCCAGAGGCAGCAGCAGCTCTGCCAGCTCCGCCCTCCTTCAGCCCTCCGGGAGGCCAAGGAGGAGAGGGGAGAAGGGGCGAACCCCAGGGTCTCTGTGCCCACCTCCATCTACCCCACGCCAGAGTCTGGGCCCCCCACCCCACGAGCCACCCAACTTACCCATGGGCAGCTGGACAGGAGCGAGAGCTGCGATGAGTCTGCTCTAATCCCGCTCCCTTGGGAAGCAAGAAGATTTTTTTGCGGGCTTTGCTGCCCTCCACGATCGCCCCCAGCCGCCCCTCTCCCACCCAGGAGACCCCGGCCCCCTCCCCTCACAAGAGAGACCCCCCCCAGTTCCCGCCCAGGCTCCTGCCCGTCCCAGGGCTCCGTGGCCGCTCCGCCGGCACAGCGAGGGGAGCAGCCCCCGGCACTGTCCCCCCATTACAGAAAGGCTGCTGTCCCCAAACACCCACCGCGACACTCCACGGCACCAAAGTCCTGTTCACGTTCTGAGGGTCCAATGGCGTTCGGAAAAGCTCCCGCCAGGAAATGCAGCTGTGGATCGGCTGCTTTCCGGGAAATTCGGAAGCCGCTCGCTCGGTTTCATTCTCTCCTTAACTCTAGATGGTGCTGCCTCTGCTAGAGCAGGGCTGGGGCCCTCGGGGTGTCCCCTCAGGGAGCCCTTTGGCCCCGATGGCCTCGGGCGGGACCTGCGGGGGAAGGACGCGCCGGGCCGGGGCTGCTCAGGCTGTGCCGGGGCTCCTGTGGCTTCACGGGGCGGTTCCCCAGCAGGTTTGGGACCGATGAAACTCCGCTGGTCCACGAGCACCCACAGCAGTCTGGAGAGCAGAGCTGGAGCCGCTCTGCCTCCTCCTCCCCAGCGGGCATCCTTAAAAACCGGCCAAAACCCCTCTCTGCACCCCCGTTAGTCCCGCTCCCTGCAGCCGCTCCTCAGCCCGAGCCCGCTCGGGTCAGCACGGATGTGGCACTCAGGGCCAGCGGTGCTGTGGCTCATGCGCCGCTGCAGCTGGTTGAAGGGGACCAAATCCAGTTGCAAGTTGATCTGGTTCCTTTTTACCAGCCCCAGGGGACGCATCGTCTCTCCGGAGGCTCCGTCTGGTCGCTGCTGGTGGTGGGGGGCTCCCGGCGCGGGGGTCCCAGCCCAAAAATACATACTTCTTAACATTCCATAGCACCGGCCGGCTCCATATGGGCATATGAAGAAGTATGTAGGGTTGGCAGGGAGGGGCGGGCGCCGCGGGGCTGGGGGCGCAGGGCACGGGGCTGCCCCTCGGCCGGCCGTGTCCCCCAGCCCCAGTGAGGTCCTGCAAGGAGCCCGTGGCCATGGTGAAACCCGAGAGCGGGCAGGGGCTCTGGGGGCACCTCCTGCCCAGCCCCAGTCCCATCCTCAGCCTCTCCCCGGTGCAGCCCAGGTGCAGGCACTGCCCAGATGGCCTCTGTGCCCGCAGGCACCAAACTGCTCCTCGTGTTTGGAGCCATGGCCAACCCATGTGTGCCTCGGACACAGAGCCCCTCAGTGGCTGCAGAGTGTTCAGGCTGCTGTTTCAGGGTTTTGGCTGCTCTTTGAGGCTGATGGGATACTCCAGGATGCAGCTGAGGCTCAGTGGTTTGGGCTGTGGGGCACCAGTGCAGCTGCACCTGCGAGGAGAAGGGGGCACAGCCAAGGGCCGTGTCCTGTGAGCCCACGGGGGCCAGCAGGGATGGGTGGCAGAGGTGGGTGCCTGTGCCTGCAGCCATTTCCACAGGGGAATCCTCCTTGGCCCTGGCTCTTGGCTTGGCAGGGATCCCCCTGGTGCTGCTGCTGCTGTGCTGGGTCAGGATGCACCAACTCATTCCCCTGCATCCCCCATGACCCAAACTCCACATCCCCATATCTGTCCAGGTGCCAGAGCAGTGTTTCAGGCTGGTGCAATGAAGCCAGTGTAGGTGGGCACCCACCTCCCACATCCCCATGCCCCTGCCCATCTCTTTTGCAGGATCAGGAGAAGGATGCAGGACTCTGGGCCTCTCCCACCCCCTCCCCACCCAGCAGCTCTGGGAATGCTGGAGGTGCCTCTGCCCATGGCAGGAGGGATTCAGCTGAGAACTCAGAGTCTTGACAGTCTGAGGGGGCTGTGGGGGCTTCCCATGCCCAGCTCAGCCATGGCAGGGTGACAGAGAGGATGCACGCTGACTTTCGTTTCCTTCCCAGCCCTAAACCTGCGGTTGGAACGGGACAATGGCAGGTACAGGGAGCGTTCCGGGGTTCCCAGGGCTGCCCCCTCTCAGGACAGGAGGTGAGGGGTGCGTGGGGGTCTGGCTGTGGGCAGGAGGGGCTGGCTGGACACGGCGTGGCCGTGACTCAGCACCAGCAGCCCTGGCCACACACACCACAGCTCCCTGCAAGGAGCCCCCGGGTGCCAAGTGCAGCCTCACGTCACCAGCCCAGCTCACAGCACACACAGGCAGCAGTCGCTGCTCAGGGTCCCCCCAAGACACCAATCACTGCTGTGGGGCACAGCATGACACAGCCGGGACGCTCTGCCAGCAGCCCAGGAGCTCCCCATGGCTGCTCCCCAGGGATCCCACCCTGAGCATCCCAGACACGGCTCCCATGAGCCAAGACAAGGGCCCAGCCCAGCAGGAGCCGTGGGCACTGCGTGTCTGGAGCACCAGCAGTGGCCCTGAACCACCCCAAACCAAACAGAGTGGGTGTCCTGAGCCCGAGGCTGCAGAGATGCACCCATTTCACCCCCGGGGCTCTGCCAGCCCTGCAGTGCAGTGCCAGGCTGCCCTGAGGATTTGCTGCAGCAGCGCCGGGGTCCCAGCGACTGCCGGCACTGCCAGGCTGCAGTGGGAGTCAAAAGCTCAGGGCTGAACCCACCCTGAAACCACAGAGCCAGGGCTCTCACATGGCAGCCGAGTTCATCTCCAGTCACCTCGGCTGACCTTGGGCAGGCTCCCAGTGCTGGGAATCAGAGACACCCCAGCCCGAGTGGCCCACACAGCCCCAGCCCATGGCACTGATCCCACAGCCCTCAGCCGGGCTCTCCCAGTGACCTTGGAGGCTGCACCAGCTCCAGGGGATCCTCACTGCATCCCGGGCACCTCGCTGTGTCCCCTGCTCCAGCCCGGGCCCCCTGCCTGCTCCCACCACCCCTCCTTGCCCCTGCCCCGTTCCACAGACTGCTTCTACCCCACTGCCCTCTCCGTGCCCGGACATTTCTTGCCATCCCCACCAACCCCTCTGCATCCCCGGGCGTGCCCCCCACCCCCGAAGGCCTCCCCGAGCCCTCCCCAGCCCCAGCGCTGCATTTTGCAGCTGTAGCCCCCGAGCCGAAACGCACCAGGGAGCTGCGGCCTGGGGCAGCCCCTCTTCCAGGAATGCTCCATGCCCGCACCCCGGCTGTGGATCCCCGGCCGGGGCAGCCCCCCGTGCTCTCTGCGTGCCCCGAGAGCAGCTCCGTGCCCGGCCGGGGTGGTTTGCGGGCACCAGGCGGCTTTGCAGGGGCTGCCGGGGCCGGCCGAGGTGGCACCCACGCGTCCGCAGGCACCCAACAACCCCGGCTTGGCTATAAAAGGAAGAGTCTTTTTTCTCCCCCGGCTCCGCCAGCGCCGCGTCCCTGGCCGAGCTCTGCAGCCGCTGCCCCGCCGGCCCTTTCCAAGTTTTCCCATCCAGCGCTGCCCCCCCAGCCGGCTTCCCCCGGCTCATCCATCCCCACTGCAGCAGCTGCTGGGTGGCTTATAAAACACCGAGAGGCCCAGCAAGCGGGAGGGTGCAGGGGGAGCGCTGGCACGGGGTGCCCAGGGGATCACCCCGGCTCCGTCCTGCCGTCCCTTGGCCCGGCATTGCCCGTGTCGGGGCGGTGGGCGCACGACCTCGGTGCACCGGCCGTGGTGGTCCGCGCTTCCCTCCGTGCCGGTCCACAACGCGATGCCGACGTGCGCAGAAGTTGGGTTTCCCACCCTGTCCCGCAGGCCTGGGGTGTCCCCACTTTGTGTCTCGGCTCCCTGGGGAGGGGGCGACCCACCCCGCAAGCAGCAGGGCCGCAGAGCCCCAGCATTCACCCCTAAGACCCCTCCGCAGCCGGGACCTGCCGGGGCACCCCATTGTCCCCCCAGCCACACAGGGACTTGCTGCCACCCCCCCGCTCCTCCGCCCGCACCGGGCTGGCCCCAGGCAGGGTGGGGGGGCTGCGGTGTCCCCCTCCCCAGGGCGTCCCCTCCCCGCCCACGCCGCCGGCGCCCGCAGCCGGAGCATCCCCGGCCCCGGCGGGCTCAGCACCGGCCGGGCTCGCTGAAGGTTAAACCTTGGCGGCGGGGAAAGCCCCGCTGCCCCCCGCAGACCCCGCAGCTCCCTCCCGCAAGGCCACTCACGGTGCTGGAGGTGACAGCGGCCGCGGCAGGCTGGGCTGGCGGCAGCGAGCTGCGGTGACACCCGGCACGGGCACGCTGCTGCTTCCCTGCTCGCCTTGACTTTGCCACAGGACTCCTCCGGCTCGTCCGCAGGAGCTTGCAGCATCCTCCAGTTCAGCGGGAGAAGTTCCTCGCCAGGAGGGAGGGAGGAGGGAGGGATTTAAGGCAGACCCTGCCGGGGATGCAACATCTCCGGGTGCAGCTGAAGACCCCTGGCTCGCTGGGCACCCCAAAGCTCGCTCCTCGCTCTCCCCATGCTGGTGTCGCTGTCCCGGCACACGTGCCCGATTCTGGGTGATCTCTGCTGAGAAACCCTCTCCCTCCCGGACAGAGACAGCCAGGGCTGCCACCAGCACGCAGAGAGCCGGCCAGCTCTGCCACCTGCCCCACGACCCCCTCGGGGGTCCCAAGCCTTGTCGTGGGGGAGCCGGCACACAGCACCGGGCCCAGCAGCAGCCCAGGGCGGCTCGAGGGCAAAATGGAGCGGGTGGAGTGCACAGAAGGGTAAAACCTGTCACCACCTCAGCCACACGAGATTCCCCGTGCGGATGGGCATCCCTGGGTGTCCCCAGGCCACCCACCTGGGGTGTCCCCAACCACGGGGCGGTTGTCACAGCATCCCCAGCTGCCAAGTCCGGGGGTACAGGGCTGCTCTGCCCACCCGGAGCCCCACGTGTCCTACCTGCAGAGAGCCGGCAGGGCAAGGGGCAGGATGCTGGGAGACACCTCAGCGTGGCTCCCAAAGGGAAAAGCCGGGGCCAGCAGCGTGGCATCCCTCCCGCGGCGGTCCCGGCCGCTCCCTGCCTGCCACGACACCCTCCCCACGCCGGGTGCGCTCTGTTTGCCTGCTATTTTTGGCAGCCTCCTAAGAGCTCCTCTCGGGCTATTAATAATGAGAGTGAGAAATTCGTTTGGCCTCTCCTATATAAGGAAAGGTAGAGGCTTAGAGGCAGCTAAATATACTGGCGCGTGCGGGAGCGAGCGGGGAGCCCTTGGCACCGCGTGTGGAAAAGAGATTGTTTGAACAATGGAAACACGGACTCACTCGGAGCGCGGGGCCCCGCCTGGACCGACGGGCGGACGGAGGGATGGACGGAGGGTGACGGTGCCCGCGGGGCTCCACCGCAGCAGCCGCCGAGGCCCCTCGGGGCTCTGCTTCAGAGGGGAGGCAGGAACGGGGATGCTCTGCAACTCCTGCTCCGAGCCAGCCACGCTCGCCCCAAAATGCCTGTGACAGCCCCCGGGGAGTGATGCTGGCTCAGGAGGGACGTGAGGGGTGCTGGTGGTGGGACCAGGTGCGCTGTGATGGGGCCACACGGCCGGCACAGGGTCCGTCCTGCAGCTGAGCCCCGCAAATCCCGGCCTCTCTCAGGGCCGTGACCGACGCTCCTGCCCGGCTCCGGAACAGCCCCTGGGGTATTTCCCCAGCCCGTGGTGGAGGTGCCACACTGTGGCATCTCTGGCATCTCCGCAGGTGCCACAATGTGTCCCACCAGCACCCTGCAGTGTGCCCGCACCCTCGGCACAGGGATAATTTATGGAGAAATCATTACTGTGTCCCCCCCCGTGGCTACGGGAGCCCCGGGCGAGGTGCGGGAGCTGCTGTCAGGGAGAGCCCAGCTGAAGAAGGAAAGCAGCAGCAATCCAGGGAATCCTAATGACAGAAAGGCGCTGGGGAGCAGCGCCAAATCCACACGGTCGGAGCAAGGACAGCACATGCAGCAGGATGAGTACAAAGAGAGGAAAAACCGGGTTCCTCTGGCTCCGGAAAGAGCTTGTTGGGTTTTTTTTAACTCTTTGTAGCCACGGTGCTGCTTAGGGAGGCACAAGTGGTGAAGCTGCGGTTGCAGCCCCGACCTCTGCGGCTCTGTCACGGTTCGACAGGCGCCTGGCCTCGGCCAAATCCCGGCACCCGAGGGACTGCGGGGCTTCCCCGGCTGCTGAGCCACCCAAACACCGGGACAGCCGTGCTGGGAGAGCCCTCACTGCTGCCTTGGTCACAGCTGCCTCAGTTTCTTGAGCTGTGAAATTCCAGCAATAAAACCCATTTCACAGACTGAGGATGCTCTGAGGCTCCAGCCCAGGCGCTGATCCCCTCATGGGGATGTGACACAGACCAAAATCTGCTGGAGGCAGGAGCAGCTCTCTGCCCTCAGGGCAGTGAGAAGCCCCAGTCTCCTGTTCTGGCTGCTGTAAGTTCTCCCCACCCGCCAAGCAGAGCCAAGCTGGGGAGCTCAGCAGATCCGGCTTCCTCTGTCCTTAGGTGACATTGAGGGAAGTGAACTCAGAGGGTCCAGCCCACCCCATGGACCACGTGAACTCTGCATGGACAGAAGGACAACCCTGAAGGTGAATCTCCAAAAAATCTGTGTCCGAGTGCCATCAGTCCCTACCGAGTGCCATGTGCTAAACTGTGTTTGTACACAGGCAGCCCCAGCAAGAGCTGGGTGGCCACAGTCACCTCCTTCAAGGACTCCACTAACTAATAAATGTTCCTCTGCTGCATGAGGAGATGCTGCCATCCAGGTGTGGGGCAGCTGCTGCTTTGCTTTCCTGTGAAATGAAGCCTTAGGTGAGACCTGTCCCATAGCTGAAACTGGATAACGAAGCAAAACATCTTCCCATTTATAAGAAACATCTTCCCATTTGCAAGAAACACCTTCCCATGTGCAAGAAACATCTTCCCATTTTCAAGAAGCATTTTGTTTTTTAAAAAAAAAGACTTTAAGTCTTGACCCAAGTAACACTGGAATCACCAAACATCATTAACCAAAGTGCACACAGCTTGGGCACCCCCAGCTATGCAGCAGGATGTGGAAAAGATTTAAGAGCAAACTATTTAAAAACTATAGAATGTGCCTCAAATATCTTCACTAGTGCTTGAATATGTTAGAGGAAATAAAACTGAGTGAAGGTGCTGGTTCATCTGACAGATGTCTCAGCCCTTAACTTCCACACGTGGGCAACTTGTAGCCAGTGTCTAATTGTGAAATCATAGAGCATAGCAATGCAGAAACCTTCCTGAGCAAGGGCACGCTCACGGCACTCAGGTAACAAACCAGCAGCAAAATCAACGGCACTGGGAGAGGAGGAGAGCAGGGAAAGGGATGCCAAAAGCCCAGGGAGGCTCTGGGCACACAGCTGGGCAGGGCTGTGCTCCTGGGGCACTGCAGCACACAGCCCACCCTGCTCCTGCCTCGGGCCTGTTCCCACCTTCAGCATGGGGGACTCTCCTCACCTCTGTCAGCCCCACACGTCCTTGTGCCCCCCCAAAGCTGGGGTGCAGAGCCTGTCCCCACTCCCAAAGGTTTGGTGGTGCTGAGGGTGAACACGTGGAGGGGGAAGAGGCTGCACAGCCAGGGAATACTAATGGAGCCAGGAATCTAATGTGAGCTGTGCTGTGCTGTCACAAAGCTGCAGCCAGAGATGGCAAGTGACTTGGAGCTGCTGGGCACGGAGGGAAAGCCAAAACCTCCCCCAAAACCCAAATTTGGGTTGGGGTACAGCCCCTCAGTACAGCACCCCCCCTGAAGGGCTGTGACCCCACAGGGGTGAAGGGAACAACCACAGCTGAACGAAGGTGCTGGAGGTAACAGGGACTGCAATTCCCTCTCCTGTAACAAGCAGCCAGGCTCACCCTGGGTCTGTTGAGAAGGGCACTGACCCCTGCAGTGCCTGAGGCCTCCCTGGCATGGGCAGGACAGAGGGGCTCAAAAAGCACAGTCCCCAATGACCAGAACTCAGCAGAGCCCAACAGCTCCCCTCTCCCAGCACAAAGTGCTCCCAGCTGCAGCCTCAGGGCACACCTGGTCAATCCCTGCAGCTCCAAAGCCTCCTGCTCCCACAGTTTGCTGACTCACACCCAAATGAAGGCACACACAGAGTTAAGTGTGGGGCCGTGGGACAGCCAGCCCTGGGCTGTGCCCTCTGAGGAGCCTCCCAGGGTCAGCCCTGCCTGTGTGTGGGCCTGGGTGGGTTTGGAGGGTGCAGGAGCCTCCAGGGAGGGGAAGCCTGAGCCAAGCCCCAGCTGTGTGCCAGACAGCCCAGGCACAGGGTGGCCCCTGTGACGCCAGCAAATGCCACAGCCTCAGCACTGGGAGAGCTGCAGGCTCCAGAGCTGGCCTGAGCAACAGCTGATTGCCCAAAAAATAAACTCAGCAGCAGCCACGACTACATTCAGTGAGGGAACACCCCCTCACGTTCAATAGTGTTTAATCTTCATCTAGCTCAACACAAATCAGTAGTGCAGCAATATAAATACAACTGAGGAACTTAAAGCCTTTTGGCTTTCATAGCTCAATAAGAAGGAAAAAAAAAAAAAAAAAGCCAATGAAACCAGTTTCCAGTTTTTAAATTAAACACAAAGAAAGGCAATGAACTGCCCAGCCATCCCCAGAGAAGCAGTGGCATCCTTCATGCCAGCACGAGGCTGAGCTCTGCCCGAGGACAGGGTGCAACTCACGACAGCAGCACAGTGACAAAAGGGAGTGGCAATGGGAGAGGAGCCCCCTGCTGCCCCTGGGCTCAGGCAGCAGGGACACAGTGACACGCTGTGCCACGTGCTGCTGGCACTGCCCACCACCCCTGGGCACCCAGAGTTCCCTTTGCCACCACAAAAGGACATCATGTGTGCTATTGACACTGTGATGGGAGCACACAGGGCTCTGCAGCCACACCAGCACAGGGCCAGTGAGCTGCCAGCCTGAGGGAGCAGCCAGCTGGGGACTGCACAGACCAATCCCCATCACCTGGGATGTGCAAATTTTAAGGGAGAAAAACAAACAAACAAACAAACAAACCAAAAAACCACAGTACATAGTGTTCCATAACTGAGATATGGTTATGTCCAGCCTCATGGACGGCCTGGTGACCAACAGAAAGTGCTGGGGCCACAGAACATGTCACAGCTTTGGAATGAAGCCAGACATTGGACAGAGGCACCAAAGGGGGGTGTGTGTGTCCCCAGCTCTGGTACCAAGCAGGACTTTGCTGCAGGAGGGGGTCTCCCAGCCTGGGCAGTAACCACAGGTCAGCTTTTCACACATGAACAGGCACCAAGTCCCAACACTCCCCATGAGAGCAGCCTGACAGTTATTGGGAACAGCCACAGACCCCCTCCTACCTGCAAACTGCCAGAGTGTTTACATTCCCCCTCCTCTACACTCCAACAGCAGCCAAGTGCACGTGAAAGGACAATCTACATTAAAATAGTGCTCAAACCATTAGGGAAGGTGGGAGTAAAGGAGAAGAAAGTTGTTGGACAGCATAACTAGCCCGTGGTAGGCTATGGGAGCCTGAAGGGAGCTCAGAGCACAGCTCAAGTCCTTGACTTTCCTTCTCCAAGGAGCTCCAAGGCAAGTGAGCTGGAAGTCCACAGGTGCTCCCTCCAGTGCAGTCCGAGGTGGCTTAGGAGGGTCCTGCACATTCACAGTTGCTCCAAGTGGTTCTGTCCTGCCCTCTCCAGATGCCAGCTCCATCCTTTCCTGACTCTTCTCCTGGGGTTCACAGTTGCCTTCTCCTCCCTTTGATTTCCCTTGAAGTTCAAATTCAAGTACAACCAGTTTGAACCGAATGAAAAGAAACCCACAAAACCAAAGTTATTTTTCTGTGAAACGACTTAGCAGCGTTGTCCTGGTCAAAGTGGCCTCCAAAGGCCCTGCTAGGACAGGGATGGGATCTGACCTTCCCTGCTGAGCTCCAGCCAAGGCTGCCCAAGGGGGGCTATAGGATCTCCTCCCTCTGGCCCTTGGCTTTGAGGCTCAGCTGCCCGTTGCGCAGGGAGCCGTTCTGGCTGCGGAGCAGTTTCCCTTTCTCCCGGTCAGGCCACGTGAAGATGGCTTCATCACTGTCCAGCTCCGACTCTGAGTGCATCAGGCTCGTGTTGAGGACTTGGGCTTTCTGTCTGCCACCTTGAAGGGGAAACATTCCCAGGTTAGAAAAGCTTTTAACACCAGTGAGGACCTCACCTTGCTCCATCCCCTCTAAGTCTCCTTTTCTCATCACGTCTAAGAGGCAGCAGAACCTGACTTTCCTCTGTGTGTCTCTTATTCCCTGGGATGCTGAAGCCAAAGTGATCCTGTCTCAGACATGAGACAGGATAAATCCATTCTCCTTCTTGAAATTAGGGAATGATCTGCCATTTGCATTTATTTTTTAACAACAAGCCATGAAATCCAAATCAGGACAAAAAGCAGTAGTAAGTCTAACCTGGGATTTCTTTTTGTATTTCTGAGGGTGACCCGTGGTTTCTTTCATATATCTTTTCAAACACAATAGAAGTTATTTCCCATTTAGAAAAGTAAATCTGTATTGTAGTTAGATTTTGTATAAGATTAGTAGGTGTAGCTATTTGGTTTGTATTAGGATCTCTGCTAAAAATAGAGGGGACAGTTAGGTGAAAACTTACAGGAGTACCAGAGAAAAACCTGTATGAACAGAGTGTGTTTATGTCTTGCAGAGTATATATGTTAAAACCTCAGTTAAATGTGGAAAAAGTATAGTGATCCTGTCTCAGACACTCTGGCATGTCAGGGGTCACAACAACACTCCAAGACAGCACAAAGCACAACAAGCAGCCAGGAAGGCAATGATGTGACCAGAAGGGAATGTGAGTACATGGGGGAGCTCTGTCTCCCTGACCTTGCTCGGGGCATTGCCTAGAAAATGCTTGGAGGGCTCACAACTGGAGTAAGAGAATATGCAGGTGTGTGAGGGAAGATCTCTGCCATCTCACTACCCTCTCCCTACTCTCCTCTCTGCAAGAGAAGAGAGATAAATTAGCAGGATGAATTTAGATTAATGCACAAGGACAGGAGAGAGACATTTACTGATATTGTCAACAGAGGAAATATTTAAATTTAGCTTTTCCTTAATGGAGAAATGCAACATTTCCTCTGTTAGCAGAAAGCTCCCTGGACATATCTCAGGGAAAAAAAGACTTCAGTCAGCAGCCAGCCTCAGAAGCAGCAAGATGAGTTTAGTTACCAGAGAGCAAATGGTGAGGCACATTTGGCACGTTTATTGCACAGTGGGCTCTGAGGTGACAGATGGTCAGATTAAAGCAGAGTTGGGTGCTGAGGGAGGGAAACACACCCGGGTTTCCTGCAAGGGTATCTGTGTTTGAGCAGTTGGGACAGCCTGGTGCTCAGAGGAACAGCTGATCAGTCTGTCACTGCAATGCCCTCCATGCTGCTCTTGGGCACTGCTCACTTTGCTGGAACACCATTAAATGGGATAACACCAGCATGAGCAGTTGTTTTCTGCTAGCAAACAAGGATCAGGGACTCTTTTCCATGCACAGTTAACACATCCCCTTCTCTAAACAAAACCAGGACACACTCTGACATGAAACACACACTCAGCAGCTGCAGAGCTCCCTGGCTTTCAGCAGGGCTGTACTTGGCACATCCTTCCCAACACTTCCCTCTTTTCCTGGTCAGTCAGCAGGTGCCCATGGCTTGGTTCATGTATCAGATTAAAACACTCCAGCCTGAAATAACTCCCTGATCTTTGCAAAGCACTGACAAGCACTCTCAGGTCAGCAATGCTGGCTAAGAACACTGAGGACAAATCCTGCCCTTCTGGAATGGGCCAATGGACCTGTAGCCACAAGGAGCACTGAGGAATTCATGGAGCTCCCTCTGAAATGCACCTGCTTACTGGAAAACTAGAGGATGAGCTAAAATGTGAAATTTTCACAGCCTGATAAGCACAGGAGCAAGAATAAATAAGTTGATGAACCAGTTGTTTGTGGTGGGTGAGTAGCAGAGCAGAAATAAACCTCAATCTCTCCAGTACACAAGTATTTTGAGGTTGTTCTCAGGTGTTGATCAGTTCAATGTAATGTTTAGTGCCACTGAATTCCTGCTTTGCTGTAGAGAATGACCAAAGAATTTCATATTGGCAAGAAGGGAACTACCAGAACCCAGGGGAAAACTTCAGAGCAGGAGAAGTTACAGTCAAGACTCAATTTTGGGCTTCCTGAGTCAGACTGTTCTGCACAGCTTAATGCATCCCCTTCCTACTTCTGAGGTGCTAAGTGGAGACATCAGGACCAGGCCAGTTTCAGCCCCAATTTCCAAACCTAAAAGTTAGATGACTTTACTAAATACAGATCTGAGACAAGCTCTCAGATCTTCTGAGACTCCTCTGTCAGTCCCTACATCACATTTGTTTCACTGTTAAGTCCACTGAGGAAGAATCCTCAGTCAGCCCTCTGGAAGTGCTGAGCTCTTCCCTCTCATGTTTTACCTGCTTTGGGATTTGGTTTTAACTCCAGGCTTTCCTGATCCGTTGCATCCAAAATCTTGTATTTGCTTTTTCTTTTGGATTTTCCTTTCCGTCTAAAGGGGAGAAAAAGGAATTAAGGAACAGTCCATTTCCAAAAGAGCCAGAAGAAAAACAACTCTGATCTTCAAAGCTAAAGCACTCACTATTTAGGATTATGTTCACATTACAAAGTGAAACATTAAAATGTTGCTCAGTTGCACATTTATAGGTTAATCCAAATTTTCTTCTTAACATAACCCAGAGTTCTGGAACTTTAACATTTAATTTGAAACATTTAAAACCCAGGATCCCAAGGCTCAGCAGATGACCTGCTGGGACAATGGGATTGAATCTTTAACCTCCTACTGCAGACACTTGGCTGTGAAACCTGAATACAGCAGGGTTTGGTTTCAGTCCCACCTCTTGCAGCAGCAGATCACCATCCACGACAAGATTCCAAAGGCAACCACGATGACAAAAGATGCAATGATCACATACAGCACACTCCACTCTGCAAGCAAAACCCCAGAGATAAACACATTTTGGCACCTCATACAACTGACAGTGCACATTTTAGGGGACTGTTTTTGGGAAGGAAAAGGCAAGGCCTGCCTCTTTGCAGAATTAAAGGCTGGCATTCCCCACCAGATCCCCTTGGGAAGCTCAAAATCCAATGTGTGGATTTGCTGGGCAGTGCTCACTGAGTGCTGGTTTATAAAATTTGCTCTCCTGTGGCAGGACAGAGATGACAGAAGAGAGCTGTGATTTACACATCCAGAATGGACTCAACTCTTAGTGAGTGTCCACTGGGAGGGTGTGAAGGGAACTCACTCCCCTGTCAAACATCTGCCCAGAGGTGAGACAAGGGTCTGTGTGCTGGTGTCAGCATCTCATCAGGAGATAACAGAAGAGAGCTGTGATTTATACACCCAGAATGGACTCAACTTTAAGTGAGTGTCCACTGGGAGGGTGTGAAGGGAACTCACTGCCCTGTCAAACATCTGCCCAGAGGTGAGACAAAGGTTTGTGTCCCGGTGTCAGCATCTCATCACAACAATGGGGATGCCTGGCATGTGCCCAGCCTGGGTTCCACACAGGGGTTTCTGTGCCAAGGTGCCACCCAGGGGGGTCACTCACCGCAGTTGCTTTCGCCGTCCCCCATCTGCACCCTGAGGAAATTCTCCATCCAGAAGGGGTCACACACGCAGCGCTTGGTGAAGGAGTCGCAGCGCCCGTGCTCGGAGCAGTTCAGCTGACAGGCTGGGGGCCAAAACCAGCAAGGTGAACTAAATGACTCACAGGTGAGGTAAAAATGGGAGAAAATGGTTCAATCCAGCCAACCCCTCCTGCAGGCTCTGATCTGAATGTGGCCCCTCTGCAGCTCATTCATAGCTCAGTAATCACGAGAGGTGAGAAGTGCAAAGTAAACACCTGGGCTTCCTGCCAAACTGAAACATCCCACTTCACCAGCAACATATATTTTGCCTAATAAATCCTCATTTTGATATACAAGTTGTGGAATTTGTATATTAGTCAAGTAAATGTTTTTAAACAAAGTTTTGATTTTCCAATTCAAACCCCGACTGTGAGACAGACAAGAAACAAACAGATCCTTTGGAGGCACCAAACAAAACTGAAAAATGGCTTCTGAAGGCCAAAAAATGGTAAAATCAGGAAGTAATGAAAATAATTACTTTACACAATTCTAGTTTCAAATCTCTAACTGATCAGCAAATGATCCTCACAGGATGGATCTCATAAAAGAAAAGCAGTGCTAATGTAAAGATGTAAAATAATGATAGAAGGGGAACATTTCTTGCAGACTGATGTTTGTGCTGCACAGGAAACAAGTGGGTTCACAGCTACCAAGATGTGCCATTTATTGTTTTCAGGATGCCACTGATTTCAGTGACTGTAGTCCATTAACACCGTATTTTAGTTTCATAAGTATCAATCTGCTTTTGGTTTTGTGAACTCTTATCTTCACAGCAACACTGCAAGTAATTATTTATAAGAAGCTGAATAGTGAATGGATGGAATTAATTGGTAAATAAGTGATCAGTGAATAGTCTAATAGACTTAATTTTCTGTTTCCCATTTATTAACATGAAAGCTCCTGCATGTGTGTGGGCATGGGAGTGTTTTCAGCACCCTTATTTCTATCAGGCAGCTGAAAGGAAGGTAAAAGATGTTCAGTCTGTCCCAAGAGACTCTCACTTACTGACTGTGTTAATCTCCAGGGCCCGGAAGATGAGGAAGTCTGACTGTTGTTTCCTCAGCTCGTTCTTCAGCGTCCAGGCCACCTCCCGTCCTTTGAATATCTGGTGGGGAGGCTGGTTCTGCACAAAGAACACCATCTTTGTGCTGGAAGAGAGGAAAAAATTATTAATTATCTGCTGCTTCTCCAAATATCAGGTGGAGAGCCACACTCTCCAGTCTATCATTAGAGGGACTTACTCAGAATCCCAAATTTATTTGAAGACCAGACTGCTGGCTCTGTTTGAAAGCAGTAATGGCAGACCTGGTTTTACAGTAGAAAACCCTTCAGGATATCTGATCCATTCATATTTTTCAAGGTAGGTCTGCACTGTTCTTGAATTTACACATTAAGTAGATCTTTGTATGTTCATGTTAAGCATCAAATCCCCAAACTTTAAGGTCCTGCTGTTTTCATACTCTCCTTCCTTCCTTGCTCTGGGATCCTGAGATTTTACTACTCTGAAACTTTGGGGTCCATTTACATGCTCAGCACAGAGCTCCAGCACCAGAAAACAGAAATTTACACTCTTTTGCAGAGTTGAGTTTGAATGCACCAAGTGCTGTAGCCCAAAAACAACCCAGGTGTGAAGGATTCTGTATTCTGCAGCTTTACTGCATTAACTTTATGACAGAAGAACTTGTTCGTCATGGCTTGCTCACCTTGCAGAGCCCTGTGGATCCTTTAGACTCACAAAAGGATGCATGAATGTTTGGGATTTATTATCACCAGTGAGCTCATGAGTCAATGGCATATCAGTGAAACCCTCAGAGTATGTGAAATACCAACAGTCAGAGGAAAAAGCTCTTTCTTAACAGCACAAGTTACTTTGACAGTGGAAGCAAAAATGGGATCTTAAAGCCATCTGTCAGGAAACAATCTCTGCTCCTTTTTAACACTTCCCACTCTTTTGTCTGCTGGAACACACAAACAGATGAAGCATTAATGACAAGAATCCCTTACTTGCCTTCCTCAGGGGCGACTGGCTTGCTCATGGCAGAGACAGAGAGCTACAGTTACAACAGAAAGTGCTGGCTCCTCTGTTCTCAGCTCCCTAGCTTTGCATGGACAATGAATTCTGATTTTCCTGCTACAGCAGGCCAGGTGGACACAAAGGAATCAATACATCACAGCACTCAGCTGGGTGTAAAGTAACAGCAGATTTATTGCTGACTTGCTGCAGGACTTCAAGCACGTCCCTTAAATCTTCTTCAGTGCTTTAGGTACTTTAAAACTACTCCCCTTTTAATAAAAACTAAGTGCAATATTGCACTTATTTCAACAGATTTCCACTCATGGCTTGTTGCCACTCTCCAGGTAGGCAATACCACCCTGACCTACAGCTCTGCTCAGCAGCCAACTTCCATGTGGTTAGGATAAATGCAGTTTTCTGTAAGCCAATTAGCAATCAAAATTCAGCTTCTCTGTCTCTTCAAACAGAAATCATATTGGCTCAATATATTTTTTTCATACACTAAGCTGAAACAGTTGTGTGGGCAATAAAGCTTCTGCAGAATTAGTGGAAGATGTCCCTGCCTGGGGCTGTGTGGTTGGAACTGGATGATCTTTAAAGTCCTTTCTACCCAATCCAGTCTGTGATTGTGTGAGCTATCAATTTGGCATGAAGGTGAGGGGGATTGTTTCACACTCTGGTGTGTTTTAAGTGTTTCAGCAAACTCCTGCACCAAGCTCTGCTACTTCTCCAGCTGCAGAACGTCCCTTCACACAATCTCCACAACTTTCAAAAAACAAATCAGATTTGTTCTTATTTTACAGGTTTGAGGTGAAAATACATCAGCAGCAGCAGTTTTCAAGGGCAATGCACCATCTCCAGAGGGGAAAAATACTCAAGACCTGCTTGACAACTCTGATCTGAGCAGGAATATCAACGTTAAGCAACAACTCTGCATGTTCCAATCTGCTTTCCAAGTGGCTTTGATTTTCCAAACCCTCCAGCAATTCTTTGCTGTGTACCCTCCCAGATGAATCCCACCTCTGCTCAGTGTATGGCTGGATCTTTTGCACGGTGATGTCTGAGTCCAGGACCCCCAGCAGCACCCCAATCTGCCGGATGAACATCCCCTTCTGCCGCTCCGTCAGCTGGCTCACGTTCACATCCAGGATTATCTCCACCAGGTTGTTTTTCCTAGGATCTAGACAGAATGTAGATTATACAGATCTTTAAGAGTTTCTATTTAGCAGCCTGGGCACAAGGCAGGTTTTTAGCTATCTCTCCAGGATGTTTCTGATTTGAACACAGAGCAGCACTGTGGGAAGGGACACAAGGTAACAGAAGCAGTGAGAGTCAGCCCTCAAAAACCACAGGAAAACACAACCACATCCCTCAAAACTTTTGACATTTACAGTTCTAAACTACACTAGATGACATATTTTAATCCCAGTATACTGTATCAGAAGGCTGCAGGCAAATGTGGTACAGCACAAAACCCAGACTCACCAGGTTTGACCTCCACTGTGGTCCTTTCCACATCACTCTCTCCTTTGGCATCTGTTACTCTGAGGTGAAATGTGTAGGTCCCTTCTACCAGATTGGACAGGAGGAGGACAGGATGATGGTCTGAATTATTTAAGACTTCCTGGAAGGCAGAACAAAGTAAGTATGAGGAAACAAAGGATCAAAGTAGCACCATGTATTGTCATATTTCAGGATATGACAGAGTAACAGCCCAACAAGGAGCTTTGTATTTCCTCAGGAGCTGTCAACACTACTTTGCACTGATTTTTGTGATCCTTTACAAAAGAAAGCTCACCCCAGCTGCAGGGCTCCCCTCATCCCGGGTCCACAAGTAGCTGACAATCCCTTTATCATCAGAGGACTTGGATCCATCCAGCTCTGCTGTGTTTGTGGGCAAGGTGATGACAACGTTACCAGCAATCTTTGCAACGGGCGGCTTGTTGATCTCTAAATAAACAGAGAGAAAACACTTGGAGAAAGATCTTGTAATGCCCAATCAAAAATACTGAGTAGTCCAGAAATCCCAGTCTAACCCTAGGGAAGAGAAGGGAAATACTGCAGGATTAAGCTGAAAATACCATTTCTCCAGAAAAGGGCAAACCTCAAGGCCACTTCAGTGCTCTCCACATTGTCTCCCTCAATTCCTTACTTTTTTTCTGTCTCTGAACACAGGTTTTGCTGAACTGCTCAGAGATAACCAGTGACTGAGCAGCTCTTGTGGCTGGATGTACCTTCCTTGACGATGACGTTGACGGAGCTTTGGCTCTGCAGGTTCCTCTCATCTTTCACTGTCAGAGTGAACTCATATGTCCCAACCTGGAGGCCTGTGACAGTGGCAATGCTGCTGTTGGCATTCTCCAGCTTCACACCATCTGGACCCCTAACAAAGACACAAGGGGTCTGGTTAGTTTTTGATCTCTTTCATGGGTTTTGATAAGTTTAAACTTTGCACAGAGCACTGGAGGAAAACTCACTCCAAACAGGAGCCTGGAAATAATAATCCATTATAAAAATCAAAATTGTGTTCTCCAGTTACAGCAAGATAATCTAAACAATAAGTGCAGGATCCAGAACAAAAAGCATAATTTCTGGCAGGTAAATGTTTTGGTTAATTTTAAACCAGAGGAACACTGATAACAGCACTTAGGTGGTGTTTACAAATAGTTGTACTTTCAGCAAATTGGCTTGTGAACTGCACAATGAGCCAATTTTGAAAAAAAAAAAAAAAAGAAGGTGCAAAGCAATAACAGTCCTTCATTTCTAAGGCTTTGCACAGACATTGCATTAACAAACAGAAAAAGCTACTGCAAGTTGCTCATAGGCTTTTTCCTGAGTTCCCTAAAGCATTTCAGGGAATTTAGAGTTGAAGAGAACTCTGCCTCTAAACAAACTGCAAAAGCATCGAGTTAGGAGGCCCTGCTGTTGTTGATTACAAGGGTCAGGCTCTCCATGAGATCCAAGCTGTGAATGGAAACACAGCTGAGCCACACCATGCTCAGGCCTAGAGATGAAGGCAAAGCTATTTCTCATGCTCAAAGAAAACTCCACTTCTTTTCAACCAAACATAAATCCTTGTCTTATTCAGGTAAAGCTTGGCAGGCCCCATGTGACCATGACTGAACACAAGGGAGGTGTGGGGGTGTTTTAAATGAAAGATTTGGATACACAAGAACATGGAAGGTGATACACACCGAGTTTTTTCCCAAAGATAGAAGACAATCTTCTGGTCATCCGAGCTCTTGCTGCCATCTAGAGTGGTGCTGTCCACAGGAAGAGTCAATTCTTTATCTGGACCAGCATCTGCCTTTGGGGGCTTGTTGTTCTCTGGAAAAGAATGCAGGGTTTCTCAAACACACACCATAAAGGTGAAGCTTAAAACACCACCAATAAGATTTTCCAGTACATCCCTTGCCCACTACCTTGTACTCAGATAAAGTGAGGTTAAAAGCAGTTAAGAAATTCAATAAGCATTTAATTCACACATCTGCAATAAATGAGACTGAAAACTAGGAATTCTGATTTTTGCTCTCATTCTCTCAGTACTGCTCCACTTTTCCTGCCCCTGTTCCAGGACCCAGCACTGTGGGCAGACACAGCTGTTTGAAACACAATCTTGCCTTTATTGTAGGAAAATATCAATCAGGTTACACTGTGTAAAATAAGAGAATGGCCCACAATTACAATATTCCTACAAGCTTTATTTTGCTCATTTATCAGCAATATACCAGCCCAGAATGTTCCTCAATCAGATCCGCTTCCCTGAAAGTCACCATAAGAGGTTGCTGACAGATTGCTGCTCACCTCCAACCCCTGGAAGGGAAGCAGCAAGAGCAGGTAAAGGCAGCTTACCTGGCTGGACTATCACAGTGACCTCTGCAGTGGACTGGTGCCCAGCAGAATCAGTCACTATGAGCTGGTAGGTGTAATCACCTTCCTGCATTGCAGAGAGCTGCAAGACTGGTGTCCTCACACCCTGTGAGAAAAGATTTTCATGGGTTAAAAACAATCCTCATGCAGATGAGGGTGGACCAGAAGACTCTGATTCTAAAGCAACCATTACCAGCATATTCTAGGGGGTTATTACCAACTCCTGCTGTGGGAGCAGGAGTCTGTGCCACTTCAGCAAAGCTCTTGCAGCTAAATTTATGCACACTACAAGGACACTGTTGTGGGACATAATAAGAGCAATGCCATACAAGCAGACCTTTAAGGATTCAGTAGTTCCCAACTCCAGTAAAATCTCTGGGGAGCCCTGTGCAAATCCCACACATTGTGAACCTGATTCATGGACTTTCTTATTTTACAAATTTGACAGTAATAATCTTCAAAAGAAAAATGATGACACAGAAACAAGTTCCAACATTTATTTTTTAGGAGGGTCTGGTCAGTATCAGCAAAATTTAGACTCCAAGATTCAGCTTGAAAGTTCCCACCTCTCTCAATCCCCCTTCTTCAGCAGGATTTAAAACTGCATTGCCCAAGAAAGGAACAGGATGCCAGGGTGAGGCTGGTGCAACAGCTCAGCCCCTAAACCACCACCAGCTTCCAAAATCCTTGTTTAAAGTTAAACAAGGATTTCACTTTAGGCACATACTTATCATCACACCTTTGCTCTGTAGGATTCTAAAAGACATTTCCTAACAGTCCATTCAAACTGGTTTGATTATAGACAAAATCCCAGCTAGTGAGCAACCCAGGTGGAACACAGGAGACACTGACCTGCATCTCCATCACCTTCCCTTTGCTGTTGGGGCTCAGCAGCCACTCGTAGCTGACGATGCTGTGGTCGTCCGTGCTCTGGTTGCCATAGAGAGTGATGGAGTTCTGGGGCAGGGTGATCACCTGGTTTGGGCCAGCATTGGCCACTGGAGGATAATCCACTGCCTTCTTCACAGTCAGGTTGGCAGTGGTGGAGTTGCTGGCACCATCTGAGTCCACAACTGTCAGACTGAAGAGGGAAATAAGAAGTGATGGTGACCAGAGCTGAATACAGCCTTTTCTGAATAGAAACTTCCCCCAAATATCCAATGATCAGCCTCAAAGTGATGCAAGGAATTCAACAGTCACATCCATCTCTCACCTGAAATCTAACAACCAGTTCCAAGGTGAAACACAGAAGTGCATTACTAACCCACAAGTGGAATGACACAGCACATCTCCTCAGGTAGCTGGTACCACAAACACAGCTGCTTTTTGCTAAATCTAGACCTGAACATGGATCTGATTAGTTCATGCCAACTGCCTAACAAGAAAGCAGTGTTCATAAGAGGCATTCCAGGTTATTTGACTTTAAATAGATCTGCTGGTGCAGTGATGGACATCACACCAAAATACAGGCCAAAGGAAAAACACAGGACAAATACAGAATTAAAATCAGCTCCCACCTATTGCCAAGGTTGTGCATCAACCCATTAGACCTCATTCACTTATCTGACACAAACACATTGCATTTAAAAACTGGATTTGAAGACTGCATTTCTTCCTAAGCCTTTACCCAGAGAGTTTAGATTTGACATTTCAAGGGACATTTTGTAGCACTGACAGAGCAGCCATCATCTTAACCAGGGCTACAAGTCAAGAATAAGAAGTAGCTGGACAGCTTATCTCTCCTGAAGTGCAAAGCTACAAAACTACTTGAAAGTGTAGGAGTGGAGAGAGGGAACATCACAAAATGGAGTTCTCTCCATGTTCTGTGTTGGGTTTTTTTTTAAAACCAGATTAACACTTCAGGAATCTCATACATTTCATTATTGAGGGATGAGAACTGATGGACTCTGCCAGGTGTGACCTACCTGAAAGTGTAATTCCCAGGTACCAGGTTGGTCAGTGTCAGTATGGGAGTGTCACTGGAAACCTTCTCCTCCCTCAGGGGACCCTTCAGCTCTTCCCAGTGGTAGCTGATAATTTTATCATCATCAGTGCTTTCTGTTTCAGCAATGGAGGAAAACACACACACACACAAGGAGTTGGAAAATGCTGCTTCACAGATTCCAATGGTCAGTCCCTACTTCTGCCCTGGGGTTAGTGGGCAAAGGTATTTTTGGTTGAAGCCCAAAGTCTCTGTTATTCTCAGACACCCAAACTGTAACAAATCAATGCTAGCTGGGCCTAAGACAACCTGAATTTGTATAAAGGAACTCCTGAAAAGCTCTAGTGCAGGCCAGGATCACTAAAGGTGTCCTGTCAGTAACTTACACATTTGAAGTTTAGCCAAGAGCCCAGTAATTTTGATTGACAGTAATTATTTTTTGATTCTGAGCAGCAACCTCCAGAGCTTTTCCTTTTTTAGGAGACTGGCTCAGGCCAGTGCCCTTCAAAAGGAACATGGAGAGGTGCTGTTGTGTGTGTTCTGCTCTCTTGGCCAGAGAGGCTAATTCTTTTCAGTGCCACTGTTTCTCTTGAACTTTATGCAAAAGGCCAGCCCAGGAGCAAACACAAAGCCCCCTGCTGGATGCTGCACTAAAACCTGCAGGTACTCACTGCTGCCATCGATGAGAGTGGAAATGGTCGGCAGGGAGATTTCCTGGAACGGTGGGGACACGATGGCAACAGGAGGCTGATTCACCCGGGGCTCTGCAACAACAACCCAGCTGTTACCATCACACCACAGGCAGAAAATCCTGGCCAAAAAACTGCACAACTATCAGCAACAGTGATTTGTGCTTCCAGCACGTTCTACACCAGCTTGGGGAATCAGTGATGCCAAAAAGGGGGTGCAAACAGTGTGGGGGTGAACAGCCAGCACATCAGTGCTCTGGGAAGGCTGCACTGCATCAGGTCAAGCACCTACAGCTTCTTGCCACAGTGTGGCTGCTGCTCTGAAAAGTGAAGGATTTTGGTGCATGCTGCCAGCTGCAAAACCACTGCTTATAAGGAAATGAGCAGCCACAGCACCCAGAAGACCAGCCACACACTCCTGCTAATTTAGGGAGTGCAAGAGGATTCTTTGCCCACAAAGCTTGTACAAAAGTCTTGCTGAAGACTGCAAAATTAAGGGTTTTATTGACACCTGTGGCTGTCTCTACACACAGGCCACATAAAAAGTGAGGCAGCACAAAATGCTGCATCTCCACCAGCTCATCTGCAAACCAAGTCTTACAATAGGGAATGAGATTTGACTTAACCTGCCTGTGGTTGGGAATGATATTCCTTATGGACAGAAAAGAAAGGAACCACCAAAGGAGCTTCAAAGCTCTGGCTTCTCTTCAGTTTTTGCTCCTGCTGCTAGAAGCTTTTTGTCAGACTGCAGCTAGTTTTTATGGAAGCAGTGACCTTTCAGGGTGAGGTGTTTGCTGAGCACTTCCCTATCAGGGTTAGAGCTCTTTTATCAAAGTGGTTGGCTTGATACAGTAGAGCAAAAATAGCAGTGTGTTAGCAATAGCTTCCAATCTCAGGAAATTATTTAATATACATGTATATATGTGTGTGTTTGTATATATATATATATATATATACACACATATATGCTGCAAGTTCACAGCACAATGAACGATCCCCACACCAAACCAAACAATCTAACCCATGGTACAGGTGCCTTGGCTTGTCAGAGATGGGTGAAATCAAGGAAAATCCAACCCCAGCACTCACTTGGATTCACTGTTACATTCACATATCCCTCTCCATGAGCATTCTCCCCATCCACAACAACTCTGAACTCGTACAGGCCAACAGTAAGCTGGAAACAAACACAAAGGATTATTTACCTACAGGTTGGTGGCACCTTGTCAGGACCTATTGGAAGGTCAAGTTCCTGTGCTTTGGCACAGGAGCACCCAGGCAATTGTGCTTCAGCCTCTGCATACACAGCAAAGGAGGGTTTCCAGGCCAAAATGGCATTACAGGTATTTTAGTTTACAATGGCTATGCAGAAGCCAAAGATTCATGTTTCTCTCTGCCACAGGATTGTCAGTCAAGCTTTATTTTCCAGCAACAAAAGGCAAACAGAAGAGAGATAATAGAGATTAGTTCAGGTTGTCTGGCCACAGGAATCTGAGCTAGCAGATTGCATTCGAGGTGAAAAAAGCTGCATGTAAGAAGAAAATCTCTTTTTGTGCATTTTTATAAATGCAAGTGTTTCTTCTTTTCCTTCCAGGTGACATGAGCCAGGCAGTCACCTCTTCACCATCCACTATTGAGCCAAAATGAGAGGATGAGGGACCAGGTGCTGGACAACAATCTTGACACCCAAAAGGCTGAAACCCTGACAGAGACCTGCACACTCCTTTCCAAAGGTTTGGCTCTGCATGATACCCTTACTACAGCCTGTAGATTTTTTTCTGAGTGCAGTAGAATCCAGGCTGCTCAAAGGAATGTCCCAAGTACAGAACTGTATATTCACAGTACTTAAGAGTCATTTCCTTGTTAAGAATCCCCACATGCAGGACCTGGCAACCCTTTCCCTGTCAGAGCTTGTCTAAGAGCAGCAGCCAGGACATGCCATGAGATATTGCAGGGCTCTGGTTAATGGAAGCAGCAAGACCCCCTTCCAGTGGGCAGCACAAGGCTCAGACTACCACACTGCTCCAGGAATATTCCCTCCCCTTGTTACTGTTAAATTGTGCCATTTGTGTGCCTTGTCACACTGCTTGTAGGCAGCTTGTACCTCCTGAAATCAATTTCTTCCTTCCCTCGTGCCAGATCAATCTCCTTTCTCTAAGAGCCTCAGAAGAGGGCTTGCAGCCCAATGTTGGCTGCCTGCCCATCATGCAATTTCCTATTCATCCTGAAACCCCACACAGGTCTTTCCTGGCTGCTGGGATCCCCATCTTCTTCATCTTGAAATCCCACACAAGTCTTTCCTGGCTGCTGGGATCCCCATCTTCTTCATCCTGAAATCCCACACAGGCCTTTCCTGGCTGCTGGGGTCCCCATCTTCATCCTGAAATCCCACACAGGTCTTTCCTGGCTGCTGGGGTCCCCATCTTCATCCTGAAATCCCACACAAGTCTTTCCTGGCTGCTGGGGTCCCCATCTTCTTCATCCTGAAACCCCACACAGGTCTTTCCTGGCTGCTGGGGTCCCCATCTTCTCCACCTGGCATTTTACACAGCAAGATATGAAGTAGCCAAAGCTTTACCTTAGACAACTTCAGGGTCTGGGAGTGCTTCTCTGCCATTACTCCACTGTAGTCTTTTGGATGAGTAATCAGCTCCCACTCATAGGAATATGTGGTTCCTTAAACAAAAAGAAAAGGTCCAGATGTTTGTTTTCAAAGCCTGTCTTTCTGCCATGCTAAAGAACTGCAAAGGTATTAAACATTTACAAGGCACATTCTGCTGCACTGTGGAGAAATGAGACAGCTTGGGCTGTGGCTTTTTGGGAATATACCCAGGAAAAGAGACAATCTGTGCTTCCAAACTCATTTACTCTGGAATCAAAACCCATCTTTCAGCCTCCAAGGCAATAAAGAGCTTTGGAACAATCACAGCTCCAGGATAAAAAGAGAGAAAAGCCTTATGACATCCTCAGATCCTGCAGATACAGGAATGCCAATTTTTGAACAGGAATGAATCAATCCCTGCTGCCCACAACATGGAACACACCTGCCTCTACAGCTCCCACTGCCACAGTGGACAGAGTTAGGAGAAGAACTTTAAAAATATCTACCAACAATTTGCATGATGAAATGAGGAGTGTACAGAATGTGTTCCTCAGCAGGCAAATACCCCAATTCAGATTTTGATCACTTGCTAATACAGCTCAGTTCCTATCACCAAATATAAAGAATAGATGCTAAAAGTACAATTTTTTGTCACACAACACCCTGAGAATGTGCCATCTCTTCCCACAATCTCCCAAATCCATTGGTTTTGCAGCACTTTCCATATTTTTGTGCCTCACTGTTTTCTCTGAGAGGCAGCACAAGGCAATAGCTGAGTATGAAAATTTTCCACAGGCAAGTGCTCTCTGACAAAAGACATTTTCAAGACTGCCCTTATTACATGCCACACATAATGACTGTTTGCCTTTCCACATCCCCAGCCCTTAGCAGAATTCCCAGGGAAGCTTTACCAGGTGGTGGCTCAGGAAGCACAAATGCATTCAGCTGAACTTCATTCTTTGGCAGGGTCACTTCAACACTGTCTCCAGCAGAAACCACCAGCTCCTTCATAGCTGAAAGGGACAAACACAGAATTGGAGAGGAACAGGAAAAAAAAAAACCCATCTTGATTTCATTTTATGGAATAAACCCCAGCTACAAATTATGATGTATTTTGTAAATATCCTGCTCTCATTTCAGGTTTTGCTCTCTTTGTCAATGTAAAAGCTCTAATAGGGGTTTACAATTTTTAGACAAGCCCAAAATGACTCAGTCACCTCTCTCTTTGTAGATACTGTGCTGAAACCTCCTCACCAAGGTCCAGCAGGATGGGAAGGGTTTTACTTGACAGCTTTTTGGCAGAGAACTCAGCTGCAGGCTCATGGCACAGCAAGACAAACACTGCTACTTCCAAACTGCAATTCCTGAGCTTCACAAATATATGAAGAATCCACAGAATTTCGTTTTTGAAAAATTGCTTGAGGGCTAAGAGAATTTTTTTCAACTTGCATAGCTGCCACACTGGGTATGGAAGCTCAAGATACAAACTTGGTCCTTTTATTTGTATTTTCTTTTCCACACCCACTCAAGAATTTTCTTGCCATTCCATTTCAAATAAACTGACAGGTTCCTTTTAAAAACTACAGGGTAACCTTGAAAACTATAGCCAGGGACATATTTTTTCTACTTTTTATTAGAATTAAGATAACCAGAAAGTTCAACACATTTCTTAAAAACACCTCTTGGCCTCCTCATCTCTCTCTTCCCTTCCCATTTGCTTTATATTTGTCTTTTTATTATTGGACCTGGGAATTATGCATAGAAAATATTAATTCTTTAGTTTGACCCTGTCAAAGACAATGTTTCAGAGGTATGCACAAAAAATCCAAATTTAAAAAATGGGGAAAAAAGGACCTTAGACATTCTGCTATTTTCCCACCTTTATTATCTATTATTTATCTATCTTCTAGTTTTAATAGCTAGTGGAATTAACCATCTTTTTTTTTCCTCTCAAATACTCCATCAATCTTTCCCCTCTCAAATACTCATCAATCTTTCACCTTCAAAGAGTTCCAAGGCAAAAAGCAATCAGATCTCATTAGGAAATAATAAAAACAAAAACCAGACAAACAGATAAAAGACCTTGGAAAAATTGCTCTTTACATCATCTTTGCATTGTTTAGTAAAGCTAGGAGGCCTTGGCTATGTTAGTCTTCCTACACAAGCCAATGAAGTTGTTTAAAGCATATTTTCCAGTTTTAGGTGGGGTAAGCCCTTAAAAAATAATAAAAATAAATTAACTTGTCAGCACAAGCAGCCAATGAGCTTCCTGCCAAAACCATCTTTGGATGCAGTGCTTGCCTTACACTTTCCATTTGTTCCCTTCTAAGGGAAAGGCACCCTAAATTCAAAAGAAATTCAGCAGTGAATGCTTCAGACACTGGCTGAAGTGAATTCTGAGACAGCACACGAGCAGTACACGCCATTCCCTGTGCAGGGCTGCCAGCCTGCCTGAGGGAACAGAGCTGCCAAAGGGCATTTTGGCCCTTGTGCACTTTCAACAGTCTGTTTTAGGAAATAGCAGTGTGAACAGAAACATCAGCATGCTGCAGAGCAAGCAGGGCTAACAGCCAAGTACACTGCTCTCCACGGCTGAACTGTGCAGTGACACCTCAGGGACAGAAAAGAATCACTCACACCCTTTTCTGAGCACACATGAAGGTTTCTGCTCGATTTGATGGATAGCACTGTGCCAAGGCTACTGGAAAAACACTTCCCAGGACTCTGCCCTGCATCACATCTCAGCCTTCACTTGGGGAATTGAGATATCCTCATTAATTCCCAGCTGTCCTCACATGCAATGGTCACATGCAGATTTATGATGCTCAAGTCCCATTCCAGACCCTCAGGAATTACTGGGATCCAACAGCACATGTGCTGACACAGATGCCTCAGTATTTTCTCCAAGGTACCATAACTATCTATATATCTATATATTTTTATATATTTTTATACATATTCTTATATATATTATACATATGTAATATAATCTATATATAATATATATAGATATATATAGACATAGATATATAGATGGATAGATATAGAAATATACATATATAGATATCTATATATTTTATACATATTTTATATATATTATATATATTATACTCTATATATATCTATATATGTGCACATATATCTATATCATATATATATTTATATATATATTTATATATATATTTATACATATATTTATAAATATTATATATAATATAATCTATCTATATCTATATATAATATATACCTGTACATATATATAGATATTTATATATATATATTTATACATGTATTCATAAATTTTATATATAATTATCTATATCTTTATATTTGTATATATAAAAGATTGATAGATAGATAGATAGATAGATAGATAGATAGATAGATAGATAGATAACTATGGTACCTTGTTACCATATATTTACAGATATATTTATAATATATCTATATATTTTAATCTATCTATATTTATCTAATATATATATCTAAATAAATATATATTATACTCTATATATATCTATATATGTGTATATATATCTATACCATATATAGATACATAGATATTAAATATATTTTACATATATTTATAAATATTATATATAATATAATCTATCTATATCTATATATAATATATACCTGTACATATATATACATATATATAGATATATATATTTTTAATATATATATTTATACATGTATTTATAAATACTATATATAATCATCTATATATTTATATCTGTATATATAAAAGATAGATAGATAGATAGATAGATAGATAGATAGATAGATAGATAGATAATTATGGTACCTTGATACCATATATTTACAGATATATTTATAATATATCTATATATTTTAACCTATCTATATTTATCTAATATATATATATATATAAATAAGATAGATATGAAGATTAAGATGAAGATATAGAGATATAGATATAGATATAGATAATTATGGTACCTTGAAACCATATATTTACAGATATATTTATAATATATCTATATATTTTAATCTATCTATATTAATCTATTATATATATATGTATATATATACATATAAATAAGATAGATATGAAGATGAAGATATAGAGATATAGATATAGATAATTATGGTACCTGGACACCATATATTTACATATATATATATATATATATATATATATAATATTTATTATTATTATTTATAATTATATTCATTTATAATATATCTATATATAATTTTCCCCACTGCTGTGGCTGGAAAAAGCCTGAGCAGGTGCCATTTGCTGGAGCCCCCCAAGTCCTCACCTGGCGTGGTGGCAGCAGTGCTGGGGGCAGCAGCAGTGCTGCTCTGGGCTGTGGTGACACTGCCATTGGTGGGCACTCCACTGGGCACAGAAGTCTCTGCCTGTGCCTTTGCTGTGCTTTTCACTGGCACAGGGCTGGCTGTGGGCAGCTGAGCGTGGGCATCACCAGGCTGCCCAGGCTGCTCAGTCTTCCCTGGAGCTGTCAAGTCCAGTGCCACAGGGCTGGAGAACGTAGCCAGCACTGAGGATTCTGGTGCAGATGTTCCTGTGTGGACCTGGAAAGGAAGAAGTTGTCTGAGTTTGACCTGAACACTGAATGGCAGTTTTAATTTGCCTTTCTCCTCCTCCACAGTGAGGGAGGCTGGAAAATCCCTGGTTTGTTTTTCCAGTTTGTTTTTCTTCTCTCTTTCTGAAGTTTCTCCATGTTCTTCCTCCAGAGCAGACATTTCTACCCCAGCTGAACACCAGATTTAGCTACAGCATTTAAGTACCAAGGCTGTTGATGTGACAAATATAAGAGAAGATCCAGGTTCAAAGTTGCAATGAGTGGAGCTAAAAGAACAGAAAGGTGGGATAAGACAGAGCCTGAAGACAGGGACCACAAACTGGGGTTTATTTACTCTGGCTGTGATTTCCTGAATCCATGCAGCTGGCCAGCATGGAGCAGGAGGATGGCAATGGCATTTTTATGTAATAACTGAATTGTTACAGCAAGAGGAAATTTATTTTGGAATCACTCTTCAAAGCAAGGTGAGCTGACACACAGAGCTCCCTGCATGCCTGCCCCAGGAGATGCTGTTGGGCAGGGAGAGGAGCTGGAGGGCACAAACTCTGCTCACATCCACACAGGATGAGCCACTTGATTGAAAATAATCAGAGTGGCAGGAACAATTTCCGTTCTTTCATCAGAAAATTCCTTTTACCTAGCCCCATTCCAGCTCCCAGCCTACCAGGCCATACTCCTGACAATTTCCCTCCACCATGAAGTCCACGTGTGTAGCACTTTTTGTTTTAGCTAACTCTATTTTGAGAACATCTGCTAAATATTTAAAATGGAGCAATGTACCATCTTTGACTCAGAAATTGCTTTGGAGCTGGATTTCCCACCACTACTGCCCATTAGAGGAGTGATTAAAAGCTCATATTAGAGGAAATATACTCAATATACTTTTAGACCATGCTGTTGGCATTCAGTCCAGGAAAAAGGAACTGGGAAAACTCTCCAGATCATGGTGGGCAACATCCTTGTCAGTAAATGGGCTGGGCTTTAGAAAACACTAAATGTTGGTTGTAAAAATAAAGCTGTGCTGCCCACACTGAACACCCAGCCAAGCCAGGAGCAGCAGGGAAGGCACTCAGGGCTTCTCTGCAAGGTTTTTGTTTCAGCCTTGGGCAAATAATTTCCTCTCACCATATCTCAGCTCCCTTTGCTCACAGAATGTAAAACAATTGTTTGATTAACATCTGAGCTGTATGTACCAAGGAATCAAACACTATTTGTTGGTGTTACAGACATGAGCTGTCTTCCTTTATTTGGTTACTTACTAATGGGCTCACTTAAACAGAAGTATGGATTCTTTGGAATCCAGGCAGGAAAAATCTGGCATGCTGCTCTTCCTCAGTGGCCCCAGGACAGCTGGATGTCCCAAGGTGTATCATCTTCCACCCACTGACAACTGCAAAGGGTTCTGACTCCCTTCCCTCAAGATAAAGTTTGAAATGCTGGCAGGAGAAAGAGGGAACAGCCAGGCAGGAACCCAAGAGAGACAGACTTTAGGAAAGGCACAGGAGCAGAATGTTCCCATGACTTCCTACCACTACGGGAAACAACTTTTTGTTTCTCAAGAATCAACCCAGAAGGGTCACAAGAACAAGAGCCACAAAAAACAAACAGGAGATCCACATTCACCTGCTGGTCACAGCAGAGTCCCCACTTTGCTTGGCAATATTTTCAGGGAGCTGAATGCTTTCTTGACTCACTTTTAATTTCCAAAAAAAACCCCACTTTAGAGTTAAGAGAGATCCTCTTCCTTCCAAAAATCTTCAGGATGAATTGACAGCCAAATGTCTGTGGAGAGCTGGAATTAGATAAGCTTTGCCTGGGGCAACACAACAGTCAAAAATGCCTCTAATGCTTGCAAGCTGAGACATTTCTTATCTCTGCTCCATAACTCTGAATTCTTTAAAGCAAAGAACAGATTATTTCGTTCTTGGGGATAAATGACAAGGAGACTAGAAGTTTGCCAGCTGTCCTATCTTATTAGCTTAGAAAATAGAGAGGAGTGACACATTGGCCTGAGTCAACACAGGAGCCTCAGACAATTTTGATTCCACCCCTAAATGCCTTTGGCCTGAGACAAATAACCCAGTGTCCTTGTCTGGGAGTCCCATGTCTGGGAGAGGGACTAGAGCAGCCCTGTGCTCAGAATCCACACTGAGCCCAAGTTACTTGAGAGAAAAATACCTCTGTCCTGGAAATTACTTCTATTTTTTCATTTAAATAGCCTGGTCTGAACTCACAAAATGGGCTCTTTTCAGCTTAGATGGTTTCCTTGCTGTCTGCAGTAAGTGCCACATCTGTGAAGTCTTTTAAGGTACTAAAATGTAGGTAATGTCACAAACCATTACAGAGTTAGTGCTGGTGGTAAAGAGACATTTCCTTGTTCCTTGTGGATGAAAAGCTTGCAGGAAGTGTGACAGCAGGAGCCAAACAGTGGGTTTGATGTGAGGGCAGGAATGAGTTCTCTGGCTCTGTTGCAACACTCCTGCTCCAGCCTTTCCCATCTGTCTGCAGAGCTGCTGCAGTGCTGCAGCATCCCTGCTCCTCAGCAGTGCTACAGTTAAATACTTCTCCTGACTGGCTGTTAAATGTGTGGCTATAATTTAAAATTGACAAGGAATTTACAATGAGACAGAAAAAAACCTGTCACTCACTTTAATGAAAAAGTACCAATCTCCCTAAGTTAAGGGCTGATGAGCAGGATGCACTGTGGTTTATCCTGGTTCCATTGCATGGATACAGTAAAACCAGAAATTAATGCTCAGTGCACATTAGCAAATGCCATTGCAGATGGCTGTGGAGCCATCAGAACTGCAAGACGAAAATTAAAACCCACAGAGGCAATGTTTTCCCAAAACTATAATTTTCCTTCTCTCTGAAGGAGAGAAGGAAAGCAAAGGAAAATATTTCCCTTCCATACATTCAATGCTCAGCAGCAGCAGAGCAGAAAAAGCACTTTGAATTCAAATCTCCTTTCCTACTTCAGGTGTTTGATGCTCTCAGGTGTGAACAGCCAGAACTGTCCCCATCTACCAATCCCTCCTAAATAACAGCAGGAAACACCCAGCCATGTGCTCCATGGATTGGGCCAAATGTAGCCCAGAAATTCTATTGATTTCAGCATGGGTGTAACTTTATTTTGGTCCCTCCTGGAAGGTCAGGCCATGTCCCAGGAACACAGCCCCCAATGTTTTATCCTTGGCTCACATTAAACTGCTCTTGGATTTGAAGTGCAAGGACAGCTGCAGAGCTGGCTTTGCATTTTGCAGGTAAAGTTGGATGGTTCAATAATCCTGGAATTAGCCCAGGTGGGTATTTTAATTCTTTCTTCTCCTCAAAAACTCCATCCTAAACCTCAAAAATGCAAATGCCAGGAATTCCATCATGTCACTATATTTTTGTAGAATGTTTTTAGTTTTTATATTTAAGAATTTGCATTTTGTTAAGAGCCATGGACTTTCTTATTAGCAAAAATCATCAAGGAAAATAAAAACCTTTCCCCAGCAGTGGAAAGGTTAATGTCAATGTGCACCCAACAGTGCACATTAATGACAATGGGAGCAATTCCTAAAGAAGGGAAATCCTGCATGTTCAGCAACATTTAGAAGCTGATTAATCAGTGTAATTTAATATTTGCAACCAGTTTACTAGACACACACTGGACAGTAATAGCAGGATAACCTGGAAAGCAAAACTGCAAAAAGAACAAGCAGGGAGATGTAAAAGCTGCTCCCCAAGAGCAAGAGAAAACATTTAAAAGTGGCTGCAAAGACATCTCCTCACATGTGTGACAGCTGAGAGAATGGGGTCACCATCTCAGCTCTACTCCTAGGAGGAGGAAAGAAGAGGGAGGGTGGAAATGCTGCAGCATTGCAGGGCAGAGAGAAAACTGAGCTCAAGTCAGCCTCAAATGCTGAGGGGGTTCTGGAAAATCCAACATTTGTCAGGTTTTAGTGCCTGGTTTCACATGTCACCCTGGCTGCCCAGCAGTGTCCCTTGGCTGCTCGCCACATCCTGCTCCAGGGTGGTGGCTCAGGCACTCACAGCCCTACCTGCAACCAGGATTTGGAAAAGTCAGTCATTTCCAGAACCAGAGGCACCAGTTTTGTACAAAGGCAAATCCCTGAAACGTGGCAAAAGCTATTTCAGGAGCAGTTTAACAAAGTAGAGTTATATTGCACCATCAGGAATGCACAAGCATTTTTGAGATAAGGCTCCAAAAATCATTTGCAGATGTAAAAATACAAACATCACTTAACAATTCAAATGTGCCAAATTCTCTGTAACATCATGATGTACTGGCTTAACACTGCATGTATTTGGAGTAGAGACTAAACTGATTTCATTCACCCAGTGCCAAGGTAAGCTCTGGAGGATTTGAGAAACTAGAGCACTCCTCAAAAAAGAGAACATTTGGAATTAAGATGCCAACTCAAGCAAGCAGATTGACATCAAAATACACTGTGAGCTCTATGCATGACTCTATAAAATAATGTATTTAACTGCCTTGATTCAGTATTTAAATGAAAACAGCTTTTTTAATTGTGTGGATTTGAACAGGTACCTTTACAGGTAACAGTTTTCAGCTCTCATATAATTACCACTGACATGTCACCTTTCCTTCTCATCTGGCAAGCACACTGTGTGATTATACAGAGGATAAGCATTATTAGAGACTCCATCCTGCCTCACATCCCCACTTCAACACAGTTTATCCCAGCTAAGAAAAGGGGGAAAAAAATCCACCCCAAAACCCAAATAAAAACCCAAACCACTGGCTGTGCCTTGTTGATAGGAGGCTGAAAATTGGTAACTTGAAAAGTTATCCCATCAGTTCCAAGTCAAAATCTACCTAAAGCCAGACTGAGGAGGGGAACAGCTGTCCCAGACTGCCCCACCCATCACTCACCTGGGGCAAGTCACCATCAGCATCCCGTGACCTGTTCACATTATTGCTCTTAGTAAGGATTGGGCTTCTGGGGTTCAGTTCTCTTGGATTCTGCCCATTTCTCAGCAAGTCTTGCTTTTGTTTTTCTTTCTCAGGAGCAGCTCTGTCTGCCACTAGGTGCCTCAGGACCTGATCCTTCAAGTGTTCTGTTGCACTTTGGCTGCTTCTGGAGTTCTCTGCCACATCCCTTCTCAGGAGCTGCACCCTGTCATCTGCCAACCTCCACTTCTGCAAGGATCTCCTCAGTCTTTTCTTCCTCTGGACAGGGATATCCCAGTCCAACCACTTGTGACTCCAAGTCTTCCCATCACCTTCCACGTGGAAGTTTAACAAGTGCTCTGTGCTTTTTGATTTCTTTAAAAACACCAAGACAGAATCTGAAAAGCCAGTTTTGTTGGCCTGACAGGTGCCAGGCATGGTGCAGTTCACCTGGATGCACATATTCTCCAAGAACCAAAAGGCATCACAGGTGGGGTGCTGGCAGCAAGTGGTCTGACAGGAGCTCAGAGTGTGGAACCCCTCCAGAAGCTGCAAATGGTGACCTGCCCACGATGTCAAACGGCCACCAAGCAGGATCTTCCCCAGCTCACATTTAGATCCGTTCCAGTTTGCATCTGGGAAAGAGGAGGGAAGACAAACAGACAATTCTCAGTCCTTTAAAGCAGTGGGTAATAGATCTCATCACTATTTGGGACACAGGAAAGTAAATCTGACTTCTGAAATCTCTACCTGGCCTCACTATCCAGCACTTACACAAGATTTGAAGGAGCAATCTGCTCCTCCTACCTAAGCCACCACCATCCTTTCCAAGAGCAGAAGTGACGACAGAAATGTTCCTGTTTCAGAGGAGCCCATAATGCCCACACTGAGCAGCTGGACCAAGGTCACACAGCAAGTTCAGAGCCAGAAACTGAACCCCAAAATGCCAAGCACAGCTCTTTAACCAGTTATGGCCCTGCCTCTCTGCCCATAGTCTGCCCAGAATGAAAACACTGCACACAGGGGCACTGGCCTGCTGCACAGCACAGAGGCATTTTTAACTCTTCCATGCTGATATTTGACATCAGTTGCTTATTCTGACTGAATTTGCTCCACTTGGGAAGTTAACAGGTTCTAGAAAAGAGTTCTACAAGGCAAAGCCTTGCCACCCACCCTGCCATAGTGTTTTTCATTAAAAACCCTCAAACATTTGGCAAAAATTTCAGTTAAGAGTCAAGTCACTTCAGGTCTCAGCTCTGCAGTAAGGCAGCAACTGCTTTGCATATGGATTCTTTTTTTCTTAGCATGAAAATTTTGAGTGCTTGCAGGGATCAATGGATTAAAGGCTTCCAAAATTCAGAGCTCTGCAGATTAAGGACTCCCTAAAAATAGCCTAATGACCTATGGGACTGTTCCACTGTGCTGTGTTCAGCATCCAAGCAATAACAGGTCATTGGAAGATTACTTTACAAACAGTGTTGCTAGATGGGAGTTGTGCAGCTGGAGAATATGCTCCAGATCTGGCTCCCTCCCTGTCAAGAATGGAGTCCTTGAACACAACACAAATGGGAAACATTTTTCTCCATTAAAATAAAGTCTGAATTTAAATTACAATATCCTGATTGAGAATGAAGTTGAGTTTAGTGACCAAGTCATGGGGACAGAGCTCGCTGTGGGTGTCTGAACCCACCACTGTGCAGAAGGGGGAGAGCACTGAAACGTGTAAAAGAAACTCTGCAAAAGTTCAACAGCAAGAGAAGAAGAGAAGTTGATACCAGGATTTTTAAAAACCTCAGCACCCTTGTCACACCTCATCAACACACAGCACTTCCCTGGAGAGAGAGCAGACAGGGAATCTGTGTGCCCAGGGCAGCTGCCAGCCTCACCACACCTGAAATGCCAGGACTGGCACTGTCACAGTCACAGCAGGGAGAAATTCCTGGCACCAACCTCATGGGGCTGGAATTAGAGCAGAATATGGAACGTGTGTACACACCAAACCCATGTGTATGCACACACACTCTCTCCAGACCTGGAGAAACAATAACAAATTGAAGAATTACACCACCCCTGTGAATTTCAATAGGATTTCATCCACTCAGATCTGTTTTGCCTGTAAAATTCCCTTTCTGTTAAAGGTGAATCACTGTTGCTAATATATCCTGAGCATGAGGGAAATGTGCTGCTTCCCACATCCCTAAAAATCCTTCCTCCTCCTCCTCCATCACTGCTCATCCATCTCTCCTCATGTGTCAGGCCTGGCTCACACATACCACTCAAATTAAGGCTTGATATGGAAGCAGTGAAATTCAGCAGCAGTTTCTAGTACCAGGCTTGGAACTGGGGCACACACAGAATGGGGCACATTGAAAAGAAAAATGTTCCCAGGGAAGATATCCCTTGTGACAAATCACTACATAACACAGGTATTGTATTTATTTATCTCAAATGTAAAGCCTGGATCCCCAAAAATATCTCAGCATGTCAGAGCCATGACTTAGCCTGGATGACACAACACTGCCATGCTGAGAACATTCTGCTTCTCTTTTAACACACTGCTAAAACAAGATTTGAATAATATTTTGGCTACATTTCATTTCTAGAACTCTGTTAATGGCCACTTGGGACATATTTCTTTGAAATTAGCCAGTATGTTCTTCTGAATTGCTGTACATGGACAGCTTAAGACTCAGATAACTCTCAGGAATGACAGAAGTGAACAGGCAACTCCCAGCACACCAGATGTGAATTTTCCACAGAGACATACTGATTTTCACTTTGCATTTTCAAATTCCATGGCCTTTGCTGGGCATCAAACATTCAGACAACTCTACATGCCCTGGGAGAAAACAAAATCTACACTTGCAGTCATTTGTGGAAAGCAGGAACATTCTTGAGGATGAGTTCCCTCCTAAGCTCAGCACCACACAAGTCACAAGACACCTGCACAGTGGGTGTGCTTAGTCACTTTTCCATCCTGTTTTTGTCACATCAGTGCAGAAAACTGCTCTTCCCTGGAATTCAGGAGTTCCTGTCCCAGGGATGCAGCTCCCAGCCTTGCTGAGCTGCAGGGGAATGGAACACAGAGCTTCTATTAATAACTTCAGGTTTACAGACTTGCCCAGGCAGTTAATCCTGCCTGATAGCAGATTAATGATTAAAGACTTGACTCTGTGGACTTTTTAAACCTGCCACACAGTCACTCAGTCAGTTATGTCAACACAGCCCCCTTGTGTAACTCCACATGACCACGCTCATTTCTAGGCAGCCAGAACTCCTCCTCAGCTTCACAAACAAGCCCAAAATAACAAAAAGTCTGCAATGGAAAAAATGTCCACATCAGGGTAGCTATGCCCATATAATTATATTTATTTCTGCACACGTAAAAGCTTTAATTTAATGGACTCTACACTCATTTAACAGTTGGAATTGGTGATCTCAGAGCTGCACTGTTCCAATCTTAACAATTCTGAGTCCTGGCTTTAACTCTTCCAAGCAGAGCAGCCCTTAAACACATCAACACTGTCTAGAACACCCTCTAGGAGCTCTAACTCTGAACTTCCAAGAAATTACTAAAGCCAGGAAACGCAGGCAGGAAGCTCAGTTGAAAAGGAAACACTCATCATTCAAACACACAGCCCTTAGCAGGAATACAAACATGTTTTTCCAGGGTCTGAATTAGCTGATTAAAATCACACAGCTCATTAGCTTAATCAAATCTGCCACTGGGAACTGTCCAGGAAGGTCCAGCAACACAACAGGGACGCTGCACATGCCCACATAACTGGGAAACAAAACAAACCAACCCCCTTCCCAAACCAAACATCACACAATCCATTAGAGGAAAACTTCCATCCAAGCCACTAACTTTGTTATTTACTTGAGCAGGAGGTTGGTTGCTCAAGTTTGAACAGGAAACAATAAAAAACAAACATACCCACTGCCTGTAGGCAAATAAAGACTTCTGACACACTGCTCTTGGGAAGAGCATTAAACATCTTAGGGCTAAAAAATATTCCTGCCTTTCCAGGTTGATTTCCGTAAATTAAATTATTTTCCAGATTATCACTTGTCCCTTTTGTCAAAAATTAAGGTCAGAAAAAAGCTCTCTCTGAGATACAAGCTACACTTTTGAGAGCTCATTTAGCAGCTGCTAAGGGTGGTGCTTTGTTTGGTTTGAAAAAAAAACAACAACTACTTTGGTTTCTCAGTAAAACCAACCCTATAATGTCTACCAGTAAATCATTTCACTTTTCTCTCAGAGTATTTTAAACAACTAAGAGGGACAAAGAGCATAAAAATCCACAGACAGAGTCCCAGAGAGAACAGAAGAGTCACCTGCAGAGGAGCACGAGGCACACAGGCAAGTGCACAGGTAGAACAGCTGCAGAATTCCCAGCTCCCTCACAGCTCTTCCCAGGCAGTATCGGGACAGGAACCGGGTGCTGATGCTGGGCTTGGCTTCCAACCTCTTCTCCATGGCCTTTGTGGGCAGCAGCAGGGTTCTAGAAACAAGCAGGGTGTGAAACACAAAACATCCTGTGGCAATTGAAAGGTTCCTGCACGGATCCAGCCAGAGTGCAACGTGAACAGAGCATTTGTGGAGGAAAAGGAATGTCTTATCAGCTGGGATTAGTCCAGCTGTTGCTAAGGAACTATCAATGCCTGATACCAAAATGAAATTTGTAGTGGCACAGCTCCCAGTGCTGAGTGCAGAGAGCCTTTCCCTTGTGGTTTTCTCCTCCAGACCCCATTTTTCATCTGGTATCACAATAGCTGTCCACTGGTATCCAAACAGGCATTTAGGGAATTCCAATTTCATATATGCCTGAGGACTGGACACCCAGCAGCTGCACGAGGATGACACAGGCAGGGACAACCCCTGCACATCTGCCCGGAGATGTCACCACAGGCACGTCCGTGCTGGCTGGTGCCAGCCACAAACAGGGAAATGACAGCACAGCAACGCTGCGAAACTGGGAACTAACGCCCTGGTTTGCTTCTTGTTGTGCTCCACAGGGCAGAGATCACCAAACTTCTCTGCCTTTCTAAAGCCAAAGGCTATTTAATAGCCTTACATGCTAATTGAATGCAAATTATCTCTAGGTGACGCGGTAGGAGAACATTAATTATTTCACAGGTAATAAATAGTATCTATTTTAAGGGAGCAATGAAAGCATCATTAGGCACTAAACGGCATTAAATAGGCCAGTTCTGAGAATGCAAAGGGAATGCTGTGACAGAGGGAATGCTACTACAGGGAATGCTGTGACAGGGAATGCTGTGACAGGGAATGTTGTGGCAGGGAATGTTGTGGCAGGGAATGCTGTGGCAGGGAATGCTGTCACACACAGGGAATGCTGTCACACACACGGAATGCTGTCCCAGGGAATGCTGTCACAGCCGGATCCAGCAGCGCTCCGCAAACACCCAGAGCTGGTTACACCTCGAGGAATTGCACTCAACCGTCCGCAGCAGAGCAGGAACAGACGCAGGAGCAAAACTTCACGGGGATGAGGGTGTAAACACACGCCCGTTCACCCAACAGGTCCTGGAGGGAACTCTGCGCCGCCCCAGCCCCGGTGCCCGCTCCTGCCCGGCCGGAGCCCCAGCACGGAGCCCCCGCGGCCGGGCCCGGGCCCCGCGGGAGGCGCAGCGCTCCGTGCCGCCGGCGCGTACGTACCAAGGGCGCATGGCGAGGCTCGGCGGCTCCTCGGCGGCTCCTCGGCGAGCTCAGGCGGGCACCGGGCGCCGGGCACGGCCGGGGCTCCAGCGCGGCGGGCCCGGGGGCACCGCGGCCTCCCGCCCCGCGGCCATGGCGGCGCACGCTCACCCGGAAGCTGAACGGCTGCCCGCCGGCACCAGGGCTGGGTCCGGCCGTGCGGGCAGTGCCAGGGCTGTGGAGTCCCCGGCGCTCGCTCCGCCACCGCTCCCGGTCGCACCGGGCGGGGCGGGCGCGGAGGCCGCGCAGCCACAGGTGATTTGCCCACAGTTCCGCGCGGAGGCGGCGGCTTCGGGCACCGCCCAACAAGGCCGCGCGCGGTTGGCCGGCGGCGCGGAGGCGGCGCGCGGATTGGCTGCGGGAGGAGGCGGGGCCGGCGGCGCGCGCCCGCGGGCGGGGCGCCGTGAGGGAAGGGACCGGAGCCGTGAGGGAAGGAGCGGAAACCGTGAGGGAAAGTACCGGAGCCGTGAGGGACAGGGCCGAGGGAAGGAGCGGAAACCGTGCGGGAAAGTACCGGAGCCGTGAGGGACAGGGCCGAGGGAAGGGGCCAAGGGAAGCCTGCCCGCGTTCCCCTCTAGTCCTTCAGCCCCGCTTCCCAGCCATGGCCTCGGACTCCGGGGACGGGCTCGCCACGCTGAAGCGGTGCCTCAGTGTGCTCAGAGACCCGAGGAACGACAGCGAGCAGTTCGCAGCGCTGCTCCTGGTAAGGAACGGCGGGATCGCCTCCGGAGGGGGGAAAGGGGAGGGCAAACACCCTGCTGGACACGGGAGTGCCCGGGGGATGTGGGGAGGGGGATCAGAGCAAAGCTGCTTCAGAGCTTTGGGGTTCCCTTCAGCAAAGCAAGAGAGCCTGGCCTTGACCTAGGCCGCACTCTTGAAACACCGTGGTAAATGTCTGGATTAGCACTGGAGCAAGTGCCAGTTCAGTGGGTACTTCCCTGCACTAAATAAAGTTGTTTTGGTATCTGATTTGCAGCAGTTCCATCTTGTGCATGTACCAGTTCCTTTTGCTGTGCTCACTCCCACTCCTGTTTTGCCTCGTAGGTGACCAAAGCAGTCAGAGCCGGAGAGGTGGATGCCAAGACCCGCCGCCAGATCTTCGACGCGATCGGTTTCACATTCCCGACCCGCCTGCTGATCTCCCAGCAGCCCCCAGCCGACTGCCCCCCGCACACCTTCCGTGCCCTCGGCCTCACCCTGCTGGCCTGTTTCTGCACCGACCCGCAGCTAGCTGGGCACTCCCAGATCCTGAACAAAATCCCGACCTTCAATGACATCCTGCTGTCCCCCTGTGACCCAGACTGCACATCCATGGTTGATGATGTGTACCAGTGCCTCAGTGCTATCCTGGCTACAGCCAGGGGCCCCAGGGCGTTGGTGACCAAAGGGACAGTGTCTGCCCTGTGCCAGGCCTACCTGAGTGGTGGTCATGGCTCTGAGCGTGCCCTCACACTGCTTGTGGGGCTGTTGGCCATAGCAGAGGCCAAGTGCTGGCACAGAGATGCTCCACAGCTCCTGGCTGTGCTCTCCAAACTCTCCAGTGACTTCCTCAAGGCTGAAGACATGACCAAATTTGAGCTGTGTGAGGTTCTGCCTCGCTTCATCCCCCTGTCACATCCTCTCACAGAGAACTCTCAGGGCTCTGAGTGCCTGTGCAGGCTTTACAAAGGGCTGGCTGACGTTTTGGGCAGCAAACTCAGCCAGGCCCAGCGGGACCCCGCTCTGAAGCTCGCAGCCAGCCTCGTGCAGGCCTGTGGGGCTGAGTGGATCCCAGCAGGGAGAGCTGGCAGCAAGTTCCTGGCCCTGCTGGTGAACTTGGCTTGTGTGGAGGTTCGCCTGAGCCTGGAGGAGCCAGATCCCCTGGAGGTGGAGGGCAAGAAGGAAGTGGTGACAGCCTGCTATGTCCTTATGGAGATGGGCATCCAGGAGTGCCTGAGGGAGGAGAACCCTCTGCTAGAAAATGTGCAGAAAATGCAGCTGATGAGGATCATGGAGGAGGCATTTGGAGCTGTAATATTCTACTTGAGACAGGTAAGGCAGGGCTGTTAACAAAGAGCAGGTTGTGGGGGTGGCTCTGTACTCTCCCTCTTGTCCCACTGTGATTTCCAGACCTGTGGTAGTTGATGTACAGTGGCAATAATGTGTCACTTTGCTTTCTTCATGCAGGTTAAACAGGAGGAGCTGCAAGATCCTTTCATCTTTGCCTCTGTTCGAGTCCTTGGAGCCTGGATGGCAGAAGAGACATCCTCCCTGAAGCAGGAAATCTGTGAGCTCTTGCCTTTCCTTGTTGATTATGCCAGGAAGCTTTTCAAGGAGGGCAGCCCAGCTGAGAGTCCTCCCCAGGCAGAGCTGGTCAGCACTGAGGGCTCTGCCTTACCCCACGATGCTCTGAGGTGAGCATTTTCAGCACACATTTATTGCATTTTAGTGCAAACCTGCTCAAATATTTTATTTTATTTTCATTCTCCCTGCAGTGCCACTTCCATGGGGCTTTCTCCCCCGAGATGGATGTAAATGCAGGGCTCAGACCCATTCTACCTCATGCTCCCAGTTTCTTTCCCCTTCCAGATTTCTGCTCCCTGGCTTTTGCCATTTGACAGCAGAGGACAAACCCCGGGACATCCTCATTGCTGAAGGGGCCCCAGCACTGCTGTGTGAGTACTTCCTGCAGCAGTGGGAGGTTCTGACCTCCGAGCCCACGGCCCCAGCACCTCTGACAAGCACTGAGATGAGTCTGCAGACCGTGTGTGGGATTTTCCTTAACCTGGTTGTGACTGCTCCAGACCTGGTCAGGTAACAGAGCTGTGGGGGCTGGCTCTGAGCTTGGCAGTGGGAAGAAAGGGTGCCTTGTGCATCAAGCTTGAGGATCTGTTAACCTGCCATGCTGAAAAGGAACATTCCTTTTTCAGCCCCAATTCCATTATATTTTTGGTGCTGTGTTTAACCTTGACATTCTCAGGTGCTTCTGGCTCTGCTCAAGAAATGTGTCAAAAAGAGTTGATTTTCTCTCTAGGCGTGACAAAACCTTTTCCTCCTTGATGGATGTGTTGCTGAAGTCTCTTCCACTTCTGCTGCCCCAGAAGCATCACCTGGTTCTGGCAGCAAACGTTGCCACTCTGGGCCTGATGATGGCCAGGATCCTGGCAGGGTCAGCAGGTAAAGGAAGTTGCCATTGGCAAAGCTGCATGGGCAGAGACCAGGAGCTGGGGCCAGGCATGTGGGCAGTGCCAGGGCTGCAGAGCCACAGGTCTGGGCTGGACAAAGCAAATAGAAGGGAAACTGGTCCAGCTTGTCATTAGAAAAGTGATAAACCAAAAATGTTAAGGAGCAAGGAATGCATGAAATAATCAGCATGGTGTGCTGGGTGAAGAGATTTCTAGGAGATATTCTGCTCCACAGGGCCCTTCTCTGAGTGAGCGAACTGCATTGTAACATTGATTTCCTTTTCTCCCAGCCCTCCAGGGAACACAACGGGCCAAGGAGTTCTTTGGAGCTGCCATTGGCTTCCTGTGCCAGGCCCACGTGGCTCAGGCAGAGCCCAGCAGTGACAGGCTGGCCCTGGCCGTGTCCCCCGCCTACGCCAGCGCCTGGGACGACATCGCTGAGCTCTGGTTCCTGGGGATGCAGGCCTGGGCTGGCTGTGTGCCCCTGCTCCCCTGGCTGCCACACACCGCTCTGGGGGCACGCTGGCTGCAGGGAATGGCACAGCTGCTGTCCCAGGTCACTCCAGCCTCTGTGGATTGTGAGCTGGTCACTGCGTTCCAGGCCGTGCTGGTGGAGCTGGCCAGAGCCAGCCAGCAGTGCAGGGAGGTCATCCTGTCCCACCAGGGCACGGAATGGGCCAATCTGTATGGAATGGCAGCTCTGGAACAGTGTCTGGCTGAGCAGAGAGGAGCCAGCAGCACTCCAGGTGGGAAATGAACCTGCACAAGGTCTGTTCAGCACTTCTGCCAGATGGGCACAAAAAAAACCCCATTTTAATGACCAAACTTCACAAAACTGGAGTGATGCAGCAGCACCCAGCATGATCAGCACTGTCCACATCTGTGTGCAGAACTGCTGCCCCTCAGAGCATTTCACCTTGCCCTTGCTCGACCTGTTGTGAGGATTTCTCTGTAAAAACAGCCTGTTTTGTTATTAAAGATATTTTGTCAGTTTGTTTTTTTAAACTCCTCAGTGCTGGAATTTCTTTCTGCCCAGGGCCCTGACAGGATGCTTGCTTCTCCTGTTACTCACAGTTTTGTCACAGTAAGCCCTGTAGGTTTTCACCTTACTTTCTCTGACTCCTGCACTTATTACTAACTACACACAGAACCCTGAAAAAGACAGGAATGGGAAAAGCTTTATTATTTACTGATAGCACTGGGAATAACCACTTGTGACTTGAAGATGCTGTGCTGCTGGATGATCCCCCAGTTAATATCCTCCACTGTTACCATCATCCTAAGTTCACACCTAGAAAACAGGCAAAGCAAGTAGTGCTGGCAAGGTTTTGCCCCATCAAACACTTGCACAAAGTACATCCATGGGATTTTCTATGCTCCCTCTCACTGCCAGGATGGGATGTACAGGGAGAGATTTCCACTCTTGCAAGGTGAAGGATTCGGTCTGCTCTGCTCCATTTAGGGTGTGGAAGCCAAAATGGGTGAGCTCCCCCTTGCTGATTCCGAGAAAAGAGAAGAGAAGAGAAGAGAAGAGAAGAGAAGAGAAGAGAAGAGAAGAGAAGAGAAGAGAAGAGAAGAGAAGAGAAGAGAAGAGAAGAGAAGAGAAGAGAAGAGAAGAGAAGAGAAGAGAAGAGAAGAGAAGAGAAGAGAAGAGAAGAGAAGAGAAGAGAAGAGAAGAGAAGAGAAGAGCCACATGCACCGTGGAGTGAACCTCTTGTAGCACCGGCTTTCCAGTTGCAGTTCTGGGGTCCCGCGTTGTCCCGAGGGTGTTTCCCAGGAGGAGCGGCTGCGCAGGGTGGCTGCAGAGGCTCAGGCTGATCCGAGCCGCGCTCCCTGCTCCCGCTTTTCCACCAGGTGTCAGCCGAGGAGTTCTCTGGGAGCTGCTGCCTCGCCGGGACCGCTCTGCTGCCAGCCCGAGGCGCTGATCAGAACTCATTGGAGGGGGCTGAGAATCGTCTGATCAAGGGAAAATCAAGCACGAAGCTGCCTCACAAGGAGGGCTGGCTCTGGGTGTATTCCTGCTTTACGCTGTGTTTTTGGCTCGCTGCTTTATTAGAGCGAGTGCCTTACACAACTGGAGAGGAGGCTGCTGCTCAGGGAAAGTATCTTTAGATCTTTTCAGCTCAGCCCTGAGCAGCCAGTGCAAGTTGGAACAAAGGCAGGTGCTGCCAGCAGAGCCGTGCGAGCCAAACCAGCAAATGAGCCTCCTGGCCTTGGAAAAGAGCAGAACTTTGTGGAGCAGGGCTGGGAGAGGCTCCTCAGCCTGCCAGGAACACATCCCTGCACCTCAGGGACACAGCAGCAGGAAAAGCTGTCAGAAAAACACCCAAACCCTCAAAGCCTTTACCTTCAAGTGCTCCCAGTCCTGTAAGCTCTCTTGCCTCTGGTCAGGGGTGTGGGCTTCCCATTAATGACAGCCACTAATTAGTGCTAATGAGAGATATGACCTGTATCACCAGGAGGATGTTCTGCTATCCCAGTGCAGTGCTGGGCTTGCTGTGGGCAGCTGATCTGGTTTGGCCATGGTTCATTCCCGTGGGCAGTGGTTGGAGCTCCAACACCTGACCAGAGATCCAGCCTGTGCCTGCAGTTCCAGCACTAGCATGGTCCTAACCCAGAGGCCTTTGGCTGCTGGTCTGTAATTTCCTGAGAGGTTACCTGGGAACCAACTGAGAACCCTGTTTTATCCTTCCCCATCTTAGGGAGTGGGGTTTGGCCACCAACGGGTGCCTGCAGAGGAGCATCTGCACCTCATTCTCACACTCTTTGGTGTAAAGTCCCCTCAGGTGTGGGCAGGACCATCTGTGCCCTGCCAGAGCTGGACCCTCCCTGGGACCCTGATATCTTGTCATGCACTTATTTCCTTGCATGAAACAAAACACACTCCTTGTGAGCCCCTCACAGCTCTGAGCTGACAATGGAAGGGGTGAGACACCAGTGTGGCTCTGGGATGTTACCAGGCTGAATGCCAGTGGAGGAGGCAGATCTCCTCTTTGCTCTCTTGTCCCAGGGCACTTTCCCAACATTCCTGGACAGAGCATCCCTAAAAAGACAGTTTTGCCTTCTCAGGACTGAGTGCTAACAACATGAGCACTGCATGCTCAGGAGGGGAGGGCCCTCGTGCCACGTGGGCATCTCCTCTGGCTCCATGTGTGCCAGTGCACAGGCCCCAGCACGCCTGGCTGGCCCAGCCCACGCGAGGGAGATGCTGCCCTGGCAGCCTGGCCAAGGCTTCAAAGGCTGCAGGATGTCCTCAGCCACCCCGAGCTCTGCAAGCCCAACCACAGGTTCTGCCTCTGGCAGCTGGCATCCGTGGGCACTGATGATCTAGTGCCAGAGAGGTGGATGTGGCATCATCTCACATCCCCTCTCTGCCAGTGTTTGAGATCCCAGCATGGAGTGGGACTGCAGCCAGCAGCACCCAAAGCAAACTGTGCTTTATCTCCCAGTGCATTTCCAACACCAGGACAAGCTCTGCAGGAGCAAGATGATTGTTCACTGTGCTCCTGCAAGATGGACAAGGCCCCAGAGGAGCAGATCCACATTCTGTTTCTCTTTGACAGTTTAAATGTCATAATGCCATTGCAAACCTGACCGTGGTATATGTTATCTTACAGCATTTATTCATCTCACCCTAAAAGCACTGGCAATAAAATTAAATATTTCATAAAGTTATTTGGCTGCTGTGCTTCCAGAACCCAGGGCAGCACCCTCCCTCCTGCCATGAGATGTAGCAGGGGTGGCACAGCTGGACTTGTGATCCTTAAACAGGGATGCTAAAGATCAGGGAGCTGTGTTTGAGCCTCCTGTGCTCAGGTGACCCCAACAATTGTCCTGGCCAGGCTGAACCAGGAACAAACCCAGGCAGCTGCTGGGAGAGTGTGTTGACAACCCCCTGTGTGACAGTCCTGGGCCCTGCTGGGACCTCGGGACAGCAAAAAGTGAATAATTGTTCATCATGGTTTAATGAGTGCCTCCTGTCCATGAGAGGCCCAGGGTTTGGTTTGCCCTCATCACCAGACAGGTGCTGTACAGAGGGGCTGGGGCACTGAAGGACTCAGGCAGGTCTTGGACATCTTGCAGGGACAATTCTGCTTCTTGTAGGGCTCTGAGGGTGCTGCTGGGCAGGACACCAGGGCTGGGAAGGTGCTGATTGTGCTCCCAGAGAAGGTGAGAGAAGGTGCCGGGGCAGGGGAGCTCCTGGGGGTTTCCTAAAGCCCAGAGTCTGTTGCAAGGTTCCTTTTCTCCTTCCTGAGCCCTGCTGTGTTGGACTGGGGAGGGTGACACCCCCTCACAGCCCCACAGCTCCAGGCTGGCCTGGCCCTGCCCCAGCCTGATGTGTTCCCACGACCCCAGTTTGCCCAGCACGTTCCGTGAGGGGCAGTGGGACAGCTCTGCCTTTTGTTTTTCCTTCCCTTTGTCTGTCAGTGTTGCAGGTTTCCTCTGCTCTCATTTTTGAGTGGAAACACAGCTTCCCTCCAAGCTGCTGCAAGAAACCATCCTCCTGCTTGCCTGCTGTCCTGGGCAGGCTGACTCCCAGCCCTTCCTGCCTGCATTTTGCACAGTTTCACCTCTTTTAGATAAATAAAGACTCGACATTATACGCACTAGACGAGCGAGGGACATTAAGAATGAACTGGAACATAACTGCAAAATACAGCATGTCCAATCCAATTTTTCCTAGCAAATGAAATGGATCTGGTGGAAAATAAATACAGAACTTCCAGGAGCAGCGTCCTTGAAGAGCATTTGAGGGGGATGAAGAGATTTGAATGGATCAACCCTCTATACCTCTTCATATCCCTCCTCCCACCCTTAAATGCCATCTTTAACAGAAATAAATTAGAATAAACGATCAGCCCATGCCTCCTAAAGACAGGTGGCAGGGTAATATTAAAAGAAATGAATAAAAATTCATTTAATGAGCATTGTTAATTAAACCTGGAAATCAAAGAGGTCTGAGTTGTGGGAATTCAGAGGAAAAATGAAAATGAAGGGAGCTGTAGCTCGGGGCGGGAAGAGTGGAATTAAATTAACTGCAGTGTGGGGCTGTGTTTGTTGATGTCGATCACACAGCGCGGCGTGCTAAGCTGGGGGTGAAGGGTTTGTGCTCTGCCCCACGTAAAACACGCGCTGCCGATGGAAGGTCCCGCCCTGCGGGTGGCACGGGGAGCCCGCGGGGACCCGCGGTGACACCGGCCACGGGGAGCTGTGACCGCGTGTCCGGTGCCGCCAGTGTGTGCCGTGCGTGTGCCCGTGGGGTCGGGCATCGCCGCTCCGCCGCGGGACCGGAGTGGCCGTGGTATCGGCGGAAGGGGGATGGCATTGGGGTCACTCTGCCCGGCTCGCCCCGCTGTGTCCCGTGCCCGGTGCGGCGCTCCGGGACCCGGTGTTGCGGGCGCGCCTCGTCCTGCCCCGGAGGGAGGGCTCAAACAGAGAGTGAGGGAGGGACGGGGAGGCGGAGGGAGGGATGGAGGAGGGCGCAGAGGCAGGCACGCTGCCCGTCGGTGCTCCCCGTTTTCCCCCGGCTCTGTTGCACTCGCCGCCCGTCCTCCCGTCCGTCTCTCCGGGCAGGGAGCCAGACCCGGAGCATCCCCAGACAATTCTCGCTGTCCCCAGTCCGGGATGCCGCTCCCCGCTCCCCGTCGGGGAGGAGGGTGAAGCGCCCCGGGAGGAGCCCCGAGCTCTCCCGGCAGCACCGGCCCCGGGCCCCGCTCCCGGGAGGTCGCGGCTGCCTCCGGGGCCCTCACAGCGCTCCCGGAGGGGCCCCGCGCCCGGCTCGGGCTAATAAAGTCAAACCGCAGAGCATCGCCGTAGTCCCGCAGGCCGCCCGCACTCTCCCGACCCTCGGGGCTCGCTCGGGGCTCTCCGCGGCAGGATCCTCAGGCCCGGGGCAGGGGAGCCGGGGTGGCACCGCGGGGAGGGTGTGCTGTACCGGGGACAGGGGACCGGGGCCGCCCGGCGGCGCTGGGGTAGCACCAGCCACGCTCCCGGGGGGCGGCGGGTGCCCCTCGCCCCCCGCCCCGGCCGCCTCCCGCCGCCGTCCCGCCGCGCCCGCTGTCGGGAGCCGTCGGGGCCCCGCGGGAGCGGGCGGCGCGTCCCCGTCCCCGCGCTCTGACGCGCGCTCCCGGGGCGGCGGGCGCGCCCCCGCCGCTATAACTGGCGTGCATGGAGTCGGGGCCGGCGCAGAGGAGCGGGCGGGCGATGGGAGACGCCGCTCCGGCGGGATAGAGGGGCGGAGACGGGGGCACCCCCGGGGCCCGGCCCGCCCGGGGCTTGCCGCGGGCCCGCACCGATGCTTGTGCACAGCTACCCGGGCATGGTGAGTGCGGGACGGGCACGCGTGGGGCGACACGGGACGGGACGGGGGGTGGGAGAATGGGGCCGGGGGTCCGTGCCCGCCTCACCGCCGCTCTTTTCGCCGCCGCAGGACCGAGCCGAGGGGCTGCCCGGGGCGCCGGCCGGGGCCCGCCTGCCGCAGCTGCCCTCGCTCAACCAGGCGCCCTATGGCTCGGCGCCGCCGCTCTGCCACACGCCCGCCGCCGACTTCCAGCCGCCCTACTTCCCCCCGCCGTACCCGCAGCCGCCGCTGCCGTACCCGCAGGGCCAGGAGCCCGCTTACCCTCACCTGGCGGACCCGTACGCGGCGCTCAGCCCCCTGCACCAGCACCAGCAGCCGGCCTGGCCCCCCCAGCGTGGCCGGCAGGACGAGCCGGGGCTGCTCTCGCAGACGCACCGCGCCCTGGGGCTCGACCCTCGCCGCGAGTACCCCGCCGTGCCCCGCCTGCTCCACGGGCTGCCCGACGGCGGCCACGGCCTCGCCGACGGCCCGCTGGGCCTCCACGGCCTCGGCCACCACGGCCTCGAGGACATCCAGGTACGGGGGGACGGCGGGAGCACCGGGAGGGTGCCCGGGGTGGGTTGGTTGCCCGGGGACGGGGCCAGATCTCCCTCTGCCTGTGCCACCGGGGATTCCAGGCCGGGACAAGTCGGGCCCCACGGCGTTCGTACCCCCGGGCAAGCACAAACACCGGGCCGGGGATTCCCATTGCTGTGGCTCGTTCGTGCCCTCAGAATTCCCTCTGGCCGGGGGCAGCGGGGGGCTCGGGCCGTACCCACGGGTGCCCGGAGCCGGCTGACGGCTCTTCCTTCCCTCGGTGCTTTCAGGCCGTGGACGACGGCGGCATGAACCTGCTCGATCAGTCCGTGATCAAGAAAGGTAAGAAGAGCGCGGCGGCTCAGCGGAAAGCGGCACCGGACCGGGCCCCGCTCCTGCCCTCGGGGCTCCCCAGCGTCGGGTCCCCCCGCCCGTCGGGACGGGCTCGCTGCTGTCCCCGGCGAGACTAAAACGAAAGCGGCGGGTCCCGGCGGGCCAGCGCTCCCACCCGCCCCCCGGCCCGCTGCTCTCCCTCGGGCGGTGCCGCGGCCGCCGCTCCCTCCCGGTACCGGAGGGCCCGGACGGGCGGACGCTGCTGTCCGTGAGCCCCGGGGCCCAGCCCGCCGGCGGCCGCGTACGGTTTGCATGGAAAGCGCGGGGATGCCCCGGTGGTGCTCAGCGGCAGCTCCCGGTGCTCCCGGTCCCGCCGTTTCCCGGTCGGAGCCCCGTGCCTGGCGGCGGCGGAGGCAGCGCGGGCCGCGGACCCTTCGCACCATTCGGTGGGACTGGTACCGAGGGAAGGACGCGTTTAACGGAGGCGAGAAGTGGCTCGGCTTTGGGGCCGGTGCTGCCTGTCCCGCATCCCCACCTCGGCAAAACCTGGGTCTGCGGAGACCCCCGTGAGCCGCTCCCGAACCGGGGCTTCGCTCCGGGACCGGAGGGGAGGAGCAGCCTTCCCCACCGGGACCGGAGCGGGCATCGGGGCTGCGGGCAGACATCCCGCTCGACCCCCGAGATCTCCCGCGTCCGGTTCTGCCCCGCGCCCTGATCTGTCCCCCACATCCCAAGGAACCGGTGGGTAAACAGCCCAACTCCCCAAAATATTTCTGCGCTAAATTTTCCGCCGGGCCGTTGCGAGAGCGATGAGAGGAGCGTCCGGCGCGGGGCTCGGGGCGATCCCTGCTATGGAATATCCAGCACTGCTCTTGTCTTCTCCCCGCGATTTTTTACAAAAAAATGTGCATGGGAAAGATGCGTTTAACCAGAACGGAACCGCAGCCTCCGGGACGGCTCGGTAACGTGGGCTGGTGGGTGCTGCAGCCTCGCAGCCCCGGTGCTCGTCCGATCCCCGGTAAATGCATGAAAATCCTCCCGATCGTGCGGTTCCTCCCCAGCTGCCGTCGGTCGTTCCGGGGGGAGCGGAATCCCCTTTCCCTAGAAAAAGCTGTTCTAGGAACGCGCGGCTGCCAGCGGGACATTAATGACCCGCATTAATTGCGCTTTAATCAGAACGCTGGAGAGGCGTTTCATTAAACATTCGGGAGGGAGGAATGGTCGCAAGAAGCTGAGCCGGCACCGACCTTACCTCGGTGGCTTGGGCAGGGCAGGAGCGCCTCGGAACGCTCGGGAAATATCCCGGGGTGGGAATGTTTGTCTGGAAGTTCGGTTGGAGTTATAATGGTTCAGTGAGGTATTTCCCCTCCTTTTTCCAAAAGCGCCATTACTTAGAATTTTTTATCTCCTATCAGGCGGATTTGTCGTTGTTTAGTGCCTGGTTTTTTGCCCTTTAAGATTCTCTAGTTCTCTAGTCTTGGAAAGAAAAATTTAAAAAAAAAAAAAAAAAAAAAAAAAAAAAAAAAAAAAAAAAGAAGAAAGGAAAAATAAAATTAAAATATCTCTGGCTGAAGGCAGGAACGGTGCAAAAATCTCAACCGCAGCCCCTGTGCTCACGGACACTTATTCTTCCACGCCCGTTCTTGTTTGGGTATTTTAATTTTTTTAAAAATATTAATACATATTTCCCCTCCCTGTTTTGGCCCTCTTTATTATTATTTTAATTTTTCCTATTATTATTCCTGTGTTTGGAGCGCGAAGCTCCGAGTTTGCTGGAGAAACGGATAAATCCAAAGCCAAGAGCGTGATTGTGGTGGGGAGCTGGGCAGCCCCAGCGGAAGCGGCGGCACGGAGCCACCGGGGCTCTGTCCCGGCACTGCTCCATCACCCTCCACGCTATCAGGGATCGGGAGAACGAGGTCCGGAGTGCTCCTCTTCCCCTGCCCCTGGAAGCTCCCAAAAGGGCGAGTCCAGCTCTAAAGAAATCGGAAAAATTATGGAAGCTGCAGCCGGGGATCCCGGATCAAACCCTTCTGCCCTCCACGCGGCCCGGGGAATAAATTCCTTTACATTCGGCTTTATTTAATTTTTTTAGAATGTATAAAACGCGGCTCTGTCAGCTTTGAGCTGTGTTCTGGAGCCCCAGCGGGGCCAGAGCCGAGCCCGGGCCCCCTGAGGGTGAATGACACCCCAGGAAAAATAAAATTAAATTAAATTAAATCCATCTGAGGCAGCTCCCGGCGGGTCCCGGGCAGAAAGAGCCGCAGGGAGCGGCCGGGCAGCAGGGTTCGAGAATCCCCTCTCTGAAGGGAGCGAGGTTAAACCCAAAAAGCGCAGTTTTGTCCTAAATCGCACCGAGACCCCAAACACCGATTAACCCCGGAATTCCAGACGGAATGGCCGTCGCACAGAAACCTGATAGGAATCTTTGCGCGTGGAAACAGATTTATGTCGCCCAATTAGTTACCAGATACCATTGTCCTGCTTCAACAAAATATTAATCACCTGCCCTAAATCCCCAAACCTCCCTTTTAACTCCCATCCTCGGAGTCGCGTTTAGTGCCCGGTCGGACGGAGCCCGGAACGGGAGGGACGAGCCCGCAGCCCCCGCTGTCCCCGCAGCCTGTCCCCTCCCGCATCCCGCTTTTTGGGGACATCCCTGTGGCAGGGGGGTCACTGCCGATGTCCCCTCGCCCGGACGGGGAAGATGCTGCATCCCTGTCCGCGTGTGTTTTCTCTCCTTTTCCTTCTCAAATAAACTTCCCGCCGTTAATATAATTCCAAGGATTTTGTGGGCATCTCGGAGACGCGGTGCTTTGCCACTTTTCCCCCCTCCGAGTGTTTTCCCCGATCCCTTGGCTGCAGGTAATTCCGAATGAAACAAGTGGAGAGGAAAAGCGGGGATTCACCCCAGAAAGGGCTCGGGGACCATCCCGGGACCCCCATCCCGGGACCCCCATCCCGGGATCCGCATCCCGCATCCCTTCGGGGGCAGCCCAGGGAGGCAGATCCCGGCTGGAAACAGGAGCTCAAATACCCATTTCCACCGCTGCCCTCGGGTCTGGCTCTGGTTCGTTATCGCCGTGGTGATCCCCGGGGCTGGAGGCGCTCAGGGCGGTGAAAGGCACCGAGAGATCCCCGGTGAAGGGTCCGGTTTGAATGTGGGGCGCGGTGGGTGAGCTGGGATTTCGCTTGGAGCACGGAGAGATGTGATAATTCTGAAAAACGGAGGATGAGCTTTTCCCCCGTGCTGTCGTGACAAATGGGGTGATAGATTTCGTTTGGCAATCAAATGGAGAAAATCTTGGATAGGGCAGCAGAGCATTTATGAATATCTTGTACCCCCATTTGTTCATTCTCCCTTTTTTCCCAGCAGTATTTCAGAAATTGTTTTATTTGCCTTTCTTTTGTTGTTGTTTTTTTGTGGTCGAGTTATTATTATTACTATTATTATTATTATTATTATTATTATTATTATTATTATTATTATTATTATTATTATTACTATTACTTTTCCTTCCAAGAATTTATATAAGACCAGGAAATATTAGACTGGGAAACATTAAAATTAGCTCTGAAAACGTTCAGTTGGGGCTCTATCTGCTTTGTATACAGCAGCTCAGGAATTTTCTGCTCCACTCACCTGCTGCCCTGATGTTTAGTTGCCCAGATCAGCTATCAAGGTCTGGCTGTGAGACCCCCCCAGACATAAAATTGGGGACTCAGCAAGTCCCGAGCTCCTGGTGCAGGGTGCGACCTTCTGGTTATGAAATCAAGCATTTAGGTCGTCGTGCTCAGTAGCAAAAAAATCCCGCGGCTTGGTTGTAAAATAAGGAGGGGTTTTATTGCTTTCACATCCTTTTGGGATCAGCAGAAAGCTTCTGGGAGAGCCTTTTTATTGCAAAGAAAAATACAAATCTCTTTCGCTGGCACCTGGGGTGTGGGAGCAGCCCTGGCTCCTGCTGGAGGTGGGCAGGGGAGATCTGGGGCCCTGTGGCAGCAGGAGCAGGGTGAGCCACAGGGGCTGGTGCACCCGCTCGAGGGCACGAGTTTTGGCTGTGGCATTTTACAACCTGGAGTAGAGGCAGAGCAGGGTGTGACCAGCGTGGGCTCACACTGGCACCCAGGCACGCACAGCTCCGTGCTGGGGCAGTGAGACCTGCTCCTGCCACTGTGCCTTGTGTTTATGGCTCTGGTGCTGCCACTGTGCCTTGTGTTTGTGGCTCTGGTGCTGCCACTGTCCCTCGTTTCTGTGGATCTGGTGCTGCCACTGTCCCTCATTTCCGTGGATCTGCTCCTGCCGCCCTCCCTGATGTCTGTGACTTGTTCCAGTTTCCATCCAGCCGCTCCGAGGGGCAGTGCGAGCGTTTCTGCTCAGGAATGTGGACCTGTTTGGCTGGATACTGGACAGGCAGATGGAAAGCTGTGCCTCAGAGCCCACAGTCAGGAATATTGCAAGAAGTAGCTGTCACTGCTAAGGAATGCAGCAGAGGAGGGAGATTAAGGCCGAGATCCTCAGATCCACTCGCCACCGCACGCGAGCTCCAGGTTTTGAACCTTCTCGGCTTCTTCTCAGGCTGGTGGGATTGGGGCACTGGCCTGATGGCAGCAGTGCCATTTCTCCTTTGTTTTGGTGCAAGGAGGAATCGAGCTGTGAGAAATGTAAGAAGCCAGATGTGGCAGAGGGAAAAAAAAACAAACCAAAAAACCCTGAAAGAATGGTAGATTAGATAAACATCATTTCCTGTGACGAGCAAGGTAATAAATGAGGTCATGCTGTAAAACACCTGGGGCTGTGAAGGCACAGCTTTTACAGGACTGTCCAGGGCCATGGGTGGAGGTACTTGGCTCCCAGTCAGCTGCAGGGTGCTGGGCTCACAGGGGAGCCCTCCCAGCTCCCTGCAGCCTCATTGCTGCAGCAGTTTGCCTGAGTAGGAAAAGGGGCTCACCCGGGACAAGCCGGGTCTTGACTGGAAGTTTTGCTGCCTTAGTGCTGCTCATGAATGCTTTAAAGTTTGGACAAGCCCTCGCACACACCGGGAGATAGAGCAGAGCTCCTCAAAACGCAGTCACACCTCCCGAGCCTGCCGCTTCTCCCTCGCGCGCTCGCCGTGCGCGGCAGGAACACCTACGAATCAAACAGAGGAACTTGAAAGAAAGTTTTCGCTCTGAACTGCATCCAGATCACCATTCCTCCATTAAAATTATATTTTTAATGTCCTATAATTGCACCAGGATAAGCCCAGGTGTGTGTTCATGTGAGATAACACACGCGGGTACTGGTGAAGGCGCTGGGCTTTGTCTCAACCTCCCCGGTGCCTCCCAGGCATGTGTTATCTCCAAGTTTCATGTACCTTGTCATGACTTACTGCTTAATTAGATGTTTCTAAATGAATTTTTTTCTTTGTTTGAAATAAAGAGCAACTCTTAAAGGGTAGGTTCAGGAAAGCCAGCTTGGTTGTTTTTTTTGGCGTGTGGCTTGAGCCAAAGCAGCAGCACCTCTGCTCTGGGAGAACCTCAGGTGAGGCTTCTCCATGGACAGCTCTGAGAGAGCACCACAGATGTGTTGGGCTTGCTCTGGAGCACCTTTCCCTTCATTTTTTGGGGGCTGTTAGGTGTTTTTGCAGTTTGGTGGCTGCTGTCACATCACTACCCTGGCTCCCACAGGGGCCTCTTCATCCACAGGTGGAGTGGCAGCAGGACAGCCTTGGCCAGGTGACACCTGTGCTGTTTGTCCCTGCAAAGGAAGTGGTGCCAAGATCTTCATTTGTGTGACAGCACAGGTCCCTGCCTCACTGGGGTCCATCAGGACACACACCCAGGGCAGCACAGACACAGGCAAGACCCATAGGGACCCATAAATGTCACTCCCGACCGGGGTCACACTAAACCTGCAGCAGAGCAGAGGCAAACACAGATTATTCCTCCCGGTTTAATAATATTCCAAGATAGATGATCTCAGAAAAAAAATGTTTGCAATCTCTCTTAATTATTTGAAGCCTAAATGAGGTTCTCTGAAGTCCTAGACTAGCGCTCTAACCACTAAACCATCCCACCCTTTCCTGTGTGATCCAGGGAATTACTCACTCTTGCTGTCCTTCCATTTGTTTGTTTATTTTAATTCTTAATTGAGGAACTAATTAACAAATCTGGATGTGATGCTTCTGCGTGCTCAGCTCTCATCTCCCTGGCCTGTCCCCAACCCAGCTCTTCCTTCCCTTTGGTTGTGGTTTGGGGGGAAAGGGCAGAGAATGGGAGTGAGAGGGAATTGCTAGAAAGGAGCCCAAGGTGCCCATTGCAATTAAACAACCCCAAAACACAGCATGGCAGGAGCTTGGGCCTTGGAGCAGGACAAGGGGAGCTGGAAGCAGGTTCACCTTCGTGGCTTAAAAATCCATCTCGGTGTCTGTGGTGCGTGCTTGGGATTCCAGCTGGGCTGAGTCTCCCCACCCTCTATCTCAGGCATTTATCTGGCATCAGTCACCAGAGTGCCGAGGCGCCAGCGAGAGAGGGACTGGGTCAGGCCCTGCTCCCTCCGGACTGGTCAGACAGGTCCCAGGTGGTGTCCCCAGGGCTCCCTGGGAGCCCCAGAGTGGCCACATGTGTGGGAGAAAGCAGAGCCACCATCCCAGGCCTGGAGAGGTGCGAGCAGAGGATCTGACCGAGGGCGCTCCGGGAGGTTTCCAGCATAATACCCCAGTTAGCAAGAGATGGGGTGGCCATCGAAAAACCATCATCAGAGGGTTTGTCTCAGCAATACGCTGGTGTCAGCAACCCAGGGCACCTGAGCAAGGAAAAGGAAAAGCCTTTTTTGCTGTGACAGTGGGTGAGCAGCTCCGAGGAGCCGCTGAACCGAGAGATTCACGTTGCTGTGGTCAAACCCAGACTGAAACCCCGCCAGCACGGCGGGCTGGCAGCGAGCTCAGTACAAAAGGAAGAAGTTTTTCTATTATTATTCATGTCTAATCTTTGCTGGATGGTCTTTTGCCCTTCAACAACCTGAATAGATTTAACAAACTGACAGGAACGTGGCAGTGGCTTCCACAGGATCGGCCGCCGCTCGCCGCAATGCCACAGCTTTGTTCTTCCCTTTTAGATTATGGAGATCCCAACCACACAAATTCAGGTGCACCTACAGGGAATACAGGGAAAAGCTCCCCTGCATGTTGTTGTGAAATGGATTATGTGTTTAAACACATAAAGATCTCATAGACTGGGTGCCGAAGTGTTTGTGCTGCTAAAGGAGTGAATTTGGGGTGGTTGATGCTGCAGGCTGAGTTATGGGGTGTGTGGGGCTGGGATCACTCATTGCAGCACAGCCAGGGGTGACATTGGATGGGGAACTTCCCTTGGTGTCAGCAGTGTGGCTTTTCAATTCCTCTGGATTAAATCCTCTGGCTCTCCAGCCTCCCGTTTCTAAACCTGCCCGGTTTGCGCTGTGAAACACGAATTCTATACCGGCAGAATTTGAACTGAATTTTAAATAATTATTCAGTAATTGAGCTGAAATTGAAACGGTTAATTTTCTAGTTGTAGGTATGGAAAGGCATAGCTGCAGATTCAGAAAAAGGAATTTAGAATCAAGGGGGATGGAAATAATGTGAATTACCAGATTAAACTGACTTCTCAATGAAGTTGCTGCATCGGGGTGGCTTCCAACCAACAGTGCAGGAAATATCTCCAAACACTTTGTCACTCAAAAGCAGAACCCAAATAGTTTTCATTCATTCCCTTTAAAGGTTCAGACACCTGAGTTTTACTATTTAGGGGGACATTTTAATCATTGATGTTTGGTGCCTTCCAGTGAAGTGTTTCTGCAGTTACTGCTCAGACTGTTACATCAGGGTTCCCCAGACAGCAAAATCCACTCCATGAAATGAAGCATGGAAAGGAAACATGTGGGAACTCACCACAAATTAATTGTGAGCAGTTCCCAAAAAACTGACAAACTGAACAGCAGCATATTTGAGGTCGAGTCATTCCTAAATGGTGAAGCAGAAAATGCATTGGCTGAATTATCAATTGCAAAGCACTTTCTAGTCCCCTTCCCAAGTCCTGCAGGAGCACAGGGGGCTGAGTAAATTTTAATATTATATCAGCTGGCCATTCTTATCAAAGCATGATGTATTCAGCAGGGACCATTCTTGACCAAGCCATTGTACCCATGGATTTGGGGGAGTCTGAACCTTCCTGCTCTGTCAATTCATCCCAAAGCTCCTCTGAAGACACCTGCAGTGACACATGGCTGGGACTTCACTGGGTCAAACAGAGGTGCAGAATGAAAAATGGAATTAATATCACATGGCAACTTCATATTTCCTTCCCAACCTGATGAATGGATTTGCATGGGAAACTAAATGTTAAATATGGGAGTTTTGCATAGGCATGGGACCTCTCCTGATCAGCTTTCTCATGGGAATAGATTGAGGCTGTATCCCTGCTCTCCTCTGAGGGTCCGAGATTAATTTTCCTATCAGAGCTCAGCGATCTCGAAAACCCACAGATAAAACCAAGATTCTTTCCATCCTTCCATTTGAAAAGGCCGGTGCTGGCGGTTCCTAGAGAGGCTCTTTGACAGGGGGACTTGGTTCAGGTTGTGCATTGGAGATAAAGAGAATACCTGTATAATCCCCTCTGGGAAGAGAGGATAATTACAGAGTGCGCGTTTGAAATACAGCTGATGGCTCTGACCTCCTTCCCTGGACCATCCATAAATACCTCTCTGCTGAAACACCGGGAAATTGGTGCAGCTGAACTCTGCAGCACCTCCTCCCTGAAAAAAGGGCTTTTAGAGGGATGGCAGGAGCAGCTTTCCCTGGCTCGCACCCACATCCCGATATTTTTAAATATATGTATCTCCATGTTGTAATTTACATCACAGCCCTCTCTGGAGAGGGACGGGGGGCTCAGGGGCTTTGGCGGGGGCTGCAGACAGAGCTGCTGTGCCTGAAGATGAGCGATTGCTTTGTCCCAGGTTGTCTCCTAAGGCGATTCACTGCTACCTCTTTAAAATGCAACCTCCACAGCAGCACACTCCCACTTTTAAAGGGATGTCGCAGTAAAAGCTCCGATATTCAGGGATTCCGCCCGACCGAGGAAGAGAATTTACCTGCAGTGGATCTGGAGAGAGAAGAAAACAGACTTGTAAGACGGGCAGCGATTTGCATGTTCCCTCCGGACCTGTTTTTCCCCTTACAGCACCCCGAGCTCCAGCTGGAAATGGAACAGAACAAATAACAACACCACGATAAGCAACTCAATTCCCAAGTACCACAATTTTTCCTGCTTACAGATAATTTTGCAAGCGAGCAGCGCATTTCTCCTATGGAAACGAGTCTGTACTTCGTATTTTTCTCTTTTTGTAGGCAAAGTTTCTTTTCCCTTAAACCCAAAAATCGATGTTTTGCTGCCAGCCCTGGGCACGGACACCGGCTCCAGGAGCTCCCCGCACCGAAGACTTAGCCGGGCTGCAGCTGCACCTTTTTCACCGAATATTTACATTTCAAAGTGCCCATTTCCAGGAATCACAATGGTAATTTCACCCACAGACTTTGGTGAACAAATATGAGGAAGGAGAAGGAATGCAGGAGCTGAGGGATGGAGCATCCTCAGCCCGGAGCGTGCGGGAGAGGGAGGATGAGGAAGAGGAGGAGGATCGGCTCGTGCTGGATTTCACTGGGCAAAAGCAGGAAATTCTCCAAGGTTTTCTAGGTAAAAGCATTTGAAGAATGGGTTTGTTTTGCTCCTTTTTTTTTTAACCTCTTAAACTTAAAAGCTAAAGGATCTGCAAGCCAGAAGCGGCAGAAATTTTGTGCTTTCTGTTGGGACACTTTGAAGGAATGAGGCTCCTTATTCCATTCTCTGGATTCACAGCTGAGCAATCCACTCAGCCGCGGTTTTATCTTTCTCCCGGCTGCCTCCTGAAAACCCCTCAGGGATTCAAAGCTGTGACATCCCATCCCGTGGGCTGCAGCATCGCTGGAGGTGTGGGACTCCTGTTCTCCATGGAACTGCCTTTCCATTACCTGTTGTTACTTTCTCAAAACCCTCTAATTTTATGGATCCCAACACCTGTCTGCTCCAAGGGGCATCATCACATCCCGTGCTCAGGGGCTGGACCAGCTCCTCCTGGTGCATTCAACACCCAAGGACTTCTCCCCTGGAGAAATCTCCCACCAGAGATTGCTTGGAAAGTTTTAATTGGGTGCCATAACATCCCTCCCAGGTAGACATTATTGTATTATTATCTGCAATTTGTTGCTGGAGACAGTCAAGCCCAGACTGGGATGGTGACTTGTCCTGTGTCACAACACAATTTCATTCTGGCTGTGCCAGATACAAAGAGATAACCCCAGGCAGGCAGGGTGTTCTGCAGCTCAGGGAAGCCAAGGGATGAAACCTTTGGTGGTTTTGGACACCAGGGCTTGTTTGAAATCTCTTTCTGCATCAGGGTTTTTTGAGCCACAGCAAATGAAGTTGTGGGGGTTCATTAAGAAGGAAATATTTCACAGAAAGAGTGGTCAGATACTGGAATCATTTACCCAGTGAGGTGGTGGAGTCATCATCCCTTGAAGAATTCAAAAAAAGACTGGATGTGGCACTTGCTGCCATGATCTAGTTGAACAGTTAGAACATGGGCTGGACTTGATGATCTTATAGGTCTCTTCCAGCCTTGAACTTCTGTGATTCTGTGATTATCTGACAGTTACACCAGGGTGTGTTTTAAAGACAAACCAGAGCTGACTGAACACAAAAGGCTCCTCTGATGGGAGATCACAAACCTTGAGGCTCACAGGGAGGATGGAGTCATGGGTACCTGCTCCAAGCGACTCTCTGGGAGTTTGTGTCTCTCCAGTGCTGCTCACACACACCTGGAGTAGAAGAGATTGCAAATGGCACCTGCCCTGTGAGGTTCAGGGCTGCAGTGAGAGGCTGAGTCTGATGGAAATGCTCCCTGTGAGGTGTACAGAGGAAATGGGGATCATTTCCCTCCCCACACTCAGCAAGATTCTGCTGTGTGCTGTTACTGCCGCTCTGCCCTTCTCCAAATCTCCACAGCTCCAGGAGCCAAGATGATGCAGTGACAAACAGCTCGATTTCACAGCTTCCTACAGAAAATCCAGAGCTAGGAAAACAGAGGCTGTGTGTAACCAGCCTGCAGCACAGCACTTCCCAACACTTGGGCATCAGCTGAACCTGGATTGCTTAGAAAGGCATTGCCACAGACTGGAATTGCACACACACACATCATGCCCAAGTTCCTGAGCTCTGGTAAATCATTTAACTTGCCCTGTGCCTCAATTTTCAGGAGCTGCCTTGAGTCAGGAGTGAGTTAATGGCTTTGTGGCTGGTGCTGTACCTGCACTGCACTGAGGATCAGCAGTGTGTGAAGCCCTTTGAGGTCTGCCAGCACAACCTTATTCCAAAATCTGTTTTCCCTTTCGGATCTGACCGCTCTGACCTGTGTCAGTGCTTACCTGTGTCCTGCCCACCTGCAGCATCCCCAGGGCAGGTCAAAATGTGTCACAGGGGCTTCAGTTTTTGAAATCTGCGGCCAAGCTCACCTGAATTTGCTGTTTTAGAAGTAGCAGGAATAATCTGAATTTAAAAAAAAATTCCATGGGAAAAACCCTCTCAGAAAAGCCAGGCAGTTTAAGAAAAGGAGAAGGACAGAGTGAAGCAATCAAGCATCAATAAATAATAATTGATAAATAGTAAGAACAGATAACAAAGAGGACCTTGCATTCCCCAGGAGTGCTCTGAGCAGTTTTTAAAGGTCTGAGGTCTCCTTCTTGCCCTTTCTTTGGCTGAATCAACCCAAACTCCCACTTGTGCCATTTGTAGCTTCCTGGGGTGGGCTGGGGTGGCCCAGGGGTGCCCCATCCTGCTCACCAGGCAGGGCTGGAGCTGTGGTTGTTTGGGCAGCAGCATCCAACCCTTCCTCATCAGCCTTTGCAGCGTGTTGGTGTGTCACGGTGTGCACGAGCATCTCTGGGATGCGTTTCTGTGTTTCCATGGGCAGGAGTGGGACCTGACCCTGCCCAAGCTGCTGCCAGGGGGACGAGGGAGGGAGAGCCGGGTCCCTGAGGGAGAGGTGATGCCAAAAACACTGGGTGTGTCCTGTGGCAGATCCATAGCAGGGATGTGTGTGCAGTGACACAATGAGAATTTCCATCCCACACGGGCGGCTCTCAGGTCCTTGCTGTGCCCGAGGCGCCGCAATCCACGCTCACACTGGGGCTGTTCAGTGCCTCAAACTCACCGTGCAGACCCTGTCTCTGCCCCAAGGGGTCTTTCTTGTGCCCCGAGGGTCTCTGCTCTGCTCCAAGGGGTCTCTGCTGTGCCCTGAAGGGTCTCTGCTGTGTCCCAAGGGGTCTCTGCTCTGTGCCAAAGGGTCTCTCCTGTGCCAAAGGGTCTCTCCTGTGCCCCAAGGGTCTCTGCTCTGCCCCAATGGTCTCTCCTATACCCCGAGGGTCTCTGCTCTGCCCCAAGGGGTCTCTCCTGTGCCCCGAGGGTCTCTGCTCTGCCCCAATGGTCTCTCCTATGCCCCGAGGGTCACTCCTATACCCCGAGGGTCTCTGCTGTGTCCCGAGGGGTCTCTCCTGAGCTCTGAAGTGTCTGCTCTGCTCCAATCACCTGCTGCTTGCGGGAGCAGGAAAGCAGCAGCTGAAGATCGAGAGGGACTTTTGGTTTACTCAGATGACAAAAGAGACAATTCTGGTCTCTGCTGTGTCCCGAGGGGGTCTCTGCTCTGCACCAAAGGGTCTCTGCTGTGTCCCAAGAGTCTCTCCTGTGCCCCAGGGGTCTCTGCTCTGTGCCAGAGGGTCTCTGCTGTGCCCCAAGGGTCTCTGCTGTGTCCTGAGGGGTCTCTGCTGTGTCCCGAGGGTCTCTGCTCTGCCCCAAGTGTGTCTGCTGTGCCCCAAGGGTCTCTCCTGCACCTTGAAGGTCTCTGCTCTGCCCCAGGGGTCTCTGCTCTGCCCCGAGGGTCTCTGCTCTGTGCCAAAGGGTCTCTGCTCTGCCCCGAGGGTCTCTGCTCTGCCCCAGGGGTCTCTCCTGTGCCCCAGGGGTCTCTCCTGTGCCCCAGGGGTCTCTGTTATGCTCCGAGGGTCTCTGCTCTGCCCCAGGGGTCTCTCCTGTGCCCCAGGGGTCTCTGCTCTGTGCCAAAGGGTCTCTCCTGTGCCCCGAGGGTCTCTCCTGTGCCAAAGGGTCTCTGCTGTGTCCCGAGGGGTCTCTGCTCTGCCCCAAGGGTCTCTGCTCTGTCCCTAGAGTCTCTCCTGTGCCCCAGGGTCTCTGCTCTGTGCCAAGGGTCTCTGCTGTGCCCCAGGGGTCTCTGCTGTGCCCCAGGGGTCTCTGCCCTGCCCCAGGGGTCTCTGCTCTGCCCCAGGGGTCTCTGCTCTGCCCCAGGGGTCTCTGTTATGCCTCAAGGGTGTCTGCTCTGTCCCAAGGGTCTCTCCTGTGCCAAAGGGTCTCTGCTCTGCCCCAGGGTCTCTGCCCTGCCCCGGAGCCGGGCTGAGCCCTGGCAGGCGGCTGTGGGAGCAGCCCGGGGCTCAGGGGGTCGGTGCCGGGCGCGGGGCTGCCGGCCCGCTCCTCTCTCATGCTTCCTTCTTGTCTGCAGGCTGGCTCAGGTGCTCCGATCACCTGCTGCTTGCGGGAGCGGGGAAGCAGCAGCTGAAGATCGAGGGGGACTTTTGGTTTACTCAGATGACAAGAGACAATTTTGGTTCCCCAAAAGCCAAGGAAACAAAGCTGTCAGGCTTTAATGGTAGCTTGTCTCCCTCCTGCAGCATGTTTATGGGCAAACAAGCTGCAGATCAGACCAGGCAAACAGCAGCAGGTGAGGCTCAACAACAATAACTCGTGATTAATGGCGAATGTGGCTTTGTTTATTCTTGTTGTATTGAGGCAATGCTGTCTAATGGCTGAAGCGCTGCTGCAGGACTCCAGGGCCCAGCTCCCAGCACTGCTGCCTGCTCCATGCCTCCCTCACGTCCCCCGTGAGTGCACAAGCTCTGCGTGACACGGCCACCCTGTCCCACA